>NW_021703772.1:63720493-64052768 GCF_005190385.1 Monodon monoceros
ATATATATATATATATATATATATATATATATATATATATATATATAAATTGTCTTGGTGCATCTGGGCTGTTAGAACAAAATACCATAGACCAGGTGGCTTATAAACAAAGAAACTTATTTCTCACAGTTCTGGTGTCTGGAAGTCTGAGGTCAGGGTGCCAGCCTGGCTGGGTGGGGGTCCTCTTCCAGGCTGCAGACTTCTCTCTGCTTCCTCATGTGGCGGAAGGGGTGAGCTGGCTCTCTGAGGTCTCTTTTATAAGGGCACTAATCTCATTTATGAAGGCTCCACCCCCGTGACCTAATCACCTCCCAAAGGCCCCACTTACTAATACCATCAGCTTAGGAATTTTGTAGGGACACAAACATGCAGACCATAGCAAAATTATAAATACAGTTGACCCCTGAACAATGCAGGTTTGAACTGTGGAGGTCCCCTTATACTTGTTTTCTTCAATAGTGAATACTATAGTACTACATGACTATGGTTGATTGAATCCGAGGACATGGAGGAATGAAACCTTGGATACCTAGGGAGGATTTTTGATGAACGAAGGGTCGGCGTCCCCTGCGTTGTTCAAGGGGAAACTATAAAAATTTTGTATCTTTCTAAAAGGCAACTAAGCAAAAGGTTTATATATAAGTTAATTTAAGGGTTGGATAGGCTGGTATAACACCTATTTCTTCCTTTTTAAAAGTGTATTTCTACCCCGTTTGTGGAAATATTACTTAATATGGGGGTTCAGTGGTATCACAGGTCATATCCCAAGGCAGAGTGACCAGTGTTTTTCCCTAAGGCAAGTTTCATCGTGTCTTTACACATTAGAGGCTCTACTGCATGGAAAGGCTGTGTTGTAGAATAGGTGGTGTAGGAGTGGGGGATATGGACCCCTGGCCAAGCAGTGAAGAGGGCAGTGAGATTATGAGTGGTCAGACTGATGCAAGTCCCACCTCTCTTCTCAGGATCCACCTCTTCTTTGATCTGCCCTTACACTGCTCATAGGGGTATATTAGTAGTGGCAGTATCTGTGTCTCTTCTTTTTTTTTTTTAATCCTCAGGACTTTTAAATATTCAGCTGGTACCTCCAAGGCCCTGAAATTTGAAGGAATAGAATTTGATAAGTTACATCCATAGGCTATCTAAAACAGTTTCTCCATAGGTTAATTAAAAGAGTTTCTCTCTCTCTCTCTCTCTCTCTCTCTCTCTCTCTCTCTCTCTCTCTCTCTCTCACACACACACACACACACACACACACACAACACACACACACACACACACACACACACAGAGTAGCTCACTGCCATCATCTCAGAGAATCTGATCCTCTGGGTAGGAAGTGATACTGGCCATCTAAATGCAAAGGTCTAAAAAAAACGTGCTTTTCCAGACTCTGACCCAGCTTTGCTTCCATGCAAAAGAATTTCCTTTCATATGAGCATCGGTTGTTGATTGTATGCTTTAATGATTTAAAAGTTTGGTGTTAGAGAGCTAGAAAGGCATTCATTTACATCGGATATAAAATGGTGAGAATGCAGAGCACACACACTTTGAAGACACATTATTCTCATTTCTGTGAATAACGGGGGCATCTGTTTAAACTGGACCCTACATAGAGCTGCAGACCTTCCAAGTGGGCCATCCCCACAATGAGCAGACGCTAGCCACTTGAAATAGGAATGTTGGTCAGCGTTCCATTTCTCCTTCAGAAGCGTCTTACGGTATCAAAACCTAACACCAGAAACAGATGGAAACTGGACCTTAGGTTTCAGATCTTCTTCAAAGGACAGGAGGTGCTGAATTGAAAAGTGTTAGATTTAGAAAACCTGTGATCAGTGAAGTGGATGAGGAAAATGATGAAGGGGAAGTGTTGTCATATAATGAAAGGAAAATAGAAAAATTAGTGATTTTCTTACAAGTTTATCCATGATAAAAAGCACCTAAATAAATGCATGTATTAAGATGTGCATATGTGTTATATGTCATGGTATTTAGGCCAAGTTAATTGACATGTAGGGTCACCTTAGTAATTTGAGGATTAAAGTAGTACTGGATATATAAAGATAGCAGCTCAAATTGGAATATTCTGGTTGGCAACTTTCAGTTAACGCAAAGTAGACACTCATTATTGAAAATATTTACAGGATGCACAGATATACTTTTATTTCATCATAAATACATAATAACCTAAGTGAGGTTTCTGTGATGACTTAGGTTAGTCATTCTTGTGGCTTTTGGTCAGCACCTTGAAAGTGAGTTACACTGGTCTGGTACCTTTGATTGAGGGTTAGCATTCAACTGATTTTTTTTTTTTTGCGGTATGCGGGCTTCTCACTGCTGTGGCCTCTCCCGTTGCGGCGCACAGGCTCTGGACGCGCAGGCTCAGTGGCCATGGCTCACGGGCCCAGCCGCTCTGCGGCATGTGGGATCCTCCCGGACCGGGGCACGAACCCGTGTCCCCTGCATCGGCAGGCGGACTCTCAACCACTGCGCCACCAGGGAAGCCCTCCACTGACATTTTATAGGAGTCATCTGGCGGTAACTTAAAACAGCAAACCAAAACCGACATGAGCTTGAGTATTGCAGAAAACTGTGGCTTGTTTAAGTTGCCCATGTGTTTGGTTTCAAAGCTTTGTTGTTTTGTCTTTTGATAAAACTTTTTTCTAAACTGTGACCCACAGAGCATTATTTTCCTGCATTGTTCCTGTGGATTCAACTATTGACAGTTTATCTACTGCAGGACTTCTCAGAGCCTTTGACAGTACTAACATACCCTGTGACGTGACGCCTGTAAGCTGAGATGTAGTATCTGATGTTGCCCAAGCTTATTTCATTTTACCAGCTGCCTCTCCCACCCCCACCTTGCTTTTTTCCTTGATGGAATATCTACCATGGAAGATAGTTTGGGAAATGGCACTCTAGCATTTTTATAGGTAGTTTTTCATGTACCATCACAGCAGTGCTCAGAAACAAGCAGTTTTGTTGCCCCTTTTTGGATGAGTGAGGAACACCAGGGTTCAGGTTGGCACCAGGACCCAGGTCTCCTAATAGCTCACCAGTCTTTTATCTCTCTGTCGGGGTGTTGGGTTGAGGTAGGAGGCACTTATCACATATGGCCGCTGGGGGGGGTTATAGAGCTGTGTGCTCATCTGAAGTTCCTCTGTCCTGTGGCTGATCCTCAGGGCTCTGGGGTCTCCTGTAGAGGCCTTCCTAATTCTAGCAAGTTGATAACGAGGGTGAGAGAGTTAGTTCTCCTGTGGTTTCTGTGAAGTAATGGTTTAGGCAGCCCCTTGCCCAGATGTGCTTTAAGTAGGAAAGTTACCCAGATATTCAACTATGGTTCACTTGTGTCTTGCTTCCCGATTTTCGCCCCATGGTACATGTCATGTTTTGCTTTTTTTATAGAAAGAAATTCAAGCCATGAGTCAGTGCAGCCATCCCAACGTAGTGACCTATTACACCTCTTTTGTGGTAAAAGATGAACTTTGGCTGGTCATGAAATTACTAAGTGGAGGTAAGTGGATTTTGTCATTTTTGTTTGTTTGCTTGTTTTCTTTTTTTCCTTTTGTGCGAGTCAGCATATTGAATAAGACTTTAGATTTGATCCCCTTACTCCCGTATTTATAAGTTTTCTTGGTTTATTCTTTGCCTAGAGAGTAAAGTCCGGATTTCTTCACATTGATATTCAAAGCCTTTCATAATTCAGCTTAACTTGTAGAATATCTGTGTCCTCTTTTACCCCGGCCTTCTAGGTGTGGGTGAGACTCCCCAGATGCCTTCTGCCCTCTGATGTCTCTGTGTTGCTACTTAGCCCCGGAAGTCTGTCTATCCTTCTCCATGTGCCCAAGTCCTGAAAGGTCCCATCCTCTCTGTAGCCACCCCTTACTCTCTTTAGAAAAGTTAACCAATCCTTCCTCTTTAAAGCCTTCATTCTTAACGTTATTCAAGTCTCTAACTCACTGTAATGAGTTATTTCAGTGCGGTTTACTAAAGGTCCGTGGTGATGGAAATGTTCTGCGGCTGTGCTATCCAGTTTCTACTAGTGGCTCTTAAACATTTGACATGTGGCTAGTGTTACCCAGGGACTGAATTTCTATTCAATTTTAATTAGGTTACATTTAAATAACCTCAGGTGGCCAGTGGCCTATGGTATTGGACAGTGTAGTTTTAGATTGTGGATTTCATGAAGAAAGCATGTGGGAAGGTGAAGGAACTTTGCCTCTCTAGCCTCAGATCACTGACGTTAAAAAAGCCACGGACAATTAAATTTATAAGACACTTTCCCATTCCTGTATTTTATCTCTTTTAATCTTTGAACGTCACGCTTTGATAGGGGAGGATAATGATAACGGTTAATTTTCTTGAACACTTCCTCCGTGGCTGGATCCTGTGCCAGGTGACTTACTGACTTTATTTCATTGTAATCTGGACAACACCATTGCATGGCAGGTGCCACGATCCCTGTGTTTCAGAAAGGACACCAGAGCTCAAGAGAGTTAGGCTGCTTGCCCAAGGCCACACACGTCGTGCCTGTTAGTGCTGGGATCTGGACACGTAAAAGCTACCCTGCGCTGCAAGTATCATCACCTTCATTTTACAGACCCGAAAACTGGAGCTGAGAAAGCCCGAGGGATTCCTTCCTAATACCCAGCATCCCCATACCTCTCATGTGTTCTCTTTGCAGGGCGTCCCTCCCTGTATATCCATCTTACTGAGACATGAAGTATGGTTAGGAGTAGAGGAGAACATTTGGTGGTACCTGGACGAAGCCAGAACCGACAGTGCAGAGTTTATTTGGTGGAGCCCATTTTTATCTGCAGACCCAGTTCAGCTAAGGCTAAATCAAGGCAGCATCACAATTAAAAAAATTTTTTTTTTTTTAGCGAAACTGTCTTGGATCCAGCAGAGTTCCTGCAATGAGATGACGAAGGCATTGTAATTGGCTTGGGTCTGCTTGTGTAGGTCTCGGTAGGGAGCCTGGGAGAGCTTAGTTTGGTTGTTTCCAGTCTTGTCAGTCCTATTAGTTATTGTTTCCTTGAGTGCTGACTCTGGCTTTTAATTAAAACGGAAAAGAAAAATGGAAGGAAAAAGGAAGCCCGTTGGAGCCTCCCGCAGTGTTGAGTGTCAGGACTGCTTCTTGGTTCTGCTGAGGATGGTGCTGTATTGATAAGATGATCTTAACCTGGCCTCTCCTTGTAGGGGGTCCACTAACTGAGGAAACAAGAAATTCTGGTGACCTGGGGCCCTGTGGATTTTAATTCCTCTCTTTATTTTCATCCCAATTAACCTTTTATAAGCTTGAGAATATCCCCTGTGCCCTTTCCTAAGGTCTGGATAGAAAATTTCATTGTCTTTTTAAAAGAATCCAATTTAGCCTCCCCTGGCCCTAGGTAAGAGGAACAGGTTTCCACAGGTGAGGGGAATGTGGGCCGATGTAGCCTTTCGCTCATTTTGCTTTCAGCAGGCCAGAAATGCATGCATGCCTGGTATGGTATATCCTTAAAAGGAAAAATTAAAATGTTTTTGGAAGTATCGTTTTCTAAATGATCCCCCAAATCCAAGAGTCAATGAATAAAGAGATGTTTGTTTCTCCCTGAGGGGAAAGATATGTATTTATTTTCTTCTATATTATTTTATTACATCAGATCTCTTACTGAGTGGCAGGTGGCTAGCCTGGTGTAGTAATATCTGATGGGGAAACTCAGTCCTCTTAGTTAAATCAGGGAGAGCCTGGAGCCATATTCGGGTCCTGAGATAGGCTATTTGGTAACTCTTCAGAAGTGTTGAACCCCCAGGTAATTATGGCTCTTAAGGTAACCGGGAAGTTTGGAATATTAATTAACATGTGTTGAAGCATGAATTCACAGTGCCAAGGATACTAATCTGTTTATAGTAACAAAATACTATGTATTTATTTCTTTATTATTAAACTCTGTACATCACGCCTCAAGTAAATGTAAATGAAGATTGCCTGGAGTCACAGAAAGGAATCTTCTGGTTATAAGCAGAGGTCTAAAGGCAACAGACATTTTTTCTCTCCTCCTACCTGAGGTTAAGAAAAAACTGTGCTTCTTTCTCTCAGCAGTTCCCTGCTGTCTTTTCTCCAGGCCTCTTATTCCTTTCTTTTTCAGTTTAGACATCCCGAACCCTCTTTTAATCTGTAACCAGTTGCATATCTACGGAAAAGGGACTAACTGTGAAGTGGCCGTGGACAGTCTTCTGCTTCCTGACCCAGAATCCCTCTCATTAAGTTCAGCTGGATGTGTGCTTGCAAACTTGGATTTAGTGTTTTTCTGGTCACGGGCTACCATGCAATTGTTTGTATGCCTTGGGAATATTTGTGTTAAATAAACAAATGAAAACTATATTTTGTTGTTCTCGTTTAGCTTTTTATTTTTCTAAGGATTTTTAAAAGAATATTATTTATTTATTTAATTTATTTGTGGCTGCATCGGGTCTTAGCTGCGGCACACGGGATCTTCGTTGAGGCATGCGGGGTCTTCGTTGTGGCTTCTCTCTAGTTGTGGCGTGTGGGCTTTCTCTTCTAGTTGTGGTGCGCAGGCTCCAGGGCGCGTGGGCTCTTTAGTTTGCGGCACGCGGGCTCTCTCGTTGAGGCGCGCGAGCTCAGTAGTCGTGGCTCTCGGGCTTCGTTGCCCTGCGGCATGTGGGATCTCAGTTCCCTGACCAGGGATTGAACCTGCGTCCCCTGCATTGTAAGGCGGATTCTTTACCACTGGACCACCAGGGAAGTCCCTCGTTTAGTTTTGTAAATAGGGAGGACTATTCTGGAAAGGTACTGAAGGTGCTTATACAGTTGTCCAATTCTTCTGTCTGTCCACTTAGGTTCAATGTTGGATATCATAAAATACATCATTAACCGGGGAGAACACAAGAACGGAGTTCTGGAAGAGGCAATAATAGCAACAATTCTTAAAGAGGTTTTGGAAGGCTTAGACTATCTACACAGAAATGGTCAGATTCACAGGTATGACCCCTGCAGAAATGTTTAAATTCAGCTGTTCATATCTTCAGTCCTAGTTAGTAAAGAATACTAAGGAAACACACCTCACAGGTAGGTATTGACATATCTCTAACTTAGGTAGTTTAACTAGATGGGAACAAAGTACTTAAGAACGAAACAAGAGAACAAGTTTTGATGAATTATATTGGTATATTGGTTTATCTGCTTTCACTGAAATAAGAGTAGACTACAGAAAGTACTTTGGGGACTCAAAAAAAATCAGTTTACATTTTATACTCATTTGAAGTACACTCATTTGGACTGGATAGCATCTCTTAACTTTCTAATGCAGGCGAGAGTGTTCCAAACATTTAATATGTTAATTATTTTTGACATGGTGGTGGAAGAGAAGGAGGGGAGGCACTAATTTCATCTCTTTTGTGGCATAAAATGCTAATTCTTTAAATAGCTAAACAGCATCGCATATGAGTGCCTGATGCTTCAAATGGGTTAGTGCTCCTTGGGCTCTTAGGAATTGTTGCAAGTAAATAACCACTTACCAGTAATATGAATATTGCAATTCCCTTGCCCTGAGCTATAAGTGAGCTGTATGTTTAATGGTATCTACTATGTCTTTCAATAATTAGAAAAAAATATTACTTTAGAAGGCAAACTTATAAATTGTCATTTTTCTTACTCAGCACAACTTCTATATAGTGAAGAAATACGTTACAGAGTATTGTAATTAGTATTTACCATCAGTATCTCCCCAGAGGAGAGACTGATCAAATCCATTGTTTTAGAGGCTAAGGGGATTGATTGGAAATTGCATCACAGACACATTTAAGTGGAAGTAGGACAGCTTTACACAGACTGGGCTTTAATTCTTGATAAAATGATAGTATTGTGTGTGTATAGCAATCTGTAACTCTGTAACATGAAATGATCTACTCATTATTGTTTTAATTAAATCTGGATAATGATATCACATAAACTATTTGTTACTAAAATCCTAATCATCCCCCAGGAGCAAACTATAAAATCACAGTGTACCTTTGTAACTTTTAAAATCTGTGATATAATTTTAATATTTATAAAATAATTTTGTCAAACATCTCCATTGTATGATATGTATTAAAATCTCCCTGAGTGAATATAATGTCTGTACTCCATAATTAAATTCTCTCTCTCTTTTTTTTTTTCTAATAGGGATTTAAAAGCTGGTAATATTCTTCTGGGTGAGGATGGCTCAGTACAAATAGCAGGTAAAGCTGACAAAGATAAAACATTCTTTACCTGTTTACAGAAGTGTTAGGGCTTCAAAGAATGTAGACTTGTTCCTAAGAAATGAACAAATTGCATGTAATCTGTGTTTTTAAATTGAAGTATAGTCGATGTACAATATTATGTAAGTTACAGGTGTACAGTGTAGTGATTCACAATTTTTAAAGGTTATAGTTATTATAAAATATTGGATATATTCCCTATGTTGTACAGTGTATCCTTGTAGCTTATTTTATACAAAGTAGTTTGTACCCCTCCCCCTTTCCCTCTTCCCCTTGGTGACCATGAGTTTGGTCTCTATATCTGTGAGACTGCTTCTTTTTAGTTATATTCACTAGTTTGTTGTATTTTTTAGATTCCACATATAAGTGATATCATACAGTATTTGTCTGTCTCTGTCTGACTTATTTCACTTAGCATACTACCCTCCAAGCCCATCCATGTTGTTGCAAATGGCAAAATTTCATTCTTTTTAATGGCTGAGTAGTATTCCATTGTATGTACCACTGTATCTGGGCTTCCCTATCATAGACTGTTTCGGTCTGAGGTATAACATGTTTTCCTGCTAGTTTAGAATGTGGCCTTTTAATAAAAAACAATTTTACTTTTAATTTTTTTATATTTTCCACCTTCCAGATTGAATAATGGTGATATTTATATAACTGTAAGAAGCACTTTTGAGAGTTTTTGGTTGAGTTTGAAAGTTTAAAACCACTGTACACATTAATTTTAAACCTTTTATTTCTCAAGAGGTAGCTGAAAGAATTGTGAACTCTTAAAATCTAGAGCTTATTTTGCTCTTAAATTTGACCCTTCATGGTGATTCTTGACAGTTGATAGGCATGGCAAGGCAGTAAAGGTCAAATGAGTGAGAGCATCAGGCAGGAGCCTTCTATGTGCAGAACCTCTCATTTTGTTAATGCTCCTAGAATAGCCTGAAAGGCCTGGTTTACAATGTAGCCATGTTCATACCAACTCTTGTTTTACGCCCGGTCTGGCAAGGTCTGTCTCAGCATCCTCTCAGCCATCATTGCTTTGGGCATTTTTGGCTGAACAGTCCTTCTCCGTACTGGACTGTCCCTGTCATCGCAGGGTGTTCAGCCTTCTGGCTTCCGGGCGTTAAATATCACCAGCAGCACGTCCTACCAACATCCTTGGTGTGAAGATCATCCATCTAGCTTGTGCTGTTGACGAAATGCTGACGATGTTGAATCAGCCTAATCTGCGTCTATTTGAGTTGGAGTGGAAGAGTCCTACCTTCTAGCATAGGTTTAGGGTCTCTACATGTCTAGTTATTAGAACAAAGTTGATGGCATTTCTTCGTCCCACTCTTGTTTCTAGACAAATCTGAGGATCTGGGGTTATTATTAGAAATGTGAGAGTTCAGCAGAAAACAAACCCACCCTCAACACAAAGGATAAGCCTTGAGTCATCTCTTTGTTTCATTGTTTGCCCCTCTCTCAGTACCAGAGGACCAGTCAGGTGATGATGCCCTGGCCTGTATGGCGAGCATGATGCTGACCTTAGGCTCTGTATTTAGTTAGGTACACTTACGGGGACCCTTATTGAGTTATTTTTTTAAAGAAGAGACAAGGTGTCTTGAAAATACAAAAGGGAAACTGAGAATTTGTTTCAGATCAAATGTTTCTTCCCTAGGGAACTAATAATGGAAGTGTTATCTTGTAATAGTCCTCCCCTTTGAAAAGATAAATTTAGTCAAGTTCAAGACCGCTGGGGAGGCACTTGTTGTGTCAGTTAAGCACAAAGGCTTTGGAATCAAACAGGCCCAATTTACTACCCACTGTGCAACATGGGGCAAGTTATTGCATCTCTAAGCCTCAGTTTCCCCATCTGTGAGATGGTGATGATAATGCCTATCATTCAGGAAGACGTGGATTTCCTGTGCAGCTATTGAATCATAGGATTCAGACCCCTGTAAGTGCGATGTGTTTTTGGGAGTTACAGTGTGTTCTAGGTAGAGAGGAGATGCCAGTTTGCAGTCGGGAGGTATTTCTATACAGGCATTTTTATTAAATTGTCTAAAAAGATCCTAGAAGAAAGGACCTTAATCTTTAAAACTCCAGTGAAAGGCTTCCCTGGTGGCGCAGTGGTTAAGAATCCGCCTGCCAGTGCAGGGGACACGGGTTCGAACCCCGGCCCGGGAAGATCCCACATGCCGCAGAGCAACTAAACCCGTGTGCCACAACTACTGAGCCTATGCTCTAGAGCCCGCGAGCCACAACTACTGAGCCCCCTTGCCACAACTGCTGAAGCCCACGTGCCTAGAGCCCGTGCTCCGCAACAGTAGAAGCCACCGCAATGAGAAGCCCGCATACTGCACCAAAGAGTAGCCCCTGCTCACCGCAACTACAGAAAGCCGGGCACAGCAACGAAGAACCAAAGCAGCCAAAAATAAATAAATAAATTTATTTTAAAAAAAATACTCCAGTGAATTGGTAATGAATTTTTTTAATTTAAAAAAATATTTATTTATTTATTTAGGCTACGCCGGGTCTTAGTTGCAGCATGTGGGATCTTTAGCTGTGGCATGTGGACTTCTTAGTTGTGGCATGAGTGCGGGATCTAGTGTCCCAACCAGGGATGGAACCCGGGCCCCCTGCATTGGGAATGCGGAGTCTTACCCACTGGACCACCAGGGAAGTCCCTTTTTAAAATTAAAAAAGAATTTTTTGGCCGTGCTGCATGGTATGCGGGATCTCAGTTCCCTGACCAGAGATCAAACCCGCGCCCCCCTGCAGTGGAAGTGCGGAGTCTTACCCACTGGACCACCAGAGAAGTCCCTGAATTTTTAATTTTAAAGAAATACACACATTTATACCTAATTTTTTACTCATAATTTTGTATTCTCTGTTTTACAGAGGATCTTCCAAATTGTATAAGTTTTATGTCCCATGAAGCCTGGATCCACCTTGCTTACTGTTGTTGCATCAAGTAAATGAATGTGAGAAATGCTTAGTGCGACCCCCAAAGTGGCAATAGACAGGAAAAGACAGTCTAAGCTTATTTATCCTGATAGCGAGAGATTGGGAACAACGGAGGTGTCCCAGTTAAATATGGTATATGGTGTATCTTCACTGTGGAAGACCTACCAATGGATAATGAAAAGTTCTCTGTACACTGACCTGAAAAAACATCACCAGGCTACATGGTTAAGTGAACACAACAAGGTGAAATACAATGTATATAATATGCCACCTTTTGTGAAAGAAATGGGGAAAAATAAGAATATATTTATGTGAAGAAACGTTAGAAGGATAATGGCAGTGGGAGCAGGGGTGGACTGCTGAGTGTAGACCTTTTATAACATTTTGTATTTTGAACCATGTGGAAGTATGACCTAGTAAAACAAATGAAAAGAAATGACTCAACAAACTTAATGAACTCGCAATAAGTCAGAGCCGTTTTTAAACCTTTTATTATGGAAGTTATCAAACGTAGCCCAAAGTAGAGAAGAGTAGGAAGAATCCTCTGGTACCCATCACCTGGCTTTGGTCCTCATCAGTCTTTGGCCAATTCTTGATTCACCTCTCTTTCCCCTCCCTGCTTTGGAGGCTCTTATCATTATTGATGCTGACTTTTGTTCTCGAGTCACCTAAGTTAGTGCCTTATGTATGCGTATCTTGTCCTTCCTCTGGAGAGTGGCCTTTATCCCACAGGCTAGGGACATTATGAAGAAAAGACTTCAAGTAAACAACTGAAAGCTTCAAACCGTCCAGCATCAGATAGTCTAGCTGTTAAGAAGATAATCTCTGAGATCAGCTGGCTTGGTTGAAATTCCCTGGTTACCACTCAAGCTCTGGGACCTTGGTCAGGTGGCTCAACGTCTTAAAGACTCAGTTTCCTTAAAGGGAGATGCAGGTATGACCCACTTCATCTTTTTTTGTGAAATCAAATGAGGCTCTTCGTATCTAGTGGTCTTATAACAGTGGCTGGCACATTATAGATACACAGAAAGTAGCAGCAGCCGCTCCTGCTAATCCTATTACCGCTACTGTTTCTACTGTTAACTACTGCCTCTCCCGTTGCGGAGCACAGGCCCCGGACGCGCAGGCTCAGCGGCCATGGCTCACGGGCCCAGCCGCTCCGCGGCATGTGGGATCCTCCCGGACCAGGGCACGAACCCGTGTCCCCTGCATCGGCAGGTGGACTCTCAACCACTGCGCCCCCAGGGAAGCCCTCGTCCCATTATTCTTGTCAGATTACCGACCCGAGCCCCTTCTCTGGGCCTTCAGGAGCACATTGTCCTTTTCTTTTTTCTCAGTTGGGATCCCCCGAGGTAAGATTTCCCGACTTTTTCTCTCCCTCTCAGGTCTGTGGGTTTTTTCCTCACCTTGGGTGGTGGTGTTGAGTGTAACCAGCTGGTGGGTGCGATGTTTGGCTCCTGGGTTCGGAAGCGCCCGTGGAGGAAGCCACCGCTTGGGTTGTCATGAGGATTAAATGTGTCAGTGTCTGTGGTGCTTAGGACCGTGCCTGGCACATGGTGAGGACTTTATAGACAGCCATTCTGGGCTTTCCTTGGTGTCCTTTTTGTGTGTGCGACTTCATGCTTGTGTAATGACGTTATCCGGAAGCCTCATTTCCGGGTGAGTAATGGTCGGCTATCAGGCATGTAAGTTTCCACTTTCTGTTGATACATCTCTGGAGCCATTATAGCTTTTCTAGAATTCACAGTGAATGTTCTCCGTGTCCTCTAACCTGAGCATAACATTGAGTTTATACAGTATTTACAATTTTTTTGTGTGGTTTTAACTCTAAAATAAGATTATTGCATTAAAAAAGAACAAAAACATTTGTGATGATTTCTTGGAAGAGCTGGATGCTGCTGCTCTCCCCATGTTACAGGAGTTTGACTTTCTTAGTCAGGCAGTGGGTCACTGCCTGAAAAACTCAGACCAGGAGTCCTCAGGTCTTTTGCTGGCATCTTAGGTGGGTGAAGTAGGGGAGGAGGGTGGGAGAGTTGAAAGCAGAGACTCACAGCAACAGCAGAGCTAGACCGTCTCTTTGTTGCTGTTATATTTGGACAAATAATCCACTGCTTTTACTCGGATTATTTGTATTCTCTTCCTTTCACATCTTTATGCTATCTAGGCTCTGTTTTTTGAAGTACGAGTTAAACTGGGGAGAACTTTGCATTTATTTCTTTGAATGTAATGTTTGTTTACCTTGAGAGTATTAATACGAGTATTCTTTTAAAAAGAGTTTTCTTGCTATTCTAATAGAAAACATAACATTTTTTATTAAAATCACTCACTATATGTACATATACGCACACACACATATATGTGCGTGTGCGCACGCGCGTGCGTGTATTATCTTTTTCAGAACTTTTTATTAGAAAACGGAACATTAAGGGGCCAGGTTCAGACCACTAGAAACGCTTGCCTTATTATACAGCCAACAAGTGTGGTGAATAACGCTGGTATGCTTGCTTCTATTTTCAGCAGTTCCAATTCCATGGGTATCATATATATTTTTATTGAGTGTGGCTGTAAAATCAGTACCTAGTGTGTATCGAGTGTTTCCTGTGTGCAGGCCTGGTTCCATGTGCTGAGTGCACCGTGACTCATTCAGCCTCACCACAGCCCCAAAGGGAGGTGCTCTTATTATGCCTACTTCACATGCTAGAAGCTAAGATACAGAGAAGGGAAGTAAGTGGCCCAGGTCACACGTAGAATAAGTGGTGGAGTCAGGCTTCAGCTTTGGGCAGTTTGGCTCCAGAGCCTGTGATGCCACGTCTGTGGGTTTTCTGGGAAGACAACCCTAAATCTGGATTTGAGTGATCTCAGTTTTTGGTGGAAGACCAATAGCAATCACTAGCGCTTCTCCATCTCTGCAGATTGATTCTGTTTGGGGCCGGGGAAGATATTTAGCACCTTTTCCCTCCTTGCTCACAGCATCACTGGTAAGGTTTTAGGGGATGGGAGAAGCCATCATCTTAGGCATCGTCTGGTGCGGCATTAAGCGTGGTAGTGACACCACACTCTTTTCAGACTAAAAAACTTCAGGTTAAATGTAGTGAATTAAAACCTGAGGATTGCCTACTCAGGGTTTAAAAGAAAATGCTTTACTTCTTATTAGATCTTCTGTGCTCAGAAAACCTGTGTGTGTGTGTGTGTGTGTGTGTGTGTGTGTGTGAGACCTTCTGATAATAAACTTGGAGAGGATGCCTTGGTAAGTGTAACAGATTTTGCTACAATATGATAGAAGGAGTGGCTATTTGAATGGCATGCTTTTCCCACGGCCTAGCATTTTCTTTTCCAATTTGATGCTCTGTCATAAACTGTCAGGAAGAGCTTAGTGCTTTGTCTGGCAAGTGTCTAAGGCTGTTTGTCCAGAATTATGAGAGATGCTATTTTAAAACAGAAATTCATATAAAACAGGTCTCTTTGGGGTGGTCACTACACATATATTTATCTTAGGATTTTTAAAAAATAGTGACCACTCTTAATCTACTCTAAAAATGTTAATTTCAAAACGATTGATTTCTGAAGAACTTTCCAGAAACATACAACTGCATTATGTAAGGTAGATCTCATGCTCATTTTCACTTACTTTTGCCTTTTTAGGCATGTGTATGTGAATTTCTCATTCCTAGTTTTTCATGACAGGAATCAAATCTGGTACTAGGTAACTATGGCAGCCTAGAAATTTAGAAAGTTATCATCACATCTATCTCAGTGTATCTGAGCCCATACATATCAGCTTATGCCCTAGGTTTTTCACTGTCTGAGGCACATTGGTGTGACTTTGGGTAGCATCTCTGTTTTCTGGGAGGGAGATTTGTTTCCTTAGTCAGCCTTCAAATGCATTTTCAGCTTTAGTCAGTTTCTTGAATACTGAAAACCCTATGACTAAAATTTCTGCCAGGAAAACTTGCAACTAGACTTAACTTGCTTCCAGTATTCAGATATTATTCTCAAGGAGCCAGAGGAAAGTGCAAGGTGGTGGAGTTTTTATACCCAGAGCTGCTGGGTTCTTTTGTGTTCCTTCTGTGTTCTTTGGCTTTGGTAAAGTGTACTTGGATGGGGGGGGAAGGGAATATTTCTCATGTTATAGGGAAGAGAGGCTGCTGCTTCAAGCAAGGTGGTTTGGGCTCCCTAGGTGTACCGGAGGCAGCCTCTGCTTAGTAGAAGAGAGCTCTGAAGCCCATGAGGCATCGGATCAGGAAAGGATGGTGTTGCCATATTTAAGGGTGCCTGGTCTAGAGCATGGGCTCTGACACCTGACTGCTGTGAGTCCAATCCTGGCTCTGTAGCCAGGTTATTCAACTTCCCTGCGCTTCAGTTTCCACATCTGTGCAATGTGAAAATACCAGAGGGTTAAAGGAGTTAACACACATTCCATTTTAGAATTAGTTAGCTCGTGTTGCTTTTGTATTGAAATGGGGTCGTGCCCTTTAATTATGCAAGGTGTCCTAAGATCACAGGGAGGCGGCCGGGAAGGTGAGGTTGAAGGCACCTCGTGTGACCGCCTGCCATATCATTTTGCTCTCCCTCTTTCTTTCTTCTTTCCATCAGTTTCCTCAGTATCACCGGAGTAAAGAATCTGCAATGCAAATCTCACCATCTGATTACCTGGCCTAAAGTTTAAAACTGTTGCTGATGGAATAAAGCCCTGGTTCCCTAATGTGGCATATGAAGGTCCTGACTGTTTTTCCAGTCCCGTCAGCCACTGCCTTCTCTTTACTTCTTTGTGATCCCCCTTCTTTACCTGGCTCACTTCTTCTCCTTCCCGATTCAGTTCAAGGTGTTCTTTCCTTGAGAAAGCCCTTCCCATCCTTTCCTCTACCACCCCCGTTCTCGCTGCATTAAGCACCTTACCCTGGTGGCTTGAAAGTGCCCTTAATACACTCCAGCTAGATTGCCTATTACATGACAGTGAAATTGGGTCTCTACGTCCCCCTTTTCCCTCCAGACCGTATATCAAAACTTATCAGCGGTAGAAACCCCATGGTGTTCATCTCAACACTCCCTATCAGTGCCTGGCACGTGGCAGGTGTTCACGACCTTTTGGCCAATGTGATCTGAGCGGTCTCGCCGGGCTCTACACCCATATGCATCCATCAGTGATAGGGGTGCTCGTGTGAGTCACAGCTGAAAGTTCAGACAAGCAAGAATATATCACGTTAACAGAGAGGAAGGTGAAAGTATTTAAAATATTTAGGCACATACACTAATGCATACTTTTAAGGCTGAAATAATTTTTTAAAAAATATAATTCAATTTAGTAAATTTCTCCAAACTAGTCTCCAGAAAGTTATGAGATTTACATCAACTAACGCATCTAAACAATTCAGGATATAGTTTCAATTATAATAATAAGTGAATTATCATTCCACGTGAAATGTCCATTTTATTAAGCCTGAAATAGTTTTTTAACAGACATGTTTCAGCTCTGATTTTAGGCAAGCTCTGCCATAGCCAGCTGGCAATGAAATGATTAATTAAGTCAAGGAAGCATGGAGCAAAAGCATGAATTTAAGAGACATTGGGCACACTCAGAAAATAGAGTACAGTGCAAATTAAAATCTTGGGGGAGGGTATAAATGGCTTTATAGTGAACCAAAATATGTTTTGAGTTTCAGGAAGTTTGATAGTTATGTGAATTACAGTTTAAGAAATTATACCAAAATTCTCATTTATTCCTTTTTTTGGGGGGGTTAAGTAAATAAAGACAAATTAATGTGGCTTCCTGAATTTCGGGATCTTGACAAACGGTACCATTTGGTGAACCCTCTGGTGTGAACCACGTATACAATCAATTCTGGAAACTTAGTTTTCCTTTCCATTTGTATACCATCGGGGAGAAATACTTGGGGAGATTTTCAGCAGCCTCCCATCCTTTAACAGCTGCTAGCAGTTGTTTGAGCAGCAGTCTAAGGAAATCTTACTGGGTGAACTCAATGGGGGAGGACCACTTTGCTCTGTATGCCTGCTGGAATCTTTCCTCAGCTGTGTGCGTTCAGCTGCAGGGGGACAGGGTTGAGCTTCAAGGAAGAGTGCAGGAGGACCCTTCTCCCTCTGTCTGCCCTTCTCCCCTCCCCTGCCCCTTTCCTTTCCTCCCTTTCTCTCTCTTCCTCCCTTCCCTTCTTTCTTCCTGTCTTTAAGGGACTGCACTGTCATTATTAAATTAAATTTCATGTATTACCACAAGCTGCTGAGGTCTGGGGAAAACAAGAGTTTTTTTTTTTTTTTTTTTTAATGGAAGCTTAGTTGGTGTACAATATCATGTTAGTTTCAGGTGTACAACAAAGTGATTCAGTTTTCCATATGTATGTACCTGTTTTTTTTTTTTTCAGATTCTTTTCCCTTATAGGTTATTACAAAATATTGATAGGAGGTCCTTGTTGGTTATATATTTTATATATAGCAGTGTGTATATGTTAATCCCAAACTCCTAATTTATTCCTCCCCATACCCCCTTTCCCCTTTGGTCACCATAAGTTTGTTTTCTAAGTCTGCGGGCCTACTTTTGTTTTGTATAAGTTCATTTGTATCATTTTTTCCAGATTCCACGTATAAGTGATGTCACATGATATTTGTCTTTGTCTAGCTTACTTCACTTAGTATGATAATCTCTAGGTGCATCCGTGTTGCTGCAAATGGCATTATTTCATTCTTTTTTATGGCTAAGAGTCCAGTGAATACACACACACACACACACACACACACACACACATATCTTCTTTATCCATTCATCTGTCCATGGACACTTAGGTTGCTTCCACGTCTTGGCTACGTATAGAGTGCTACAATGAACATTGGGGTGCATGTATCTTTTTGAATTATGGTTTTGTTTGGCTGTATGCCCAGAAGTGGGATTGCAGGATCTTTCGGTAGATCAATTTTTAGTTTTTTAAGGAACCTCCATACTGTTCTCCCTAGTGGCTGCACCAGTTTACCTTCCCACCAGCAGTCTAGGAGGGTTCCTTTTTCTCCACAACCTCTCCAGAGTTTTTAGACTGAGAGCAGAGCAGTTCGACTCAGTTCTTTGCTGGCTCATTTTTATTGTTTTCGTTGAGTTTTTGTTTCCCAGAACCTTCAATTGTTCTAACAAAAATGGTCCTTCCCTGGTGAAAAGGTGAACGTTAGGTGCTTGGGTTCAATGCCTCTGGGGTGGTTAGTTGACAGATATTTATTGAACATTTACTATGTTCCAGGCACAGTCTCTGAGCTGATCTGTCGTCAGCAATGGAGACTTCGTGTCTGCTGTCCTGGAGTTTACAGCTCAGGTGAAACAGACAGCTATCAACAATTTGCTATGACATTTAATTTAAAAAATTTGTAAGTGGAGAGAAATGCATATACCCGAGGAATTTAAGTTAGCCACTCTAGGTCTAGTTTAGTATGTTGTTCTGGGGATAAATCTTAAATATGTATTGTACGTATGAGTAATTTGGGACTAGGCATTTTTGATCAATAACATCTCATAAGTTACTGCATGTATCATATGTAGATCAGAGATTTTTAGGAAATTTAAATAGATTTAACATGTATTTACACTCTATGTAATATAATTTAACACTTGATTTCACAGAGTACACTTGAGAACACAGTCACCAAGGATTATCTAGCCCCCAGGTCACTAACTTACAACTGTGCCCTCCCTCAAGTTCTTTGCTGGCCATGTATCACCTATAAAGTGAGGCTCTTAGGCTCTCAAGTTTCCTTTCAGCTCTAAAAACTGTATAACTGCAGTACAGAAGAACTCTGTAACCCCCATGCCCCCCAACAAACTGCCCTTCTCACAGTCTTCCCTGCTTCTTTTAATGGCAGCTCTATCCTATGTAATAGGGCAGAAATCTAGTGTTCCTGACCCTCCTTCTCTTATACCCCATGTCCTGTCCAATTTGTCAGCAAATGCTATTGTGAACCATGCCTCACCACCTCCCCAGCAGTCATCCTGGTCCAAGCCACCATCATCTCTTCCCTGGATTATTACCGTAGCCTCCTAAGAGGTCCTCTTCTGTCCTTGTCCCTGTGTGCTCAGCTGTTTACACGGCATCCAGAGTGATGCTGTTAAAATAAGCCAGCTTGTATCATGGCTTTACTCAAAACCTTGTAATGCCTTTCCAACTCAGTCAAAGTCCTAGTGGTGGCCTCCTGGGCCTTACAAGATCTAGCTCCTCCTTAGCTTGTTGACCTCATTTCCTAGCCCTTCCTTTCCCTCACTTTCCTCCAGTCAAACTGGCCTCCTTGCCACTCATGCTCCTGTCTCGTGTCCTTTGCATGGCTTGTTCCCTCTACCTGGAATGCTGTACTCAATACCTCACATGTCCCATCAGTGAGGCTTCCATGGATGGCATCCCATGGTGAATTGCAGCGCCTCTGCCCCATACTGTCCATCCCCTGATCTTTTTATCTTTATTGTACACATTAATGTATTCTACATTAGTGGTTCTCAAGGTGTGATTCTAAATCAGCGGTATCGGCATCACCATAAGAGCTTGATAAAAATGCAAGTTCTTGTCCTCTTCCATCCCTAGTTTCTGCTGAGTCAGAAACTCTGGAGGTGGGGTCCAGCAATCCATATTTTAAGAAGCCCTCTCATGATTCTGATGCACACTAAAGTCTGAGAACCACTGCTGTCTATTGTGCTTCATAATTTTATTACCTGTATTTATCTCTCCTCCCCACCCCTGCCCCAACTTAAAGTCAGCTCCATGAAGGCAGGGGTTTCTGTTCCTGGTGCTAGAGTTTAGAATGGAAATGCTACTTAGTAAGAGCTCAGTAAATAGTGGTTGAATGAATGAATGAACATGTAACTATGTAGGAAATTTAAATTAAAAGAATACTGAGCGGGGCTTCCCTGGTGGTGCAGTGGTTGAGAGTCCGCTTGCCGTTGCAGGGGACACGGGTTCGTGCCCCGGTCCGGGAGGATCCCACATGCCGCGGAGCGGCTGGGCCCGTGAGCCATGGCCACTGAGCCTGCACATCGGGAGCCTGTGCTCCGTAACGGGAGAGGCCACAACAGTGAGAGGCCCGCGTACCGCAGAAAGAAAAAAAAAAAAAGAATACTGAGTAATAGAGTTTAATGTATGTTCCTCATATTTTAGTGACTCTCCTCAGTGTTAGGAGTTTTAAATATGAGGTTTTCTTTATCACAGGTTTAAAAATCTGCAGATTCTTCGAAGATTGCGTTATCCCCGACTAATCCTTCTTGAAACTTTGTGAAAATGATGTGAATTGTTGCTCTAAATGCTTGTGGCAACTGGAATTGTGCTATTTTAATCATCTCCTGTAGGGGCCATCTCTTTAAAAGTGTACAGATAGGTCATTGTGGTTTATTGGAAGCTTGTGATAGTCGAGCTAGTTGAGTGGAGATTTGTATGAAGAAGACCACCTGGAGGTATATGAATATTGCATTGGAAATTTAGACTCATTAATCTTTGATCTAAGTTGCTTGTGCCTGTCTTTGTGGGTATGGCCAGCCAGGAGCCCCCAGTGACTGCAGAGCACGCCTTTGGCTTCGGAAATGATGATCCCTGTATAATATGCTTACCTAGTGTTCCCCTCGCTTTGCTGTCAGTTCAGCAGAGTCGGTCTTACAGATGAGGGTACTGAGGAATGCTGAGTGATTGTGGCCTTGTTGGAGGTCATTCTGAAGGTCGTAAAAGCAGATCACACCAGACCTCCCCAGACTTCACTTTTTATCCTCTGCTGACTTCCTCGCCATTAGGCTCCCTGCCCCCTCCCCCACCTGCTTCTTCATGCTATGCCTTTTGACAGCTCAGCTGTCCCAGGGTTCAGTTTCTCAGCTGAAAAATAAGGCAGGTTGACAAGATGTTTTCCGAGGATCTATCTTGCATCAGAGTGTTTCAGTGTCCCTTCATTAGCCTCACTTACTAAAGGCATTCTCAGTCCTATTTGAAAGCATTCAAAGCAGAGGGTGGTCTTGGGCATGGAGCAGAGAGTAAGCCAAGCATCTGTCCTGTGGCTACTTTCAGAGCATCTTTAAAAATATCCCTCCCACTCCCACTGGGGAGCCAGGGAGAATGAGTTTGTGACTTGGGGATTATCTGTGACTTTCCTTTGCTCACTGTAATTATCACAGTTGATAGAAAGTTGACCACGAGTGGGCTCTTGGTTGTATCTGTCTTTAGACTTGAGAAAGCTGGCTCTTGCCTGTACCTGCAGCATACCTGGTCTGGGTTTACTGCTCCAGCCTTCCTGGCCCCCCTTTCTTCTGCTGCTGCCCCGCCAGGTGTGGCCTCTGGCTTCATGTCTCCCCGGAAGTTCACCTGCTTTGGGCTTTGGGGGAGGGTTCAGCGACTCTGACATAGATGGGCAGATTATCGGTAGTTTGCCATTGTCTTAAACTAGCGTTCTCCTTCACGCTGGGGCTAATTGGCTGTATTAGTCAGCAGAACTGTGAGCCAAGTGTGAATTGACACCAGCCACCACTTATTCTTATTTTTGTCTCTTTTAAGCCTGTGTTGTCTTGATTGTGAGAATGGTTGAGGAACTGGCAGCCTGTGTAGCCTCCAAATTTTTACCAAGAATACCTCTGTTGAATTTTTAACATAATTTGTCTGTGTCATTGTGGATCGATGTTGACTCCATGGACGAAGTACAAATAAGTGCTAAGAACTCTTCCTTTATAAGTAGAAATGTAGCACATCTGAAGGAACCCTGTTGATGGCAATTTCGAGAGTCTACCTACATGAAATACCAACCCTGGGAAGGTTTGCTTCTTTGTGGGTTTGTTTTGTGTGTGTGCTTTGAAAGGTGAAACTCTAGCTTTAGGGAATAAAAAGATGTCTTCTAATTTCTTCTTTTGCCATCAGAAAAGGCTGTGAAATTGTTATTCTCTGATGTTTCAAACACGGTCAGGACTGCCTCTCCCTCATTAATAGATGGGAAACGTGGACTTGTACAGAGAAGCTAGAAGTGACTCCCTAGGGCCCAGGCTCTGGAAATATGGCAGATCCTGTTTTCTGATCCTGAACGCCTTGGACACCATGCCACATGTGGGTGGGACTGCAGTCTGTAGAACCAGCGCAGGCCATTGAGACCACTTGCTTACTAGAAGGAATAAGTAGAATTGAAAACCAGGAGTCTGATTCAGGGAAAGAAGTTTGGGTGGAAAGCGAGGGTTTTCAGAAAACTCTCTTTGGTTCTATCTGGTCCTTCTTGGGGTCCCTCCCTCCTGAGCAGGACAGGTGGTGCCCTCCCCCCCCCCCCATAGTGAGGTGGTGTGTGAATTACTAATAGCAGATAAGGTGCCAACATATTTCTTATTGACTTGCCTAAAAATTGAGTGGAGTCAGTGTTATCACTTTAATATTCTAATGCTATCACCCTCACACAACTGCATTTCAGAGCTCTCATGAGGGGGAGAGAGAGGTTTAGTGTTACAGATACCTGTGCTGAGGCTAGTGCTTACCCGCAGCCCGGCTCTTCTATGCCCTGGCACCTCCAGTGAGCAGCTCTTACGGACGGACTGTTAATAAGTTTTGTGATTTTAACTTATGTAAATGTATTATAAAAAGATTTTTGTACAAATCTGAGTATTCCCACAGAGGTGTGCCACGTGTGTGAATTTGTCCTGTGTGACACATTAGAATCACTGGGTCAGACGGTTCTGTGTAGGACATGATTTTCGTTTGTAGTGTTGGCCTTGTACTTACTTGTCATAAAATACATGAATGTGCACTCGACTTTTTCCAAGCCACTCTCTTTCTACTGCTGTGGTTCTCTTCACCGAAGAGGTGAAGGAGGGAAGCCGTGGAGCTGGCTGTACTTGGAGGTCTTCCGGTCATACTGAATCATGCCGTGGTGCCTGCTAGGAAGACGGTGCCCTTGAGCAGTGCTTCTTCAGCTTCACTGCGCATCGAATCAGCTGGGGCTCTTGCTATAGTACAGATTCTGTTCACTAGGTCTGGGGTGGGATCCAAGATTCTGTGTTTCTCAGAGGCTCCCAGGTGATGCTCATGCTTCTGGTCTATGGACCCCAGTTTGAGTAGCAAGGACCTAGATGAGAATGTTGAAGATACCTCTCTCTCCTATTTTCCTGGAAGTGTATTATTGTTCCATTTTTGAAACATTTATGTAAGTGTAGCCCCAAACAGAACTATTGGCAAAAAAGTGAATTAGGCTCTTCTTGTAGTATGGTTTTTTTTCTTTCCCCTTGAGACGCCAGTGCATTTATTTGTTTTGATTTGTGCCCCTGGTATTAAAAGCCATGCTTAATACTGGAACTGTTTAAAACTCCAAAATTGCACTGTGTGCCAAATCGTCTTCTTGCTGATTTTTACCAAGCCGATTTGGGGATTGCATCGACTTTGGCCTCTGATGTAGTGGTTAACTGTTAACAGTTAGGGAGTATGAATAAACATGGCTGGACTGGGGAAAGACAGGGGATTGTAAAAATTAAAAAGCCTTTGGGTACAAATACCAGAGGGCTTGACCGTCAGGGGATGAAGCAATACGGACGTTTAACAATCTCACGTAGCATTAGTCTGGGGTATACTGTTCCGGGGTTGGTGCAGGAGCCCAGGGTATCACAGAGGTCTTGGGCTCTTTACTACTCTCTGTTCTGCACCTCAGTAATGTCAGGCAGCCCATGTCCCCACGGGCTCCTTTGCTTCCAGCATCACATCCTCATATGAGAGTGACCCTAACAGGCAGGGGGAGTGGGGAGGAAACCACCCTGGTAGGGTGGTTCTTGTGTTAGGCAGAAAATATTCCCACGAGTGTCTGTACCATATTCCTCTTGGATCCCATGGGTCAGGACTAGGGCAGACCCTGAGACCATTCACCAGACCAGGAATCAGACACCATGATTGACTTAGATCTGTACGGTTAATCCCCCTGGGGCCCGGCACACCAAATCAGGATGCTGGTAGAGATCGGGGTATGGATGTTGGGTAGCAGATCACCAGTGCGTGCTGCCAGGGACTCAATATTATTAGGAAACTAGTATATGCATTCTGTGCCCCTCATTCTATAGCTTGTGAAACTGTTGCTCAAGGAAGTGAAGTGGATGAGCGGGGAGTGTAAATGGCATCACACGCAGGCCCGTTCGATTCCAAAGTACCTTCTCGGGGTGGAAATGTGGTTCCTTGCTACTCACTGTGTCCTCCCTCGGTGCCTCTCCTCTCCCCTGTAGTTTCAGGGATCATTGATGGGGACTCACTGGGAACGGTCAGGACCCCATGGTGTGCCACGTATCCCACACCAAGTGTGTTACTATTTGGCCTCTTACTAGTTATGCCCACACCACTGTTAGATTAGAGAGAAAACTTCGCCTATGAGTAAAGTGACATTCCTTCAAGAAGGAAACCAGCCTGGTGAATGTTGGCGGCCACTGTGTAGGTCTCGCCACATCCTGCCTTGGTCCGCTGGGCTCTGCTTCTTGCTCTGGGTTTGCTGAGTTCTGCAGGTACCTGGAGGCGCCGCGTCCTCCTGGAGGACTTCAGGCATCCCCTCTGCCACCTCTGAGTCAGTGCTGCCCTGCGCTCTCTCCTGCCTGGTTTCAGGGGTTCCCAGCAGGCACGAGGCAGTGCTGCCCTTGCCTCCCCACCTTCCCGCCCCTGCAGACTTGCTTCTTATTGCCTGGCGGTCTGATGACATCCTGAAGATGGCAAGCCTCCAGGAGAGTGAAAAGTTGTTCCTATTTAATTTACAAACAGAAATAAAACAAGCAGTAAAACTGGTAGAAAAGGCTGGGTTTAATTATACATTAAAGAAAAGTAAAATTGAGAAACAAGTGATTTGGTCAGTTAAAAAAGCGAAAAGCACTGTGCTCAAGGATGTGATAATGGGGTAAACATTGCAATCAGAAGGAAAGAATACTGGGAGACTGTTGGCTTCTACATACAGGATGAATTATGGCCGGGGATTCTGCCTTGTTATTCTTCAGATGCCATGTGGGGAGAGAGTTTGACCAGAGAGGGCTGTGATCAGAACTGTGCTTTAGGAAGAGTAATCTGCATGGAATAAGTCTGGATTGCAGTTGGAGGAGGCATGCCTCTGATTCTGTAATTGCTAAAGCCTTCAGTTATCCTGGTCTGTGTCTTTCCTCTCTCACCAAGAAAATCTGGGGGCAGAAAGGACACCTTGAAATTACCAGCAAGCAGAAGATGATACCTTAACATAATTCTTCAATTCGTGTTGTTTAGGTCATGTAATAGTCACTCTATTTCAATTAATGTCATATTTTCCCATGTTAGCTCTCACTAGAAGGCTGGCGTTGTGTTTAAATCAAAGCGACACCCACGCCGGTTGGACGCTACTGTGCCTACGGGGGCGCTGCACCACCGACACACGTTTTACTATAAAAACAACATGAAAAGAACGAAATACGTCATTTAAAGCAAAACAACTGTTCATGCAGTTCCTAACAGAATTAAGAAAATATTTGCTTCTGTTTTATACCCATTGCCATAGTTTGCATAATTTAAATCATAATGTGCTTCTTTATCTGCTTCTTCATTCACCAACATTGGATGTATAACATTTTAAGGACACCTGTGAGACTCACGAAGGCCGGATGCTGGCAGCCCTGAAAATGTTTCCTGGGTGTTCAGAAGTACATTTCAGTTTTGCCAGTAAAGTCTTGACTCTCTCATGAGAAAAGAACAACTGGGAATCAAACCAAATTATGCAGGGATTGTTTTTGATGATATAAATATGACATTTAGGATTAACCAGAGAACCTCAAGCCAGTTTTTCTATGCTGGGTGATCACAACTTGATCTTTACTCAGGGAAGAGCGTAGGAGTTGTGGAATATTAACCCCATTATTCCTTTTTGTGTTTCCAGTACCTAAGAATACACCGAATTTTCCCAAAAAGGAGCCTGGGGCTATGTGGCTAAAACTCCTCTGTGAAGGACTGTGGATTTCATTCAGACCTTCAGTAACTTGCTATATGGTCCTTGGCAAGTTATTTCATCTTGTTTATTCCTTCCTCTTTTTTAATTCCAGTACTCACTAAATTATCACATTTCATTAAGGATTTGTCTCATGCTTTCGTTTTTCAGAGTCTCTGTTCAAATATAGGCCCTGTTGATTTTACTCCTGGGCTATGGCTATGGTCTTCCTGCTTCTAGTCTTTCTGTTTTCCTGAACATCCCTGCATGATTTCTTTTCCCCAGTTCTCCTCTTGACTAGAGAGAAAGCAGCAGTAGTCCAGGGCAGTAACTGGATCGAGTACAGCTTCCTTTACCTGCAGCTCAGACTCTGTAGTTGGGCTCCTTGACAGGCTCAGTGCTTCTTCCCTTTTCCAGACCATGGCCTCTGGGGAAGAGAGGCTGCTTCTGGCAGGGAACTACCAGGGGCCCCTGTAGCCACTGTGACTCTCGCTGCCCCAGACCTGCAACCAGCCACTCGGAGGTCTAAAGGATCAGTATCTGTTGCAGCCCATTTTGAATATGATTTAGGAAGCTCTGAGCCCTCAGATGTTGATTCCATTACTCTCTAGCCAAGTATGGAATGGACCTAAGCCATTTTTTTTTTCCATGCACAACTCAGGTTCCCTTTCACAGATATTAGTAGATTTTATAGATGTTTGAGGTAGGTTCGGGTTGGCTAACTCACCTACAGCGTCACTCCCAGGTTTTAAGGAAATCAAGTTTCAGACCAAATTTTGCCCTTCGTTAGCAAGCAAGAACCCTAGAGATTTCTCACAATTTATTCCGTAAGCTCAAGGAGATTCCTGTTCTCTGTCCTTCTAGGTGAATGAAAAATTCACTCGAAGCCGACATGCCAACATTCCAGATGCAGTTTTCTTGTACACTTGTGCTTGGCATCTAGAATCTAACTAGGCAGAAAACTGGTTAGGGGTTTAGCTTCCTCTTGGGCCTGGCTGGATTCTTTCTTTCTATCCATGCCAGATGGGGAGTATATCTAAAATATTTTAGCCCCTCTCTGTGTGCTCACTACTTTGACTTTTACCAGTGAAAGCCTGTTTCTAACATGCATCTTGCCTATGCAGGTGACTCTTTTCCCCAACAGTAGTCCCTTTGGGGCATTCACCTGGCTCATACTTATCTATACTTAGATACGGATAACAGAGGTACTTCTAGCAGCTGCCTCTGGCATCGTGAATCAAGTGGTGCTAGACCCTTCTAGAACTGGGCATTCTGGCTCAGAACACCGGTTGACCACCTGGGTTGTAGTACCACAAATATAATATCACACGGTGTATATTGAAGTATTGTAGGTAAATTTTAGACATCATAACAACACAGTTGGCAGACTCGTTTTGCAGGTTAAATCAGGCAGGCGGAATTGCTTTATCGTGCTTTTCCACTTTTTTTTTTTTTTTTTTTAAATGAATTTGTTGCCAGCGACAGCAAAAACGAGAGGTTTTACATCAAGATCTCAATGTTTGGCTTTCTGTGGGAAAATTGGGGCATCTGCAAAAACAGGGCCATTTTCCTCTATGACAGTTTTCTTTTCCAGTGGAACAGCAGAAGCTTGCTTTAGACCTGGGGATGGGCTCCTGGGAAGGGCCCTGCACTTCCTAATGTCCCCCTATGCTGAGACAGATATCAAGTGCCCTTCACCATTGAGATGGAGCTATTGGTTTGCAGGACCCCCTTCCCTCCTTCTTATTCCTGCCTGGGCCCCTGTAAGTATTTGACGTTTTGAGCCATGCAGCTGTCAGACAGTTTTTCTTCTTGGCTCAACACTTGTGCTCTGCTCATGCTGCTTCTCTGTCTGGAATGTCACTTCCTTTTGGGCTCGTCTGTCCAACACTCAACCTCATCTTCAAGGCCAGGTCCAAGGCCCACTTCGAGATGGACTCTTTCGTGGCTATTACAGTCCTAGCTCTTCCACTTCTACATGGACAGCAGAGCATAGCGTTTGATTCTACACGTTCTGTGTCATGCCTTCTCCCTCCTTGATGGTAATACTCTTAAGGTCAGGAAGCATGTCCTTCTCGTATTTTATATCTGCCACTGTAAAAACGTTAATGCTTATCCCTCAGCCCAGTTGTGGGGCAGAGAGCAGTAGCTTATTGATCTACCTAACAATTATTGTAAAGCATATTTATCCATGGTAAAAAGAAGTAGAGGGGTGTTATAAAGGTGAAAATAATGTAAAAGCAGGCATAACCAAGAAGCCTGAAAACAGAGCTCCAGAAAGGTTAAGTGCCTTGCTGGAGTCACACAGTTGGGGAATAGCTTAGTCTTTAGCCTAACCACTGAGCATCCTGCCTTGGTTCCTTAGGGCTGCGCTATTTCCTGGCAGATCTGCTACTTGCTAAATCAGGTAGCTGCACCCCAAACGCCTGCAGATCCTCCACAGGGCTTAGTGTTCACATATCAAAACAAGACAATTCCCAAAGTCACTTAAATCGTATGCCACAAATGAGGGAAAGGTGATGAAGGTACATCAAACTTAACCATACAAGGCACCAAGAGTCAGGATGCCAAAGATGCTTCTGTCATTTTTTTGTTTGTTTTTTTTTTTGTTTTGCGGTACGCGGGCCTCTCACTGTTGTGGCCTCTCCCGCTGCGGAGCACAGGCTCCGGACGCGCAGGCTCAGCGGCCATGGCTCATGGGCCTAGCCGCTCCGCGGCACGCGGGATCCTCCCAGACCGGGGCACGAACCCGCGTCCCGTGCATCGGCAGGTGGCCTCTCAACCACTGAGCCACCAGGGAAACCCGCTTCTGTCATTAATAAGGACCAGCAGAGTGTCCTCTGCTGATGGTCCTCCCCTTAGTGGAGGGAACAATGCACTGGGATGATGCCAAGGTTGGAATTTGGGAGTAGTGTTAGATGAGGCGGGAGAGGAAAGGGGAGTCAGATTTGCATGTTGTTCTGAGGGATTCTGACTTTATCCTGGGGGAGCAGGGAGCCTTTAAAGACTTTTAAGGAGCCATCAGGCCTATGACATAGAAGTGCCTGGCTGCTGCAGGCTGGTCTGGGGAAAGCAGGGAGGGTGGTGACCTCGGAGGCTGCCCCAGGACTCTTGGGCTTAAACCAAGGCACTTACAATGGGGAAGGAGAGAACTGGATGGATTCAAAAGATGTGAGAGCCTTTTCGTTACCAGGATGACCGCACTCTTTCTGGTTTGAGATGCAGTTATTCCTTGAGGCTGACTAACTTGATGTGTAGCCTTTGATTCCACGTTGCCAGAGAAATGTTCATGGTTTCTGACCCACACGTATCTGCCTCCACTCCCCTGGGCTGTCTGGAGGTCCCCCTCAGCAATCAAGGGCACTTTTCACTGTTTTCTGCTCTGCCACCTCCACTTCTCTTGTCACATGTAAGCTGTCTCCACAGCATATACCCGTCTTCCTGTTTACACAAGCACCCTACAAAGTTCAGTCCAAAAGTTCTCTTTCACAGTACATATAAATCTTTTTCTATATACACTGCCCACACGTATGAGCAAATTGTACATTTATTCTGTAGTCATAGGGTGAGTAGATGTTAGGATTGGTGTTTTCTGCTTCCGGAATTTTTCTTCTGAGCTTTAAAGATGTTTAACCGTCTGTTTATGACTTAAAAGTGAGTGTTCTAAGTGGAGTCTGTGAATACAAATGTGAATCAGGAAAATACATTGAAGAGGTATTGTCAGTAATGAATTGCAACTATGCATCTCTCTCAGCAGTTTTTGCAGCTTTAAAAGGTCTAATGTAATCAGATGTTTTTGGTTTTTTTTGTTTAATTTTTATTTATTTATTTTTGGCTGCCTTGGGTCTTCATTGCTGCGTGCGGGCTTTGTCTGGTTGCGGCGAGCGGGGGCTACTCTTCTCTGTGGTGCGCGGGCTTCTTACTGTGGTGGCTTCTCTTGTTGCGGAGCACGGGCTGTAGGTGCGCGGGCTTAGTTGCTCCGCGGCATGTGGGATCTTCCCAGACCAGGGCTCGAACCCGTGTCCTCCTGCATTGGCAGGCGGATTCCCAACCACTGTGCCATTAGGGAAGTCCCATCAGATGGTATTTTTAAGGAATTAAAAACAATTAATGTTAACAATGGATTTTTGTCTAGATTATATCTTTTAGGAAGATATATGTGTATTTGGGGTGTAGAATTGCTTCAACTGCATGGAAAAGAATTTATTTTTCCTTAAAACAACTTTTACCCATATCCATAATTATTTACAGATGATATGTATTTATTTAATATTATCATGTTACACAATTATTTTAATAAAAACAGAATGTTGGATTCACTGTTAAACTTCTTTTCCGAAATACAAATGAGGTTGAAATTTATATTTTCTAAAGCCTTATCGTGTTGTCTCTTCCTCTAGCCAAATATAGTAGATACTTACAAATGATTAAGTTGACCTAGCTCTTCTGTAAGAGAATGAATTTTATCTCCTCCTACCTGGAGGAGACTGGTTCACTGGTTTCAGAGGTTTCTTTTCAGAAAGCTTGATTTTTCTGACTGTAATATAAGAGTTCTAATAGAGTTCAGCACATACATGCAAATTAAATTACATAGCATTTTCAGAATATACTTTGGCTCACTATTAACACGAGAGTAGCAGTTGGAATAAAGACGCCCTTTGTCAATTTTTATTCCTTTGACTTGAAGTTGTAATCCTGTTGGGATTTGAGTAAATTTAAACGTAAATAAAATGGAACAGGCAACAGATTTCAACTCGGGGAACTGGTTCCAGTGTTATTGCATAACTTAATAATGTAGATCTAACGCAAATGCTAATATTTGACCTTGGTTTGTACTTGACGCTGTTCTTTGGTAATTGCCATCATCCTGGCAGTCACCGAAGGGGGCCAGCAAAGGAGAGTCACGTGAGAGCAGTTTGAAGGCGTCCACACTGCATAATCTGCTGCAGTGTTTTGAGGTGTTGACATCCCTTTTTTATAACTGTTCACCAGTTTTCTCTTGAGGTGCCCTTGAGTTGGCTCTTACTGGTAGGTCTGTACTAGCCCTAAGTAGTTGGTAGTTTAACTTACTAACTAATTTTAACCATTAGTAAAACTCTAAGCACAGATGCATGCATTAATAATCACTGGGTATTCCCTCTCTACTTTCACATATACAAACATAATTTTTGCATAAATGCATGCACGTATACAGTATGCTTAATTAATTCATGTCCTCACAAGAAGAACTTCTAATATATAATGGATGTCAAGAAGAGTATGATTTCATTCTACGAACCTTTCCATCTATATCTACGAAAATTATCCAGAAAGCAAACGTTGAAAAAAACCCAGTCTTTACTGACTGGGCTTATCCTTTGTGTTGATTGCTACGTGTGGGCAAAACTGGGCGTGTTGGTTTTATGTACCTGGGTTTGTGGATTTGCCATTATGATTTTGGCTAAAGTGTTACAGAGCACTGTTCAAGGAAGGGCGTGGGAATGTGGAAGTTGTATGTTATTCATGCTTTATTTCAAGGAAGAAACCCACTCCCCAAACATTGATGATGTGGAATTAAAGAGGCTAGAAAATAATCATAATAAAAGAAAACATAAAAAGAAACACATGCTAGTTTTACTACCTTTGGTGCTATTCTTATAAATGATTTTCTAAAATGAATCTTAGCTAAAAGCTAAGATCCTTTAATTTAGGGCTTTGGAAAGCCCTAAATGTAGGTATGTATATTTTTATTGTAATCTTTTATGGTTAGTTATGACTTGTGATACCTTTTTGGTAGAAAATATAAAAATGATATGCTGAGCTTTTGGACTGGTGAGCTTGCTGACCCATAACCTGTGATGAGGGCGTTCTCTGAAGTGTAGGGCAGGGGTACCCAACCCCCGGGCCACGGACCGCTACCTGCCCACGGCCTGTTAGGAACCCGGCTGCACAGCCAGAGGTGAGGGGAGGGTGGGCAAGTGAGCGAAGCTTCATCTGCCGCTCCCCATTGCTCCGGCTCACATTACCGCCTGAACCATCGGCCGTCCCTGCCCCCGGGGAAAAATCGTCTTCCACGAAACCGGTCCCTGGTGCCAAAAAGGTTGGGGAACGCTGGTGTAGGGGATGGCGGGTGGCAGGACTGCCCTGCTGTATGGCTGAGAGAGCTCCACAGTGTTTGGAGCAAGTCATCACCATTGCGAGGCCCATCAGGAAAAGAGATGTTCTTAAAGGCAGAATTTGTAAGCCATAATGTCTTACCTAAAATAAGGGTGATTTTTTTTTTTTTTTTCCTTTCAGATTTTGGGGTAAGTGCTTTCTTAGCAACAGGGGGTGATGTTACCCGGAATAAAGTAAGAAAAACATTCGTTGGCACCCCGTGTTGGATGGCCCCTGAAGTCATGGAACAGGTGAAATAAATTAATAATAAAAGTGATGTTTTGATTGACATAGTATAGTTGTACAATACATGTCATTAGTATACTAACATTTTGTTCAAATCAATCATTTTACTAGAATGCGTCATGCAAGATTGAATTCCCGATTGCTGGGCCTTAGCAAAGTAATCTCAAGGTTGTGCACACACGGCCGTGGACTTCTGACATAACATGGACCTCGTCATGTATAACATGCCGGCTGTATAATTGTGTTTTTTTCCCTGCTTCCCTTCTTAGGTGAGAGGCTATGACTTCAAGGCTGACATGTGGAGTTTTGGAATAACTGCCATTGAACTAGCCACAGGAGCAGCGCCTTATCACAAATATCCTCCTATGAAAGTAATTGCTATTGGAAATATTATGTCGGGTTTGAAATATGATTTAACAGAATCCATTCTCTTAAACATAGTCATTTTTCTCTTAGACCCAAGGGGAATTAATGGAGGGATGCAGCCAAGTTAAATGTTAGCTGATGCTCTCAGCGGACAGAATGGGACAAAAAGTAGCACAGTTCCCGGCTTTGAAGCTTGCTTTGCGTTCTTAGCACAGAAGAATGTGATCAGATTGGTCGATGGAGGTTGATAGATGAGACAAATGCTGGTCATTACTCTCTCTATCACAGAATACCCCCAGCTCCCCAAGAAAAATCTAAAAATAGATTATAGTGATATCATCTTCACAGATGGATTTCCCAAATTTTCAGGCCTTTTTTCCCCCATGGTCTGTAACATTTCACTCCTGTTCTCATGGTGTCATGTTGGTGACTCATCTGAAATAAGGGAGCCCAGTGTTTTTAGGAACTAACATACATTTGGATACTATTTTTAGATTTTTGTTATTTTATTTTTTTGGAAGTTACTCTTTATTGTTATTATTTTTAAAGTATTTATTTATTTATTTGGCTGCATGGGATCTTAGTTGCGGCCTGCGGGATCTTTCGTTGTGGCCCACGGGCTCTTCACTTCGTTGTGGTGTGTGCGCAGGCTTCTCTCTAGTTGCAGCACACAGGCTGTCTAGTTGTGGTGCTTAGTTGCCCCTCAGCATGTGGGATCTTAGTTCCCTGACCGTGGATGGAACTGGCATCCCCTGCATTGCAAGATGGATTCTTAACCACTGGACCACCAGGGAAGTCCCTATTTTTGTTATTCTTTTAACTAGCCTACATCATTATTTCTCTCAGTTTTGAGGTGGTGGGATCAGGGCTAATTTACCCAAAGGGATTTTGTTTTGTGGCTGAAATAGTTGAATGGAAATTATGAAGGTATTTTACAGAGAATATGGTCCGTGTTTGTTTCAACTTTTTCCTAGGATTTTATTGGAAAAGCTTTAAGAGGATTTAGAAAAAAAAAAGACCTGAGGATAAAAAAAAAGTTAAATGATTTTACTGATTAAAAAGTTAATACGTTCTTATTATAGAAAATTTGGAAGTCCAAATAAGAATAAAGGTGAAAACAATCATCCATAATCTATCTCATCAACCACAGGCAATCCCTATTAAAGTTTTAGTGTAGTTCATTACATTGTTTTTCTCTATATATTTATATACATATTTTTAAAACAGTTAAGATTTGGGGGTTGTGTGTACACACCTGATTTTGTCAGCAGAAAATTTTAAATTGAGGTGTAAACAATTGAAGTGACCTTTTGGGGAAAAAGCACTGAAACAGCGCTGAGGACTTTTCTTTCATCTGGTTTTTCTCTATTATTTTTTCTTATTTCTTGTTTGCTCTTTCCCTACTTTTTAGTGTTTTCCACTTGAATCCAGTCACATTGCTAATTCTAGCCTAAAGTCCTGCAGGACTTTTCTTATAATCTCACAGATCTCCCACTTTTCTTCGGTTTGCTATTAGCCTCCACAAACAATAAACTGTCACTTTAATCCTTCACCTATTCACGCACCTGAAAGTGTTTGAACAGTGTCTTGGCGTGTATAGCATTTGCATAAATTAAGGCTGATGTATGCATTAATGAGTTTTTTTTTCATTTTATAGGTCAATAGTTTGCTACAAATTCTACACTTTTTAAAAAAAAAAACAATTTTGACGTTAGTGTGAAAGAATGGAATTTTTCACCTTTTCGATGTGAAACCTGTGTTTTGATTTTGTTTTGTCCCTTTCCAAAAGCAGCATGGACTTTTGTTCTGGTTATGGTTTTTAGTAACTCACTTGTGTCCCAGCTATCTTTCAGTGTCTTACTGTCTCAGTTTTGCCAAGCCTTTGAGCAATTTTCTGTATGTTTTTTCATTTAAAAAAGAAAAAGGGAGACCATGTGTTACCTCTTGGGATGTTGTGGATTTATTTTTAGGGCTGGTAATGTATTACAGAAGCCTTGAGTACAGGCGGTCCCTTACTTAGGAATAACCTGTATACGTGAACATTCCCTGCTGCTCTGGGCCTCTCTTTCTCTACCCTCCACTGCCCCCTTTCCCAGCCAGAGCACAGCCTGCACTAAGCTGGTGCTGGAGCTATGTGCTCCTGCAGGCCTTGTGAGAGCTAGTTCCCAGGAAGCCCTTGTCCTGGCCCCTTTGGGAGAGCACTCTTAACACAGAGCAGATTTTGTAAGTTATGTCAATGGAATAACAAAAAGGATAAAGGGCACGTGAACAGATTTGCAAAGGGAACTGAACACTTTGCACACTTTCTAGAAGATGAAAATCATGGGGAAGCACATTTGTACCTAATCAAGGAGGGTCTCTGAGGCTTTGCTGGAAAATGAAAAACTCAGTTGTAGCAACTGCTGTCCTGAGATCCTGTCTTCCTGTTTGTTTCTGCTGCAGGTGTTGATGTTGACTTTGCAAAATGATCCACCCACTTTAGAAACAGGAGTAGAGGATAAGGAGATGATGAAAAAGTACGGCAAGTCCTTTAGAAAATTACTTTCACTGTGTCTTCAGAAAGATCCCTCCAAAAGGTATGTCAAACCGAGTGGATGAGTGAGTGATCGTGACTGGGTGGGGTCATGACAAAGCTTGGTTTGTGGATGGGGAAGGGCTGTGTGAGGAGTCCTGAAGTTTAGTTCTATCCAGTTCAAGGGAAATCCAGCTCTGGTCCCCAGATTTCCAACCTGTTAGTGGAAGCTTGGGTCCAAAAGGGAGAGAAGTGAGTGAGGACGAGGGAGAGGCAGAGGAAAATTTTCCGTGTTAATAAGATTGGTGATGCTTGTTAGGTATGGGCTCTGTCATCAAAGGAAGTGAAGGAAAACAGAAATCAAAAGCAATTGGCCGTGGTGAATTCAGAAGCTGAGCTAATATTCTGCACTGTGTAGGTTGCGCTGACCTCTCAGGATTTGAATATCCTGCCAGCTCCAGTCTAAACCAGGCAGAGCTGTTGCATTTTGCATGAGCTTCGAGTTGCAGAACAAGTTGTTTGTGCTGTTTAAAAGATTATCAGTAAAGAAGATTAACATTTTTACATTCGAAAGATTAATCATATAAATAGAAGCAAATGGTTTTAAATTAACCTTAGTATTTCCTCTTTATTCTTGGGTTATTGCCCTGCACTGTGGTATGTCTGTTTTTTTCTGAGTTTTGTTTCTTCTTCTTCATTTCTGTGAGTTTGAAATATCCTGGGTAGTGATAGTAGAGCCCAGTGTCCTTTGTCACTTGAAGGAGAATGTTAATGACGTGAACTGAGCATAAACCTTGGCTGGGGAGAGTCCCTTTGTAGTGCTTGGCTGTGTGCTGCATTGTCCTAACATAAGGTAAACTTGGATTACACACCTGGAGAGGCTGCTGAGAAGTTACTGGCTACCCATATCCACCCAGGACTCCAACTTGATACTTAACGTTCTAAAACATAAAAGCTGGCTTCTCTTTTGGAACTTTCTTTTTCAGGGAAGGACCCTGCTTTTCGAAGGATTCCTTTATCCTTAAGTTCTTGATGAAACTTAAGCCTTTTGCCTTCACACAGCGATCTACTGTTTAAGCAGGCTACCCTTCTCTAGAATAAACATAGTTTCCATTATTATACCTGTTCTTTGTAGCAACTCTGTTCATTCCTTTACATTTTACTGAATTTGCCTTGAATCTTTTCTATATCAGTTAGTTACCTCTCTCATGGAGCCAGTTCTAAAGACTCTTTGCTCTTAAGCATCTTGAAATTATTTATTTTAAAAGGGGTGCAACACTTGCTTGCCTTCCCCTTGTATTTGGTGTCATCTCCAAACGTGAGTTTTTAGCATCACCGAGGAGACAGACTTTGATCCTCTAAAGCCCAGTGAGAGAAGAACTCGTTTTCCCCTTTAGAAGGACTGGGTTGTGACTGATGGTCTTTGTGATTCTCAAAATAGTTGAGATTCCACCTAGTGGTGATGTGTAATGCCGCACGATTCCAGCTCTTTCAAAAAAGGATTCTGTAGGGTAGAACTGTTAGTGTACTAACGGATAAATGTATTTCTTTAGGAGACTTATAATTTGGTCAAAATAAATTAGATTAGACCGTCATACATTATATTTAACAAGCCATCCTTACTTCTCAATAATCTTGAAAGTCTTTCCAGTTTTTATTTATATGAGCTCAGATATCAGGTTCCCACCACCCCACCAAACAACAACAGTAATAACAACAAAAGTTTTACAAGAGAGTCGTACAGAATTTATTCGCATTCTCACAACATCTTTCCCTCAGAGTATTCTCTTGGTAACATTATTGATTTACAAAGTATTAATAGGTTAAGAACTTCTGTTAGATACTTTCTGTATAATGTAATCTGTTCTCACTATTGTGCAGTTGTCCTCTGTAACAAACAGAGAGTGTCACTGGTGCACAAACTTCCCAGGTGATTTTTTTCTTGTAATGAAAAGACATGACGCGGGGAGTTCGGGGAAAAAAGATTCAGGAAATGTGAGAATGGAAAAAAGCAATATTATAATTGTTGAATTATTTATTATACAGGATGCAATTTAAAAATATGTATTCATGACTGAATTAATAAGTAAACATCTAATTGCTGCTCAGGTCTGAAAGAAACCTGTGAGTATTTCTTATCTTCTCTGCCTTTGTTTATATTGTCCAAAGATTTTTTCCTCTTCTCCTGTCCCCCTTCTACCTGTCTTTCAATACTTAGTTCAAAAGCCCCAGGTTCTCAAAGTTAGATACATCTGGGTGCGATTCCTAGCCCTACATCATCTGGATGACTTAGTTTCCTTGTCTGTAAAATGGGCCTAATAACACCACCTCATAGGGTTGCCATGAGGATGGAGGTGATGCCCTTAAAGCAGAGAACAGTGCCGGAGCATTCCTAAGTATTCAGGAAATTGGGGTTGCCATTCATTATTTGCCTTTTCTTCCTGACCAAGTAGAGTTGTTGCAACCTCGAGCTTCCTGCAGTATGTTGATGATATGTCTCTTGTAGCACTTATCACACTGTGTACATTTATTTTTTTAATTATTATTATTATTTTTCTGCGGTACACGGACCTCTCCCGTTGCGGAGCACAGGCTCCGGACCCGCAGGCTCAGCGGCCATGGCTCACGGGCCCAGCCGCTCCGTGGCATGTGGGATCCTCCCGGACCGGGGCACGAACCCGCGTCCCCTGCATCAGCAGGCGGACTCTCAACCACTGCGCCACTAGGGAAGCCCTGTGTACATTTATTGACTTACATATTCAATTTCCTCATGAGTTTCTGAGTTTTTTAGAAAGAGAATCTGTGCCTCTCATCTTTCTGTCTCTCTTTTTGTCCACAGTGACTGGTCTGTATTGCGTACTCAGTGGTATTTCTTGAACACCTGCAAACAATTGGGAGCTTGCAATTTGGGGATGATTTGGACTCATTGAAAAGAGTTTCGGAACCAGACCAGATTGGAGTGGGTTGAGGAGTGAAGGCAAGAGTTTCGATCACTGTATTTATTTCTGTTGCCAGCATATAGATCCTCTGCTTGTAATCTAAAAGCAGTTGACTAGTACTGAAATCCTGGTCTTGCTGAGTACCTTTTTAGCAATGAATGAAAACATATATCACAGGGGAACAGTGACCAGGACAGAATCATTCCTATACTGGAGCCCTCAGGCTAGCTGAGAAGGAACTGTGCTTTCTGTCAACCTTGAGAGCTCGTGGAACTTTCCTGTTGCCTGAGAGCTGGGTGTCAGAGCTGTTTGCCTCATCCAAGTCTGTGCCCTGCATTTGCATAGGTAAAGATTTGCTTATATTTGCACAGCAGAACATTTTGCTGTTCTTAAAAAAAAAGAGCCTTAATCTTGGAGGTTATATACTTCATATGGATGACAACTATAAAAGTAACTATCATTTTTTTGGAGCAACAAAGGGGTGGTTGTTGCATAGATAAATCCACTGGAAACAAATAAAACTTGGACTATTTCTTCTGAGGGAGGGGGTGGGGTGAGAAAATGCAGCTCTGCCAGAGGTCAATGTATTGTTCTAAAAATTTGCATTTTAGTTTCTATTTAAACTGTATCATATTCATCCTGAATCCTTTGAAAATTATTTTAAGTCTCAGTGGACTTTGGTTCATCCATATGTATTGGAATCCTTTAAGGGATTTTCTTCTGAGAATGTTGGTACTTGCAGACTTCCACATTGTTTTTAAGGATTTAAAATTGAATCATTATTCAAAGTCTGGGCCATCATTTTGGTTGCTGGTATAGCATTTTAGCATTTCTTGTGAAATGGTGTTTGTGTTTACATTATATTGTATTGCTTGATAATTGTTAGTGGACATGTAAGACAAAATGGTGCTTGCAGAATTCTTTCTTCTGTAGTACTCGGCTAAGAGGCAGGCAGCACTGATGGTTCCACATTAACCCTACACTAGTAATTTCTATAGCATAAGACTAAAACAAACAAAACACGCAAAAACCCTAAAATCAGATGGGCAGCACACATCTTGGCTTTTCTCATACCTTCTTTTTTTTTTTTTTTTTTTCTCACTGTTGTGGCCTCTCCCACCGCGGAGCGCAGGCTCAGCGGCCATGGCTCACGGGCCCAGCCGCTCCGGGGCACGAACCCGTGTCCCCTGCATCGGCAGGCAGGCTCTCAACCACTGCGCCACCAGGGAAGCCCTCTCATACCTTCTAATCACTTTCTTCCCTTGCTTGTTTTCCTCATTCTTTCCACTTCCAGTTTTCCATGCTTTTTATGGAGATAGTTTGGCATATGTAGGATTCAACTCCAAAATTCAACACCTGCTATTTAGTTCTCTGTATAGAGTAGGAATTACCTATTGTTTAACATAAATATTAAGCCTGTTAACAAAGGAGTGTGGCTTCTTAAACCACTTCTCCTTTCTCATGCCGTTGTGTTTCTCTATCTGTTGATGAAGGCTGAGGGTGGAGTCCAAAGGAAAGAGTTTTCTCTGCAGCATGCTTTTCCCCTTTACAGTTTTGGTTACTATAGAAATGACCTTGCTGGGAAAGGGAAAGTATTCCCAGCCCTGTGTCTCCAGGTATGCCTGGCATTTCCCAGCCTTCTCTCTACATGGGTCCTACACTTGACCCTGGGTTGAGGAGGGAGGAGGTGGGGTGCGGAGGAGAGAGGGGATTGTCTGTGGCCCCCCTCCTCAGTGCCTCCTGTGCACAGACGCATCCCTCGCCTTTTGTTTTCGGTTAGCCTGAGTCTTGTTTTCATTACATCATTCTCCTGCTCTCTACCTTATTGAGTAGATGCTTAGAGTGCTAACTCTGGCTCCAGAAGCTGTGGTTCGGGGCTCCAATGTCTAGTGGCATCATTTTTACCCCATATTTGATTATAGCATGAAACTGAGCTGTAGCAGTTTTGTGCTCTGTGTTAGGCTTTGGGGATATAACAAATGAATACTGTGTGGTCCCTTTCTTGGAAAGGCTTATAACCTAGTGGGGTGGAGGCAGGGAGATACAGGAACAGATGATTGCAAAGTGTGGTGGATTGGTGTGTGAGCACCAAGGTGGGAGCAATGAATTCCGCTACTTGTAGGACCTGGGAGAAATACCTCTGAAGACGGATGGCGTTTAAATGGGTTCTTGACTGACGAGCAAAGATATGCCAGTTGGTCACAAAACATTCTAAAGCAAGAAAAGCAGTGTGTGCTTTGTCATGAAAGAGCAAGAGATGGCGGAGACCATCACCGTAGCTGGAGGATAGAGTTTACGTGGGGCGTGATGGGAAATGAGGCTGGAGGAGTCGGGATCTCAGGCCACTGAAATCCATTAGGAGGGATAAGAAATTGTTTTCGTTTAGAAGCCAGCTAGGGAGCAGTGTGGGTGATTGGTTGGAATGAGAAGAGAGAAGTGGCAGACAGACTCACCGGGAGGCTGTGTCGTAACGCTATTGACCAGAGGGGATGAGGGTTTCTACCAAAAGAGTGGCCTTGAGTTCCTTCATCATCTTGATTTTCTTAGGTTTCTTTTCTTTTCACTCTAAAAAGTTAAATCTAAGTTATTTTGTATGCCTCTTGGTTTTTAAAATTTGGTTTCATGTGATAAGGTACCAAACATGGTCAGTCCCTTGTGTAATGGTTCCTCTTATATGTTTTCTCAGTAGCCCTCTCCTTTCCCCAAACACACTTCATGTGTTTGAATGTTCTGACCTTCCTCTTACAGTCTGACAGCACCCTCTAACTCTTATCTGCCAGATTGTAAGTTGCTGAGGGTAGTATTTATGTCTGTCATAGTCATTAGCGTGGGCCTAGCACCTAACATGATGCCTGACAAACAGCAGGTGCTCAGTATATAGTTACTGAGAGAATGAAATGATGAGTTTGGCGTAGCTGGAAGCCCAAAACTTTGCCAATAATCACTAAGAGTAGTCTACATTAAAGAGACAACCAAAGTTAAATCGCTTCAGTTATACTTTTTAGTTCTAGTGTGTGGTAAACAAGGTCCAAAAACAAGGTCCAAGGTACAAATTCATGAATTTGAACCAGCTTACCAAGGGATACGGAACACAAAATGTAAAGCGTGGCCCACCTGTTGTTTAGACCTTTGTTTACTCCAAGCAGTTAGCAGTTAGGGGCTCTTGGTTGCAGTGGCTATGGCGATTTGGGGTTCTTTGTTAGGTACCCCTAACCAGTGTTCCACTTGAAATTGAGGAAAAGAGCAATAACAATTGAAAGAGAAAATTTCTTTGCACAGAAATACGGTTTATGGCCCCTGCAGACTTACACAGTTTGTATACCGTTGCACTTAATGATGTTTCCTAATTCTTTTATACGCTTGGGTTTTGTCCCTGGAAACATTTTAGTGGAGCTTCCTGGTTCAGAGCACTGGTTTCCAATCTCTTCAAGTGTGAGGACTCCCTTTAAACTTGGATCCCCTTAACACAATAGTCATGGTCCCTTTGGCAGTCACTGCCTGAGAGGAGACCTAATGATACTCAGTCATGCTTCCCTCCTCCCTCCCAGTTTTTTATTATGAAACATTTAAAACATACAGAAAAGGTGCAAAAATTGTACAGTGTTTGCTTCTACACCAACACTGAGATTCAGCAATTATTCACATTTCCCATATCTGCTGTCCCTGTTTACCCACATTTTATTTGCTGAACAGTTGGAAAATAAGTAACAGACGTAACACCTCAGCTTGCATTCCCCAAATACAGACACGTTCCTACGTAACCACAATACTTTTCCACACTAAGTAAATGAACAGTAGTTTCCTAAAATTGTCCTATACCTAGCACACTCACCTATCTCTATTTCTAAATGTCTCTTGCAGCCTCTCCCCGTCCTGTTCAAATCAGGACTCAGGAGAGGGGCATGTGTTGCATTTGGTTGTATGTTTCTTTAAGTCTGTTTTAATCGAGAACAGTCCCCTCACTCTCCCCTTTTCTTCTATGACACCGACTTTTTGAAGAGATCAGACCAGTTGTCTTGCTGACTGTCCTATCCTCTAGGTATAGGTGATTCTTCCTGCATGGCTGCGGGAACTATTGATGAAAGAAGCTATTCTTTATGGAAGAGTGCCAGTTATTAAACGTAGAAGGAATGAGAGAAGTAGAAAATCAGTGTTCTGCCACCTCCAATGAAATAATTATTTAAGGCAAAGATGCTAAAATCATCAGGTGAAAGTTTCTCTGGAACAGGATATTCATATCGTGGCAATGTGTTATCCAACAGAATACTTGCCAGTTGCAGTGGCGAAAACTTACCTTTACCATGGAGAGATCTTGGGCCTGGGGACCACGCGGTTAAACTTAGCATCCCTCCCACTGAAATAACCTATCATTATGTGCCTCCCCCATGCTGCAGTAAGATGTGTGTCATCTACGACGTGTTCTTCCCCCAAATGCTTGTGTCAACCTAGCCAAGCCTTCAGACCCAACTTGCGTTTTATGGGAAATACAGTACAGAGAAACAAGTTAAATGACACCATGAGGAAACAATCAGACCAATCCCATAATGCTTTAAAATGAATTTGCATTCTGTTAATCAGCATTCTATTAATTACCTTCCCCTGAAAAACAATAGTCCATGGACACTTGAGACCGGGTTACTCGGTGGCCAGACAGAGCTCGTACACATGCCGCGTGGTCCCCTTGCAGAAACCTTCTGCTCTTGGGGAATCATAGAACACAGTGGACACAGTTTCTTCGATAGGGTCATATCGCAGCTTGTACTGCTTCTTAATAAATACAGGGATTTGGCTCACAGACGTGTCAGTCTGCCACCTTTTAGAAACACTGAATTCACTTAGTGAAGTGTAAGGATGAAGGATGGAAGATCGATCATGCCCCAGGTATTTCACTTACAGGAGTTTATGTAGAGGCGGAGTTTTGCAGTAGAGGCGTTTGGAAGGAACTGGAAAATTGGCACCATTTAATTTGGTGCCAGCTTATGATTAATTTAGTCTGTGGCTTTGCTATTCCTGAAACTGGTCTTCCAGAAAGACTCTAGGATTAACTTGTTTCGTCAAGGCAGTGTCTTTATTGAGTGGTCATTGTTTCAACTCTAATTTATTATTGATCTTTCAGGCCCACAGCAGCAGAACTTTTAAAATGCAAATTCTTCCAGAAAGCCAAGGTAACATGCTTAAAAACCCAAGTAAATCTGCTATTTTGAAATCACTGTGAATTTCAGTGTCTTGTATTTGATGTTAAACTGTTGGGAATATTTGTTTTGCAGAACAGAGAGTACCTGATTGAAAAGCTGCTTACAAGAACACCAGACATAGCCCAAAGAGCCAAAAAGGTAAGTACCGTGAGCCCTCCTGCCCCAGTGGGAGCTGCTCCCCATCGAGGGAAATGGAGCCTACAGAAAAATAGGAAAACGATTTCACGTACTCAGGATATGTTATGTAGAGGTTATCTGACCAGCGATTACTCAGATAACTGAGCCTTTTGGTTATCTCAGCCTGCTGCTGTGTGTTTGGGTGTGAAGCTCAAATGACTTCATCTTTCCACTTATCGGCCTGTTTAAGGAAGGTCAGAGGGGAGGGGCTTGTGTTGAGGCTTAAACACTGGAGAGGTAAAATATCTTTGAATATCTTTTGGGGGGCGGTTTACTGAAGAGGAACAGCTATTTTAAATCAGTTTGAAATGACAAAACGAAAAACAAAACTTTTTTTGTTTGTTTGGTTTTTTTTTACGGTATGCGGGCCTCTCACTGTCGTGGCCTCTCCCGTTGCGGAGCACAGGCTCCGGATGCGCAGGCTCAGTGGCCATGGCTCAGGGGCCCAGCCGCTCCGCGGCATGTGGGATCTTCCCGGAATGGGGCACGAACCCCTGCATCGGCAGGCGGACTCTCAACCACTGCGCCACCAGGGAAGCCCAAAACTTTTGTTTTTAATGGTTATTTTAAATATCTGTGGGATATGGGTTCTTTCCTCATAAAAGACCCATGTATTTTTTTGTAGTCTATGCTGTGTGAACTAAATTATGCTAATAATTACCTGAAAAACTTTGCATTCTAGTATTTAGATTTTTTTTAAGTGGTATGTATGTGTGAGTGTATTTATTTATGTGTTTTTACCCAGAGTTTTATTTATTTGTTATTACAGATTTCATCATGGTATGAAACCTAACAAAATTTAACCTCTGGTTTGGTTTGGTTTAGTTTGATTTGAAAATTATATTAGATATTTATAATTTAACATATTGACATAGTCAACAGGTTTAGAAAGAGGAAGCTTCTTTGTTTTCCTTTTTACAATTAATAGTTACAGGGAAAGGTGATATGAATCTGAGTTGTCTGCTCTGTAAATAAAATTGACAAAGAAATAGGCATGAGAGATTGCATCTCATCATGCCTAGGTGTGGGTAACTTGGAATGTTAACTTCCAGACATTGCCCTTTCGAAAACATTGGATATGGAACACATTTAGCTGATGCTTTAGAATTGCTTTAAATAGATTTTAAAATAGACTTCAAGAAATGACCCATTCTGTGTGGGTATCGAGCCCCTCTCCTGGACCCGCAGAATCCTTTGGAGTGGGCTGGTTCCCAGGCTGTGGGCCTGGGCCAGGAATGGGGGATTGCTGTGCTGACTCTGCAGCCCTGAGCCACAGTAGGCCTCTGGGACAGCTCAGAGGGAAAAGTGAACCTCTAGCGATGGTCCATCAGAGTGGCACATCCCATGGGGCAGCGCGGAGAAGCAGAAGCTTCAGTTTGAGGCAACAGGAAGTCAAAGTGCCCAACCGAGTGCGAGGGCTCCATCCAGAGGGCTGAAGGAGGTGCCTGGAGCACTTCTCTGGGGTGTCGGAGTCTAGCAATGGGGCCTTTTGATCAGATAACTAAAACGCCAACCAGAGTTGAAGAAAGCTGTTAAGAAAGCCATTGATTTGGACAGTATGTGTCCCCAAAGGGCATTGTTTTTGGTTTCCCTCTGATCTCATCCTGTCGCTGTTTCCCGGGAGGAACTTTCCCAGGCCTGCATCCTTCCCAGAGCTCCAACCTCACACCTTCAGCCCCCTGTGCAGTGTTTGCAAACTGTGTGTCTTCCCTCGCAAACCTCATCTCCCTGTGCTGTCTGCTGCTTTCTGAGCCACCCGACCTCAGAGCTCGGGGATGATTTTTAGGCCTCCTTCTTTGTCTTCCCCATCTAAACCCACTCCAAGTCCTCTCCACATTTCCCTCTGCAACGTTGCTTGGAATGTTTCCTCCTGTTTTTTTTTTTGTTTGTTTGTTTTTGTTTTTTGCTGTATGCGGGCCTCCCACCCGGATGCGCAGGCTCAGCGGCCATGGCTCACGGGTCCAGCCGCTCCGCAGCATGTAGGATCTTCCCGGACCGGGGCACGAACCCGTGTCCCCTGCATCGGCAGGCGAACTCTCAACCACTGCGCCACCAGGGAAGCCCCCTCCTGTTTTTAATTGAACCTTTGCAGTGGATTTCTAACTACTCTCCTCCCCCACCCCATTCCTCCTTAGACACTAGTGCAAGATTAACTTTCTAATCGTGGCGCTTAATTGCTCAAAAGTGGTTTCCAAAATTAAACAAAAAGAAAAGGAAATAAATGGGGGAAAAAAAAAAGGTTCCTATCAAATAAAGTCCAAGCCCCTTAGCCTTGAATTCATGACACCATTTCAACTTCCCGGCTTATGCAGTTGACCCTTGAACAACCTGCCAACCCTCTGCGCAGTCAGAAATCAGAGTACAGTTTATAGTCGGCCCTCTGTATGTGTGGTTCCTCTGTATCTGTGGATTCAATGAACTGTGGGTTGTGTTGTACTGTAGTATTTACTATTGAAAAAAACCCACGTATAAATGGACTTGTGCTCTCCAAACCTGTGTTGTTCAAGGGTCAACTATATTCTAAACTTCAGCGAAACTTGAACCGCCTATTAGTTCTTACTACATAACCCATACTTTCCTTTGAGATTCCATCAATGAGGAATCTGTTCAGGCTCTCACTTTGTTTTCTTTCCTTTTTTTTTTTCTTTAAATTTAGATTATTTATTACATATTAGTGTGTTGTGCATTCCAGATTCCATTTTGCACGTATCTTAAACAATAAGCAGCCAGAGTTTCGGGAATTATGATTTTCCAAGCATGTCTTCTGCCCTTTTACTAGCTCCTCAGGGATTGTTATGTCATCCATCCCTTCAAATGGAAAATGGCCACACATCTGAGAGTCACACAAAGGAGGAAAGGGAGAATATAAATTAGTTCTTTAAACATCGTAGTAGAGAAGACAGGGGCCCATAATAATGCTCTTCTGGCTCTCCAGCTTCATTAAGTTGGCTGTTTTCCTGTCATAATTCTCATTTTAAAGTGCACTTTGGTTATCAGCTATACTCTACTCCTTGCCAGTAGGTTCCGTGGCAGGTATACTGTCCTGGTCAGCATCAGTCAGTGTGTGTCTTGTTCGTAGTAAGTGCCCACAAAATGTCTGCTGACTCAGTGAACACATGCTTCAGTGGACCAAGGAAAGATTATTTGAAACTCTGTCTCTCACTTGAACCCCCCAATTGCTCGGCATATACTTGTTCCTAGGCTTCCTGTTAATAATAGACAGACTGCCCTCATTCCCCTGGACTCATGATGTTGATAAGCAACCATACTGTCCCTTGTTTGAAACTCCTCATTCGGGCTTACTGGCCACTAGGAAGTAAATATTATTTTAATTGCCATGTGCGTTGAAAACCTTTGTGGCACTGTGTCTTTGCTTGTCGTAGGTCCTTACAGTGTTGAAGTAAATTTAATTTCAAAGTTGATACAGGGGAGTCCTCAGTGTTATTTGTGTTATTCATCCTTGGACTTGTCTTTATTGGCATCTGCTCAGCTGTCTCCCTTCCTGTTTGCTATGGTGCCCACTAGTTGATGGAGCTCTAGTTTCTTGGTGGGGCTTTGTTCCTTAGACGATAACTGTCGATGTTGGTCCCTTGACTTTTGTCACCTCAGTTTGTTGTTTTTAAAACAGGAACAGACAGTTCATTGTCGCTCCAGTGTTTACGTGGCCGCTGGGCCTGTTGACCAAAGCTCAGGATACTTAGGCAGCCATGTTGATTTGAAATTGGTTGTCATAGACCATAGTCTCTGCTTCTCCTCCTTTATGGTAATCAGTATTAAGCGCTGTTTTTCCGTAACGTGAATAACTCTCATATTTAAGAGAGAGAAGGACTGGTACTGTAGCTGCTCTCAGGAGGTCCTGCGGAGCCCGTCAGCGTGGTCTTTTGGTGTGACAGAGACAGGCTTACTGTATTCATGTTTGCCCAGGATGCGAAGCAGTAGTTGAGAGCCACGTAATTCCATGTGGGTATGTGATCTTCCCTGCATCCACAATGACTCCTCTAGATCAGGAGAAAAAATATTAAAGAATAGAAACAGACCAGTGTGGCTTCTCTGGTAATTTAGTGACATAAAATGATTTTTTTTTTTTGGATGTATTCATTGCAGAAATCAGGGATATTTGTGGGGTTTTTTGTTTTTTTTCTCTTGAAGGCAGCATATTTGGTCCATTCTGGGTTCTTTTGCTAAAAGGTGGTGTTGTTTAGGGATCATCTTGATTTTCTTTTGCCTTGATTTTTCTGTCTGTGAAATAGAAATTCTGTCTGACCCCAGGAGTGTGATAAAGGGTAATGGGAGAGTTGATGTTTCTGGACCTCAGCACACTCTGTAACTTGCAAATGAGAGAGTGCTAATAATGAGCCTGAGAACTGGGTGAAGTTCAGCTGTATAACTTCTTTTCAACTTTTCGCTTATCCTTGTGCATGAGAAGAAAAGGCTTCATAGCCATTAGTCCTTCTCATGTGGCTTTTTAGCGGCCTGTCTCCAGCCATCTTTTGAGGTTTGAAAGCTTGACCGCGAGGTGTTCCACCATTTACGCTACTGGAATCACTGGGTGGAGAAGGTGAAAGTCATTCTGTTAGAATCAAATGCAGATTCTTCAGGCTGTGTGCACTTTCTGTAGGAACATCTAAGTGTCCGAGTTGGCTGATTTCTCTGTTTTACGTTAGCAAAATGAACCTTGAGCCACCACACTCACACTCATATCATATACTTTTCTGTGGCTAAAACCCATCGATGCAGGGCAGGGCAGGGGCCAAGGGATGTCTAAATGCCAACCGCTTAGCCAAACGTGTATTGGCCAGAGAAAGGGTGAGGTGGGGAAACGTAATACACAGTGTATCTTCTTATTATGGTGGTCTGTGTTTTCATGGGAAGTGGAGTCACTGGAGGATTTTTGGTTTGAATTTTCTTAATTATGAAATTGAGAAGTTAGGAACGGTTAGTGATTATCAGAAGGAGGAAAGGGGTATTGTATCACTGCTACATTTGGGCGGAACCACTGTGAGTTGGAAAAACTAGGGTGGTATTTGTGGGTACCAGAATTTCTTATATCAGTCTCTAAGATTGCTTTCATATTAAGGACGCAAGGCTGTTGGTTCTTTTTGTGTGTGTGTGTGTGTGTGTGTGTGGGGTACGCGGGCCTCTCGCTGTTGTGGCCTCTCCCGTTGCAGAGCACAGGCCCCGGGATGTGCAGGCTCAGCAGCCATGGCTCACGGGCCCAGCCGCTCTGCGGCATGTGGGATCTTCCCGGACCGGGGCACGAACCCGTGTCCCCGGCATCGGCAGGCGGACTCTCAACCACTGCGCCACCAGGGAAGCCCTGTTGGTTCCTTTTGATCCTCCTGTGTGTGTGCTTAGGAATCAGTAGGTAGGAATGTTACAATTCACATTTTAATACTTGACATGCGTTGATAACTTTTACTGTTTTTACTTTTTGTTTTGAAATAATTTCAGACTTACAAAAATGATACCAAAATAGTACAAACATTTCTGCATATATTTTTTCTCACTCTTTTTTTTGGAATGTTTCAAAACTATAGACATGATGGCCATTATCTTTAAATATACTTCAGTGTGTATCGTCTAAAAACAAGGACATTCTCTAACATAACAGTATAATTGTCAAAATCAGGAGATTAACAGTGCCAGGATTAATTTTCAGATCTGGTACCAATTTTGCCAATTTTGCCATTGGTCATTTACCCGGTCCAGGATCCAATCCAGAATCATGTAGTTGTTATGTCTCCTTTAGTCTCCTTTAATCTGGAATAGTCTTTCTTTTCCTTTTACAACTGTGACACTTTTGAAGAGTACAGGACAGTTATTTTGTAGACTGTCCCTCAGTTTGGGTTTGTCTGATATTTCTTCACGATTAGATTCAGTGTATGCGTTTTTGACGGGAATATCTAGGAAGTGATGCCACGTTCCTCTTGGCATATCATGTTGATTTAGTCCTTTACTGGTGACGTCGGCACGCGCGTAAGGAGGTATCTGCCAGCTTCTGCACTGTAAACACAATTACCTCTTAATAGGAAGAATTCATTAATACTACATTCCTTCTTTATATTAATCATTAAAAAGTAAAGCGAATGTCCTGGGTCATTAGTCTCTTTTCAAGGAAGCATATCTGCTTGGTGTCATTATGGTTGTGCATTCATAGGATGTCAATGATAGGATTTCCATGATTTCTGAGCAATCTTGGAGACGAGGAACCCTTTGCTAGCGTGTGACGTTCAGATTGAGGTGGGAGGTGGCAATGATGCTGCTCCAGACTCTGCACCGGCTCAGGAAGCAGAAACAGCTGGATTTGTGTCCTTTGTTGGGTGAGCTGCCTAATCTTTCTGACGCTAATCTGTCAAATGGAGCCAAGGACAAGGGCGTTGTGCTGCCCTGGGCGTGAGAGATGATCTGCCCAGGGAGTCTGGTGCTGTGTGTGACTCATAGCCGGTGCTCAGTCCAGCAGTGGATGCCGTGACTATCGTGTAAATAAGGAGAATAATTTTTGCGGGTATAGGAGACAGGCATTTTAGAAATATGTAGTGAAACAGGGAGTGAGGAAAGCGGCCTGGTAGCGGGCAGGTGGGGATGGGTGATGTGGGTGTTTCTCTATTGCTGTTGCTTTGGGTGGAATGGAGTAAGAGCCCATGGAAGCCTTCAGAAAAAAGGAAAGAATGATGCTCATTATTTCATCACCATTGCTTATCCACCTGTCTTCACGTGTTCTTTTCTGCCCTATCAAAGTACTGACAGTGGGCAAGGGCCAGGGTGTTCCCTCTCTGTAGCAATCCCCTCTACTGGGTGAAGTGCAGGATGTGTGTTTGTAAAGAGCCTAAGAATAGTAAGAATTAAATGCACACAGAGCTGTTATCCTCTTACAGCTTTTAGATTGCTTTCGTATATGCTTCCTTATTTATTTTAAACAACTGTGCTCCAAGACAGGTAGGGCAGGTATTATTATTATTTTAAAATTTATTTATTTATTTATTTACTTACTTACTTACTTACTTACTTACTTACTTATTTATTTATTTATTTATTTATTTATTTATTTATGGCTGCGCTGGGTCTTCGTTGCTGCACACGGGCTTTCTCTAGTTTCAGCGAGCGGGGGCTACTCTTCGTTGCGGTGCGCAGGCTTCTTATGGCGGTGGCTTCTCTTGTTGCGGAGCACGGGCTCTAGGTGCACAGGCTTCAGTAGTTGCAGCACACAAGCTCAGTGGTTGTGGCTTGCAGGCTCTAGAGCAGAGGCTCAGTAGTTGTGGCTCATGGGCTTAGTTGCTCCGTGGCATGTGGGATCTTCCCGGACCAGAGCTCGAGCCCATTTCCCCTGCATTGGCAGGCAGATTCTTAACCACTGAGCCACCAGAGAAGCCCCAGTTTTTGTAACCTGTTTCACTGCTGCTGGGGGCACCAACTGCTGCTGTTCCTGTTTCTGCTGCTGCTGTAACAGCTGCTACCATTACAACCACTGCTACCAGTAGTGGACACTGAGGTAGACAGATAAAGGACACAGTCCAGCCAGTGAAACTCACCTTTCAGTGGGGGACACAGTGCAAGCATCACAAGACCTGGAAAATTGAAAGAGTAGCAGAGAATAAATACTTTAGGATATGGGCATAGAATATGTACTACAGGAATGGAAAGGGTCATGGAGCTGGTCAATGGGGGGACCTGGGGAGGGGAGAGAGGGAAACTCATACTTACTGTGGGCCTTCATGCACATGCAAAACACTTGGTTTACATCTATCTCATTACTGAAGACATAATAATCAATGAAGTCCTAAGTAATAGGACAGAGGAATCATATGTTAGATTATTAAGATGGGTTAATAAGAAAAAGCTATGGGGCTTCCCTGGTGGCTCAGTGGTTGAGAGTCCGCCTGCCGATGCCGGGGACACGGGTTCGTGCCCTGGTCCGGGAAGATCCCACGTGCCGCGGAGCGGCTGGGCCCGTGAGCCATGGCCGCTGAGCCTGCGCGTCTGGAGCCTGTGCTCCGCAACGGGAGAGGCCACAACAGTGAGAGGCCTGTGTACAAAAGAAAATAAAATATAAAATAAGAAAAAGCTATGAATATTTTGAAATCTGAATGGAAAAGAGCAACCAGGATCATAAATGTCTCCTGGTTTGCAATCCTTCAATTTGCAGGCCTGAAAATTGAGACCTAGGGTGGTTGGGCCCCGACCAAGGTCATGCTGTCATGTAGTGGCTGAATCCGAAGCGAGCCTCCCAGTTTGCTATCATTTAGTCTCTTCCTTTTAGTCGATAAAGAGGGAGAATGACGGAATTTTTGCAAACTTGCTTTTTTTTCCCTCCTGGAATCTTATAATTAATTTATAAGATATTGAAGGTTATACATTATCAAGAAACCAGAGAAGAAATTAGGTGATGTCAAATGCTTGATGGGTGGATTTTTAGTTTTGTTTCAAGTCTGCCCAGTAGAGGGCAGCAATGGCTTTTAATTCTCTGTGGTTGTGGACTGGGAGCTGAGCAAAAGTTTCCAGCTTGGTTGAAGGTCTCAGGTTCGGTTGGAGTAGAAGGATCCAAAGTATGTTAGGCCCCTACTGAACTACTAGGTACTAGCACCAAGCACTAGGCACCTCAGTCAGTTGGGGTGTTTGTGTGTTTGTTTTACTGGGCAGGAGGTTGAAGGGTGATGGTTTAAGTACTTCTTGTTATTACCAATTTCAGTTTTTTTTTTTTTTTGCAGTACGCGGGCCTCTCACTGCTGTGGCCCCTCCCGCCGCGGAGCACAGGCTCCAGACGTGCAGGCTCAGCGGCCATGGCTCATGGGCCCAGCCGCTCCGCGGCATGTGGGATCTTCCCGGACTGGGGCACGAACGCACATCCCCTGCATCAGCAGGTGGACACTCAACCACTGCGCCACCAGGGAAGCCCACCAATTTCATTTTAAACTACACTTTCTATTAACATATCACAGTAACCTAACATTTATGTTTTACATAGTTCATGTCAGAAAGAAAAATCTCAGTGTTGAAGATATGATTTGAGAGCTTCCAGTATTTTGTGGTCAAACTAATACCGTTCTGGGTGGTGGCAGAAAGTTCCAGAAGGTTCAGTGGTCCCTGCAGTCCTCCTCAGAGCCAGTAAAATAGGGAAGGAGAGAGTCAAAGTGTATATACCTGTGAAGCAGAAGTGAACAGAACTCTGTACCCGTCACCAGGTATGTTATGGGTTTAACAGAAACACTCCTGATGATCCAAGTAGGCCCGAGGGTGCGTGTCCTCTTATTGCTTTGTGTTTCTTTTCCGCTTCCTCTTGTTTAAAAACAGCTGTATGTGCTTGGGACTGTATCTTATTGAGGAACTCACATGCTCACAGGGGAGAGGACTAGGGTGGTTGGGGATGTTAGTTTTCCTATTTTAGAGCTGAGAGAACAGTTGGCCAGAGGTTAACATTATTGGTTTAACTGGACAGGTGTTCCCAGAGGGTAAGCTCGTTGATGTGTTTGCTATTTTTAAAATTTTAAATGCATTGCTTTTCATCAGTTTAGCGTGCAGAGTTCTTAAAGTAATTTTGGTCACTAGGGGGCGCTATCAGAATAGTTCATTTACTCTCAGTCTCTGTGGACAGGAATTGCTTCCTCGTCTATAAAAACCCTTGCAGCTGTGGATGTCTTCCTTTTGCTCTATGTCTGCTGTAAGGAACTTGAATGGTGTTTGTGCTGGGGGTAAATTAGGCAGAGGGGAGGAGAGAGGAAAGAGCAAGGGGGAAAAAAGCATCATAAATCACTTTCAATTCAGTTGGTGAATTGAATTTAAAAATGCGTATATTCTGGGTAAGTGGCCTCTTTCTGGTGGCATTTGACTTAGAGCAGAAAGGATCCACTCTGGAAATTGTGATTTGCTAATCCTGGCGGCCCAATTTAGGACGAATGTCTGTATTTTCAGGTTGAGGTATCTTTTTTTGTGTGTGTGTGGTACGTGGGCCTCTCACTTGTGGCCTCTCCCGTTGCGGAGCGCAGGCTCAGCGGCCATGGCTCACAGGCCCAGCTGCTCCGCGGCATGTGGGACCTTCCCAGACCGGGGCACGAACCCGTGTCCCCTGCATTGGCAGGCGGACTCCCAACCACTGCGCCATCAGGGAAGCCCTGAGGTATCTTTTAAAGATACCAGCTGCTTAAGAGAATGTTTTAAACTTTTACAGATCTCGGAGATCCACTTTTGGAAATTTAAAAATAATGACATACATTCTGAAAATATTGTGAGAGATAGTGTTTGTACAACTTAGTTTGTAGAGAACTGATTGTTTTCTGTTGCTGGAAATGAATAGGCAGAATCAGTGGCCTTATTTCACATCCAGCTGGATTTTTGAGACCTGTGTGTTCAAGTGCATTTTGTGCTTCATTTTTGCCATTGGGAAATTTGCTAACTTTTTCCAAAGCTTGTGTGCATCACCTAACTTTTGGAAACTTAACTGGCATGTGTGTGCTAGGAGAGGGGCCCTGACTGTCTGCCCATCCAGTATTCACTGAGCATCACTGTTAAAATACAAGGTACTGACTGTCATTAAGGTGGTTTGTCTTTATTCAGCTTTATAGCTCGCTCTAATACTAGCATACCATGTCTTTTAAAAGTAAATAAACCACGAAGAATGGAAAGGAATTTGTCTATGGTTGCAGAAAAACTAGGATAAATACTTAGCAGATGCCTTTTTGATCTTGTCAAAACCCTAATATGATTGATTGTTCCTTCTCCCTGGTTTAAAACCAGTCAATGGTCTCTTGTCAATTACAGGGTAAGGTTCAAGTTCCTGCCGCTGATAGATTAAGGTCCATGTCACTTGCAGGATAAGGACCACTCAAAGCTCCTGTGATCTGTGTTTGGGCCTCGTCTCCAGCCTTTCATTCATCCACTTGCCACCTCACCCTGGACACACTCCTGTAGAATTACTGATTCTGCTTTCCTACCAATACACTCCTGAAATCCCATGCGTGTTCTCCATGAAGGTGCACGTACTGGTCCGTCTGTTTCGGCTTCTCCCTGAGCTTGTAGCTTTCCAATGCTAGCGCCTCTTCAGTGGAGCTTCCTCGTACCACACCCCGAGCCCTGCACCCCAGACGGTTCATCCGTCCTTCATTCCTGCTGCTTCTGAAGCTCAGGCATAATTCCCTTGTTGCACGTTACACCGTTGGTAGTTTATTTCCTCGCACTTTTGCCTTCTGTACTAGACTGTGAGCTCCTTGGGTGTAGGAATGGTGTCATGTTATCCCCCATGTGCCCAGTACCCAGCACAGTGTCTTGGTCAATCAATAAGTACCTCTGGAATTGAAGTTCAGCGAGCAGGGCTGTGAAGTTATGATGACAACTTATGTAGGGGTTGACGTGAGAGCATGAGGGGAGGCAAAGCAAATCTGCTTTTAGTTTTAACGGAGAATTGCTAAGATGTTTTTCGGTTGGTGCTGTGTTCTTGTATTTCAGGTCTAAGACTCAGAGTTTCTCTGATCCCAGGTTTAAAATCCTTTGTTATCTCCAACTTGCTAAGAGTCTTGGGTGAGCCAATTAATTTTATTCACCTTTGCCGCCTTACAAAATAGAATGGTTAGATTTTATTATCTAACAATTGTGCATTATCCGCTTTGGATTACTTGGCAGCAAAAATTTTGTCCCTAGCACTCAGCATGTTTCTATGTTGTCATTTTCTTCACCCAGCCAGTATGCATATAAGTTTTACTGTTACCTGAAGCCACATCTAATTAGGAATATATTTCTAAACTAGATTTAAATTAGTTTTCAGTACTCTCTCATTTTGGGTTACCTGTTACTTATCTCTTCATTTAGGGGAAATAATTTAAACTTAAATGTTTATATCAAGATCCTGTAAATCTTTAAAACATGTATGACATTTTGGAGACGGGAAGGATAGAAGAGACAGAAAATAATGGAACTTTTGTACATAATTCAGAAAGGAAGAACTCCATGCCAACAGAAGAAATGCAGCTGTTTTGCCCTATTTCCTAGCTACATTATGGTCATTCCGGAAATGTGTTGAGGCCAGCAGAGGGCATGGTACACATGCCTGAAAATCATGTGGGGTGGGGTAGAGGACTCTGCCCGTTTTATGTTGATCAGATTTGACTGACATAATAGAGGTATGTAGCTCTGTTTTTTTTAAAAAAAAAAAATCCGGAAGCATTTTTTAAAAATTTCTTTTGCTTTGAAATTCAGTAGCTTTAAAACAAATTAAAATTCAAGAGGCCCAGTTAAGGTTGCCCTTTGTTAGAGGATTTTCTAAGCTTCCCATAAAATTAGTCTCACAAATTCAAATACTGATTTAGAAGGGTGTATAATAACTTTTTAATTTGCTTCTCACATATAGACATACAGAAAGGCAAAGAGCCTTATATTACAACTTACAAAGCAATAATAGAGCTAAGAGATTCAAACAACGGCCTTTAATTTAACCCAAATTTAAAAGACCATTTCAAATTCTTTTGGTTGTTGTACAGCCAGCTTGTTGGCTGATTGTAATTGAATTGGGGAGGAACTGGGAAGGTCCTGTTTTATCCAGATGGGAAAGATCCCTTAGGGGATAAGGACAAAGTTCTGAGGGGGTGGGCTTTCTCTGCGACTTTTTGGAAAGCAAAAGGAGGTAGAGGAAGGAGAGAAAGAAAGAGGAAGATGAGAATCCAAGCCTGGAAAGAGGCGGAAAAGGCCTGGAGAGAGGGAGAGGCACATGATGAGGAAGCTGGGATGCACAGAAGTCTGGGACTGAAAGTTACGGCCAAGCTCCGGCTCTGCGACATGCCCCAGCCTGACCGTGGCTCTACCACCCACTCACAGCATAGTCTTGAGCATCAGCTGAACCCCCTGTGCCTCATCTGTGAAATGCAGACTTCCCATTGATCTTCTGGGGTGAAAACCAGAATCCTCAATCAGGCCTCTAGGGCTTGGCATGGTTTAGTCCCTTCCCCACCCTTAGGACTTCTCTCACACTCTCTACCCAGTTTTCCATGTGCCCAGTGGCCCAAGGCTATTACAGGTGCTGCTTTCCCGTAAGGGTCAGCCCCTCCATCTTCAGCAGACCTCAATTTCAGCTTAGTCATTTCTCCAGAAAACAAAATTGGAATCATGCTGTATTTCCTGCTCTATGATCTACCTGCATTTTCATTTAAAATATCTGTGGACATTTTTTGTGTCAACAAACATAGATTTACATGATGACTTCGTTTTTCTTTTTTTATTAGCAAAAGAGAATAGTTCTTTCTTTTTCTTGAAGTATAGTTGATTTACAATATTATATGTTTCAAGTGTGTAGCAAAGTGATTCAGATACTTACATATATATATTTCAGTTATTTTCCACAAATAGATTTATTTTTGAATTTTATTTTATTTATTTTTTTATACAGCACATTCTTATTAGTCATAAGTTGTATACACATCAGTGTATACATGTCAATCCCAATCTCCCAATTCATCACACCACCACCACCACCAACTCCCGCCACTTTCCCCCCTTGCTGTCCATACGTTTGTTCTCTACATCTGTGTATCAATTTCTGCCCTGCAAACCGGTTCATCTGTACCATTTTTCTAGGTTCCACATATATGCATTAATCTGCAATATTTGTTTTTCTCTTTCTGACTTATTTCACTCTGTATGACAGTCTCTAGATTCATCCATGTCTCTACAAATGACCCAATTTAGTTCTTTTTATGGCTGAGTAATATTCCATTCTGTGTATGTACCACATCTTCTTTATCCATTCGTTTATGGACAGTTAGGTTGCTTCCATGACCTGGCTATTGTAAATAGTGCTGCAATGAACATTGGGGTGCATGTGTCTTTTTGAATTATGGTTTTCTCTAGGTATATGCCCAGCAGTGGGATTGCTGGGTCATATGGTAATTCTAGTTTTAGTTTTTTAAGGAACCTCTGTACTGTTCTCCATAGTGGCTGTATCAATTTACATTCCCACCAACAGTGCACGAGGATTCCCTTTTCTCCACATCCACTCCAGCATTTGTTGTTTGTAGATTTTCTGATTATGCCCATTCTAACTGGTGTGAGGTGATACCTCATTGTAGTTTTGATATGCATTTGTCTAATAATTAGTGATGTGGAACAGCTTTTCATGTGCTTCTTGGCCATCTGTATATCCTCCTTGGAGGAATGTCTGTTTAGGTCTTCTGCCCATTTTTGGATTGGGTTCTTTGTTTTTTTAATATTGAGCTGCATGAGCTGTTTATATATTTTGGAGATTAATCCTTTGTCCGTTGATTCGTTTGCAAATATTTGCTCCCATTCTGAGGGTTGTCTGTTCATCTTGTATGTAGTTTCATTTGCTTTGCAAAAGCTTTTAAGTTTCACTAGGTCCCATTTGTTTATTTTTGGTTTTATTTCCATTACTCTAGGAGGTGGATCAAAAAAGATCTTGCTGTGATTTATGTAAAAGAGTGTTTTTCCTGTGTTTTCCTCTAAAGAGTTTTATAGTGTCCAGTCTCACATTTAGGTCTCTAATCCATTTTGAGTTTATTTTTGTGTATGGTGTTAGGGAGTGTTCTAATTTCATTCTTCTACATGTAGCTGTCCAGTTTTCCCAGCACCACTTATTGAAGAGACTGTCTTTTCTCCATCGTATATCCTTGCCTCCTTTGTCATAGATTAGTTGACCATAGGTGCGTGGGTTTATATCTGGGCTTTCTATCCTGTTCCATTGATGTATATGTCTGTTTTTGTGCCAGTACCATATTGTCTTGATTACTGTAGCTTTGTAGTATAGTCTGAAGTCAGGGAGTCTGATTCCTCCAGCTCCGTTTTTTTCCCTCAAGATTGCTTTGGCTATTCTGGGTCTTTTGTGTCTCCATACAAATTTTAATATTTTTTGTTCTAGTTTTGTAAAAAATGCCATTGGTAATTTGATAGGGATTGCATTGAATCTGTAGATTGCTTTGGGTAGGTTAGTCATTTTCTCAATATTGATTCTTCCAATCCAAAAACATGGTATATCTCTCCATCTGTTTGTATCATCTTTAACTTCCTTCATCAGTGTCTTATAGTTTTTTGCATTCAGGTCTTTTGTCTCCGTAGGTAGGTTTATTCCTAGGCATTTTATTCTTTTTGTTGCAATGGTAAATGGCAATGTTTCTTAATTTCTCTTTCAGATTTTTCATCATTAGTGTATAGGAATGCAAGAGATTTCTGTGCATTAATTTTCTATCCTGCAACTTTACCAAATTCATTGATTAGCTCTAGTAGTTTTCTGACAGCATCTTTAGGATTCTGTATGTATAGTATCATGTCATCTGCAAACAGTGACAGTTTTACTTCTTCTTTTCCAATTTGTATTTCTTTTTCTTCTCTGATTGCCATGGCTAGGACTTCCAAAACTATGTTGAATAATAGTGGTGAACATGGACATCCTTGTCCTGTTCCTGATCTTAGAGGAAATGCTTTCAGTTTTTCACCATTGAGACTGATGTTTCCTGTGGGTTTGTCATATTTGACCTTTATTATGTTGAGGTAGCTTCCCTCTGTGCCCTCTTTCTGGAGAGTTTTTATCATAAATGGGTTTTGAATTTTGTCAGAAGCTTATTCTGTATCTATTGAGATGATCAAACAGATGATCATATTTATATTCTTCAGTTTGTTAATATGGTGTATCACAGTGATTGATTTGCGTATATTGAAGAATCCTTGCATCCCTGGGATAAATCCCACTTGATCATGGTGTATGATCCTTTTAATGTGTTGTTGGATTCTGTTTGCTAGTATTTTGTTGAGGATTTTTGCTTCTATATTCATCAGTGATATTGGTCTGGAATTTTCTTTTTTTATTGTATCTTTCTCTGGTTTTGGTATCATGGCGGTGGTGGCCTCATAGAATGAGTTTGGGAGTGTTCCTTCCTCTGGAATTTTTTGGAAGAGTTTGAGAAGGATGGGTGCTAGCTCTTCTCTAAATGTTTGATAGAATTCACGTGTGAAGCCCTCTGGTTCTCGACTTTTGTTTGTTAGAAGATTTTTAATTACAGTTTCCATTTCATTACTTGTGATTACACAATCATTTTTAATGTCTGTACAATATTCTAGTGTAAGAATGACTACAGTTAATGATCAGTTATTTCTTGATGGACAGTTAGATTGTTTCCAATTTTTAAATTTTTTGAGAATTTGTTGCGTTCTTTTTTAATTTTTATATATTGTTTTTTTGTTTTCTTCATTTGTTTCTTTTTTTTAGTTTTTATTTTAAATTGGAGTATAATTGCTTTACAATGTCGTGTTAGTTTCTGCTGTACAGTGAAGTGCATCAGCTACATATATATATATATCCCCTCCCTCTTGGACCTCCCTCCCATCCCCTCCCATCCTACCCATCTAGGTTGTCACAGAACACTGAGCTTAGCTTCCCATGCTTTATAGCATGTTCCCACCAGCTATCTATTTTATGCATGGTAGTGTATATATGTCCTAATCTCCCAGTTCGTCCCTCCCTCCCCTTCCCTGCCGTGTCCACATGTCCATTTTCTGTCTGTCTATATTCCTGCCCTGCAAATAGGTTCATCTGTGCCATTTTTTCTAGATTCCACATATATGCTTTAAGAAACGAAATTTATTTTTCTCTTTCTGACTTACCTCACTTAGTATGATCATCTCTAGTTGCATCCATGTTGCTGCAAATGGCATTGTTTCAAAATTTTTTATGGCTCAGTTATATTCCATTGTATTTATGTAGCACATCCTCTTTATCCATTCATCTGTCGTTGGACATTTAGGTTTTTTCCATGTCCTGGCTATTGTAAATAGTGCTGCAGTAAACACTGGGGTACATGTGTCCTTTAGAATTATGGTTTTCTCAGGGTATATGCCCAGTAGTGGGATTGCTGGGTCAAATGGTAGTTCTATTTTTAGTTTTTTAAGGAACCTCCATACTGTTCTCCACAGTGGCTGTATCAATTTACATTCCCACCAACAATGCAAGAGGATTCCCTTTTCTCCACACCCTCTCCAGCATTTATTGCTTATAGATCTTTTGCTAATGGCCATTTTGACTGGTGTGAGATGATACCTCATTGTAGTTTTGATTTGCATTTCTCTAGTATTTAGTGATGTTGAGCATCCTTTCATGTGCCCCTTGACCATCTGTATGTCCTTGGAGAGATGTCTGTTTAGTGTTTAGGTCTTCTGCCCATTTTTTGATTGGGTTGTTTGTTTTTTTTGCTATTGAGCTCCATGAGCTGTTTGTATATTTTGGAGATTAATCCTTTGTCCGTTGCTTCGTTTGCAAATATTTTCTCCCATTCTGAGGGTTGTCTTTTCGTCTTGTTTATGGTTTCCTTTGCTACTCCAAAGCTTTTAAGTTTAATTAGGTCCCATTTGTTTATTTTTGCTTTTATTTTCATTACTCTGGGCGGTGGGCCAGAAAAGATCTTGCTGTGTTTCATGTCAAAGAGTGTTTTTCCTATGTTTTCGTCTAAGAGTTTGATAGTGTCCGGTCTCACATTTAGGTCTTTAATCCATTTGGAGTTTATTTTTGTGCGTGGAGTTAGGTAGTATTCTAAATTCATTCTTTTACATGTAGCTGCCCAGTTTTCCCAGCATCACTTTTTTTTTTTCCTTAACATCTTTATTGGAGTATAATTGCTTTACAATGGTGTGTTAGTTTCTGCTGTATGACAAAGTGAATCAGCTATACATATCCATACATCCCCATATCTCCTCCCTCTTGTGTCTCCCTCTCACCCTCCCTATCGCACCCCTCTAGGTGGACACAAAGCACCGAGCTGATCTCCCTGTGCTATGTAGCTGCCTCCCACTAGCTACCTCTTTTACATTTAGTAGTGTATATGCGTCCATGCCACTCTCTCACTTAGTCCCAGCTTACCCATTCGCCACCACATCCTCAAGTCCATTCTCTATGTCTGCATCTTTATTCCTGTCCTGCCCCTAGATTCTTCAGGACTTTTTTTTTTTAGATTCCATATATATGTGTTAGCATACGGTATTTGTTTTCCTTAATGACTTACTTCACTCTGTATGACAGTCTCTAGGTCTATCCACACCTCTGCAAATTACCCAATTTCATTCTTTTTTATGGCTGAGTAATATTCCAGTGAATACATGTGACACATCTTCTTTAACCATTCCTCTGTTGATGGACCTTTAGGTTGTTTCCATGTCCTGGCTATTGTAAATAGTGCTGAAACGAACATAGGGGTGCAGATGTCTTTTTGAATTATAGTTTTCTTAGGATATATGCCCAGGAGTGGGATTGCTGGGTCATATGATAATTCTATTTTCAGTTTTTTAAGGAACCTCCATACTGTTCTCCATAGTGGCTGTATCAATTTACATTCTCACCAGCAGCCAGCACCACTTATTGAAGAGGCTGTCTTTTCTCCATTGTATGTTTTTGCCTCCTTTCTCATCAGTTAGGTGACTGTATGTGCGTGGGTTTATCTTTGGGCTTTCTATCCTGTTCCACTGATCTATATTTTTGTTTTTGTGCCAGTACCATACTGTCTTGATTACTGTAGCTTTGTAGTATAGTCTGAAGTCTGGGAGTCTGATTCCTCCAGCTCCGTTTTTTCCCCTCAAGACTTCTTTGGCTATTTGGGTTTTTTTGTGTTTCCCTACAAATTGTAAAATTTTTTGTTCTAATTCGGTGAAGAATGCCATTGGTAATTTGATAGGGATTGCATTGCATCTGTAGATGGCTTTGGGTAGTATAGTCATTTTTGCTGTATTGATTCTTCCAATCCAGGAACATGGTATATTCTTCCATCTGTTTATGTCATCTTGGATTTCTTTTATTAGTGTTTTATAGTTTTCTGAGTACAGGACTTTTGCCTCCTTAGGTAAGTTTATTCCTAGGTATTTTCTTGTTTTTGTTGCAATGGTAAATGGGATTGTTTCCTTAATTTTCACAAATCACTAAAATTAGAAATGAAAATAGAGAAATTACAACTGACATCGCAGAAATACAAGGATCGTAAGAGACTACTACCAGCAACTATATGGCAATAAAATGGGCAGCCTTGAAGAAACGGAGAATTTCTTGGAAAGGTACAATTTTCCAAGACTGAACCAGGGAGAATTAGAAAATATAAACAGACCTATCACAGGTAATGGAATTGAAACTGTAATTAAAAATCTTCCCAGACCAGATGGCTTCACAGGGAAATTCTGTCAAACATTTAGAGAAGAGCCAGCATCCATCCTTCTCAAACTGTTTCAAAAAATTGCATAGGAGGAACACTCCCATGTTCGTTCTACGAGGCTACCATCACCCTGATACCAAAACCAGACATCGATATCACAAAAAACGAAAATTACAGACCAGTGTCACTGATGAACATACATGCAAAAATCTTCAACAAAATGCTAGCAAATAGAATCCAACATATGAAAAGAATCATATACCATGATCAAGTGGGTTTTGTCCCAGGAATGCAAGGATTCTTCAATATATGCAAATCAATCAATGTGATACACCGTATTAACAAATTAGGGAATAAAAACCGTATGATCATCTCAATAGATGCAGAAAAAGCTTTTGACAAAATTCACCACCCATTTATGATAAAAACTCTCCAGAAAGTGGGCATAGTGGGAACCTACCTTAATATAATAAAGGCCATGTATTACAAACCCACAGCAAAATCATTCTTAGTGGTGAAAAACTGAAAGCATTTGCATTAAGATGAGGAATAAGACAAGGATGTCCACTCTCACCACTATTATTCAACATAGTTTTGGAAGTTCTAGCCATGACAGTCAGAGAAGAAAAAGAAATAAAAGGAACACAAATTGGAAAAGAAGAAGTAAAACTGTCACTGTTTGCAGATGACATGATACTATACATAGAGAATCCTAAAGATGCCATCGGAAAACTACTAGAGGTAGTCAATGAATTTTGTAAAGTTACAGGATACAAAATTAAGGCACAGAAATCTGTTGCATTCCTATACACTAAAAACGAAAGATCCGAAAGAAATTAAGGAAACAATCCCTGTTTCCAATTTTTTTAAATTGTTCACCATACTGGAATGAGCATCATTGTATGTGCATTATTGCATATAGTGTTACCTATTTTGTTAGGACATGTTCCTTGGGATGGAATTGCTTGGTCAGCTTGATGTCCCTTGGCTTAGTCATGTCTAAAATGGGAGGCCTTGTATTTCAGATCTTTCCCTGAGTCTCAGGTCTCTCATCTGTGAATAATATATTACACACACACACACACGCACACACACAGACGCTTAGCCCAGTGCCTGGCATTTGATATTTAATATTATTACTTATGTATTTTTGGTATTGAAATGTTTTCCACGTACATTTATTTTATTTCACTCTTTCTTAGATCTGCAGTCAGCTATTTTGTAGAGAGTATTGGAGGGCTTCTAGCAATTTTGCAACCTTGAGACATTCACTAACTTTAGGTGAGATTAGCATGTACCATGTACTAAAAGCTGATCGATAGAGAGCCTATTATGGAGGTACCAGCTTGGGGTCCTAAAGTCTTAAGGCCATTAAAGGTATTTTACAGAGTGCCATTGGTGGTGAAAAAGCATGACAAGCCCTATTCTTCTGCGGCTTGTTTTTGGATAAGGAATTATTTTCAATGTTAGGACTGGGCTTGAGTGTACAGTTTACGAGGTGTTTTTGCCCATTATTCTGTCACTGTGATCTCTTCTGTCCAGAACAAACAAATGATAAAGCAGCTGCCAGCCTGTGCGTAACGATCAATCCATTTTCATCATCCCTTGGTTTATGGTGTTAGCGTGCTGATTATGAGGTCTGATGTCAGTCATTTGTGCTGCACAAGGTGTTGGTCATGCCTAGCATCTACATTCAAAGGGTGGTACTACACAGTTTGGGTACTGAGCTTTTCCTGTGTTTTTTTGTTTGTTTGTTTTTGTTTGCTTTTGTTGTATACCAGTGTTCTGGTTCAGAACCAATTACAGCTTTTAAAATTGTAAAATTGTAAACCCCATTTAAAAAAAAAATCATTGTGTGCCATGTTTTAAGTAAAGTTAACCTTGAGATTATACTTCGCCTCAACTGCCCTTTGGCTGGCTTTGAACCTTGGGGGTGTTACCCAGCTTCTCTGAGCCTCGATTTTCTCACCTTCCCAAACTCCGAGGGTTTTGTAAAGTTTCAGTGTGACAGTTTATATCAAATTCTTTGGCAGCATCTGTAACATAACAGGGATTCATAACTGCCTTTGCCTTATCTCCCTTTCCTCATTGTGCATCAGGGAAGGTTTTGTAAGGAAGGAGAGTGTTATTTAAGTGAGCAGGAAGAAGTATTTAAGTGTCATGTGAGGATTGTTTTTTATTTTGTCAAGGAAATTAAAGTCTAAGATTAGTGAATTTCATCCCTCTCCTTCCTTCCCTCTTCCTGTCTCTGTAGAGGCCCAGCTGCTAACCCTTGTTCTTCAAATAAAACTATTCTCCTCCTTCTGCCAACACACACAGTCTTACTAGTTTCCTTGAGGACTTTAAATTATTGAAGTTTAGCTAGAACTCTTATTATTTATTCTTGTTTTAATATTAAGATTTCTAGTTTCTTCATTTACTTATGAAGACTTAAGTTATAATTAGAAAGGTTCCCTATTTAATGCATTTTTAACAACTATAATGAGTTTATCTGTTAGAACAAAGTTATAAAGTTTTGTGAAATAAATGATGTCTAATCCAGCCCCTCCACCACTGATGTTTTCTGTAATCGAATGTTACTTCCGTGGGACCCTCCTGCTTTTCTCTTATTTACCACCTCCAGAGATGTTCTCCTGTCCTTTTTCTTTACAGAAGCTTAATAGCTAGTTGTTCTGAAACTTCCTGTGTAGACACCCAGGTCCCTTAACCAGAGATCCACATTCTTAGGTCTGGGGCCATTACCCAGGATGCTGCATTTTTCATAAGCAGTCAGTTGATAGTTATACAAGGGATCGAGACAAACCTGGTCTGTCTCCAGGTTTGGAAGGAAATTATATTGCTAAGCACACTTTACGAAAAGTTAATAGTCCTGGTACAAAGCTGCTGGGCTAGAGATAAGAAAACCCCTCTTCTGCAGAGCAGTATCAATCCGCAGAATAGATGTGGGAAACAGTGCCAAGAGGAGCCGGAATCAAGATGCAGGAGTAGAAGGACGTGCGTTCACTCCCTCTTGTGAGAACACCAAAATCAGAACCATCTGCTGGGCAGTCATCGACAGGAAGACACTGGAACTCACAGTAAAAGATACCCCACATACAAAGACAAAGGAGAAGCCACAATGAGACGGTAGGAGGGGCGGAATCACAGCAAAATCTAATCCCATAAATGCTGGGTGGGTGACTCACAGACTGGAGAATTTATACCACAAAAGTCCACCCACTGGAGTGAAGGTTCTGAGCCCCACATCAGGCTTCCCAAAGTTGGGCTCCGGCAATGGGAGGAGGAATTCCTAGAGAATCAGACGTTGAAAGCTAGCGGAATTTGATTGCAGGACTTCTACAGGACTGGGGGAAAGAGAGACTCCACTCTTGAAGGGCACACACAAAGTAGTGTGCACATTGGGACCCAGGGGAAGGAGCGGTGACCCCAGGGGATACTGAACGAGAGCTACCTGCTAGTGTTGGAGGGTCTCCTGCAGAGGTGGGGGTGTGTCTGTGGCTCACCGTGGGGACAAGGACACTGGCAGCAGAAGTTCTGGGAACTACTTGGCGTGAGCCCTCCCAGAGTCTGCCATTAGCCCCACCAAAGAGCCCACCCAGGTAGGCTCCAGTGTTGGGCTGCCTCAGGCCAAACAAGCAACAGGGAGGGAACCCAGCCCCACCCATCAGCAGTTAAGCGGATTAAAGTTTTACTGAGCTCTGCCCACCGCCAGTCCTCCCATCAGGAAACCTGAACAAACCTCTTAGATAGCCTCATCCACCAGAGGACAGAGAGCAGAAGCAAGAAGAAATACAATCCTGCAGCCTGTGAAACAAAAACCACAATCACAGAAAGATAGACAAGATGAAAAGGCAGAGGGCTATATACCAGATGAAGGAAAAAGATAAAACCCCAGAAAAACAACTAAATGAAGTAGAGATAGGCAACCTTCCAGAAAAAGAATTCACAATAATGATAGTGAAGATGATCCAGGACCTCGAAAAAGAATGCAGGCAAAGATCCAGAAGATGCAAGAAATGTTTAACAAAGATCTAGAAGAATTAAAGAACAAACAAACAGAGATGAACAATACAATGACTGAAATGAAAAATACACTAGAAGGAATCAATAGCAGAATAACCTGAGGCAGAAGAACAGATAAGTGACCTGGAAGACACAATGGTGGAATTCACTGCCACGGAACAGAATAAAGAAAATGGAATGAAAAGAAATGAAGACAGCATAAGAGACCTCTGGGACAACATTAAACTCAACAACATTCGCATTATAGGGATCCCAGAAGGAGAAGAGAGAGAGGAAGGACAAGAGGAAATATTTGCAGAGATTATAGTTGAAAACTTCCCTAACATGGGAAAGGAAATAACCACCCAAGTCCAGCAAGCGCAGCGAGTCCCATAGAGGATAAACCCAAGGAGAAACACGCCGAGACACATAGTAATCAAATTGACAAAAATTAAAGACAAAGAAAACTTAGTGAAAGCAGCAAGGGAAAAACGACAAATAACATACAAGGGAACTCCCATAAGGTTAACAGCTGATTTCTCAGCAGAAACTACAAGCCAGAGGGGAGTGGCATGATATACTTAAAGTGATGAAAGGGAAGAACCTACAACCAAGATTACTCTACCAGGCAAGGATCTCATTCAGATTCAATGGAGAAATCAAAAGCTTTACAGACAAGCAAAAGCTAAGAGAATTCAGCACCACCAAACCAGCTCTACAACAAATGGTTAAGGAAATTCTCTAAGTGGGAAACACAAGAGAAGAAAAGGACCTGCAAAAGCAAACCCAAAACAATTAAGAAAATGGTCATAGGAACATACATATCAATAATTACCTTAAATGTAAATGGATTAAATGCTCCAAACAAAAGACACAGGCTTGCTGAATGGATACAAAAACATGACCCATTTATATGCTGTCTACAGGAGACCCACTTCAGACCTAGGGACACATACAGACTGAAAGTGAGGGGAAGGAAAAATATATTCCATGCAAATGTAAATCAAAAGAAAGCTGGCGTAGCAATACTCATATCAGATAAAATAGACATTAAAATAAAGAATGTTACAAGAGACAAGGAAGGACACTACATAATGATCAACGGATCAGTCCAATAAAAAGATATAACAATTATATATGCACCCAACATAGGAGCACCTCAATACATAAGGGAATGGCTAAGAGCTGTAAAAGAGGAAATCGACAGTAACGCAATAATAGTGGGGAACTTCAGCACCTCACTTACACCAATGGACAGATCATCCAAAATGAAAATAAATAAGGAAACAGAAGCTTTAAATAACACAATAGACAAGATAGATTTAATTGATATTTTTAGGACATTCTATCCAAAAACAGCAGATTACACTTTTTTCTCAAGTGTGCACAGAACATTCTCCAGGGTAGATCACATCTTTGGTCGCAAATCAAGCCTCAGTAAATTTAAGAAAATTGAAATCATATCAAGCATCTTTTCTGACCACAACCCTATGAGATGAGAAATGAATTACAGGGAAAAAAACATAAAAAACACGAACACATGGAGGCTAAACACTGTGTTATTAAATAACAAAGAGATCACTGAAGAAATGAAAGGGGAAATCATAAAATAGCTAGAGGCAATTGACAATGACAACACGACAATCCAAAACCTATGGGATGCAGCAAAATCAGTTCTAAGAGGGAAGTTTATAGCTATACAAGCCTACCTCAAGAAACAAGAAAAATCTCAAATAAACAATCTAAACTTACACCTAAAGGAAATAGAGAAAGAAGAACAAACAAAAGCCAATGTTAGCAGAAGGAAAGAAATCATAAGGATTAGAACAGAAATAAATGGAATAGAAACAAAGAAAACAATGGCAAAGATCAATAAAACTAACAGCTGGTTCTTTGAGAAGATAAACAAAATTGATAAACCAATAGCCAGACTCATCAAGAAAAAGAGGGAGAAGACTCAAATCAATAAAATTATAAATGAAAAAGGAGAAGTAACAACAGACACTGCAGAAATACAAAATATCCTGAGAGACTACTACCAGCATCTCTATGCCAGTAAAATGGACAACCTGGAAGAAATGGACAAATTCATAGAAAGGTATAACCTTTGAAGAGTGAAACAGGAAGAAATGGAAAATATGAACAGACCAATCACAAGAAATGAAATTGAAACTGTGATTAAAAATCTTGCAACAAACAAAAGTCCAAGACCAGATGGCTTCACAGGTGAATTCTGTCAAACATTTAGAGAAGAGTTAACACCCATCCTTTTCAAATTCTTCCAAAAAACTGCGGAGGAAGGAACACTCCCAAACTCATTCTATGAGGCCACCATCACCCTGATAACCAAAACCAGACAAAGATACTACAGAAAAAGAAAATTTCAGACCAATATCACTGATGAATATAGATGCAAAACGCCTCAACAAAATGCTAGCAAACAGAATCCAACAACACATTAAAAGGTTCATACACCATGATCAAGTGGGATTTATCCCACGGATGCCAGAATTCTTCAGTATACACAAATCAATCAATGTGGTACACCGTATTAACAAGTTGAAGAATAAAAACCATATTATCATCTCAATACATGCAGAAAAAGCTTTTGACGAAATTCAACACCCATTTATGATAAAAATTCTCCAGAAAGTGAGGTAGAAGTATCCTACCTCAATATAATAAAGGCCATATATGACAAACCCACAGGAAACACCATTCTCAATGGTGAAAAACTGAAAGCATTTCCTCTAAGATCAGGAACAAGGCAAGTATGTCCACTCTCACCGTTATTATTCAGCATAGTTTTGGAAGTCCCAGCCATGGCAATCAGAGAAGAAAAAGAGTTAAAAGCAATACAAATTGGAAAAGGAGAAGTAAAACTGTCACTGTTCACCCGTGACATGATACTATATATAGAGAATCCTAAAGATGCCACCAGAAAACTACTAGAGCTAATCAATGGATTTGGTAAAGTTGCAGGATACAAAATTAATGCACAGAAATCTCTTGCATTCCTATATACTAATGATTAAAAATTTGAAAGAAATTAAGGAAACACTGCCATTTACCATTGCAACAAAAAGAATAAAATGCCTAGGAATAAACCTACCTATGGAGAAAAAAGATCTGTATGCAGAAAACTATAAGTCACTGTTGAAAGAAATTAAAGATGGGACCAACAGATAGAGAGATATACCATGTTCTTGGATTGGAAGAATCAATGTTGAGAAAATGACTATACTACCCAAAGCAATGTACAGATTCAGTGCAATCCCTACCGGAGTACCAATGGCATTTTTTACAGAACTAGAACAAAAAATCTTAAAATTTGTATGTAGACACAAAAGACCCCGAATAGCCAAAGCAGTCTTGGGGGAAAAAAATGGAGCTGGAGGAATCAGACTCCCTGACTTCAGACTATACTACAGCGCTGCAGTAATCAAGACAGTTATGGTACTGGCACAAAAACAGAATCATAGATCAGTGGAACAAGATAGAAAGCCCAGAGGTAAACCCATGCACCTATGGTCAACTAATCTATGACAAAGGAGGCAAGGATAGACAATGGAGAGAAGACGGTCTCTTCAATAAGTGGTGGTGGGAAAACTGGACAGCTACATGTAAAAGAATGAAACTAGAACACTCCCTAACACCATACACAAAAATAAACTCAAAATGGATTAGAGACCTAAATGTAAGACCGGACACTATAAAACTCTTAGAGGAAAACACAGGAAGAACACTCTTTGACATAAATCATAGGAAGATCTTTTTTGATCCACCTCGTAGAGTATGGACATAAAAACAAAAATAAACAAATGGGACCTAATGAAACTTCAAGGCTTTTGCACAGCAAAGGAAACCATAAACAAGACGGGAAGACAACCCTCAGAATGGGAGAAAATATTTGCAAACGAGTCAACGGAGAAAGGATTAACCTCCAAATATATAAACATCTCATGCAGCTCAATATTAAAGAAACAAACAACCCAATCAAAAAATGGGCAGAAGACCTAAATAGACATTTCTCCAAAGAAGACATACAGATGGCCAAGAAGCACATGAAACGCTGCTCAACATCACTAATTATTAGAGAAATGCAAATCAAAACTACAATGAGGTATCACCTCACACCAGTTAGAATGGGCATCACCAGAAAATCTACAAACAACAAATGCTGGAGAGGGTGTGGAGAAAAGGGAACCCTCTTGCATTGTTGGTGGGAATGCAAATTGATACAGCCACTATGGAGAACAGTCTGGAGGTTCTTTAAAAAACTAAAAATAGAATTACCATATAATCCAGGAATCCCAGTACTGAGCATATACCCAGAGAAAACCACAATTTAAAAAGACTCATGCACCCCAGCGTTCATTGCAGCACTATTTACAATAGCCAGGTCACCGAAGCAGCCTCAATGCCCATCGACAGACGAATGGATAAAGAAGATGTGGTACATACATAGAATGGAATATTACTCAGCCATAAAAAGGAACCAAATTGAGTCATTTGTTGAGACGTGGATGGATCTAGAGACTGTCATACAGAGTGAAGTAAGTTCAGAAAGAGAAAAACAATTCTCTTAATAACACGTTTGTGGAACCTACAGAAATGGTACAGGTGAACCGGTTTGCAGGGCAGGAATAGAGACACAGATGTAGAGAACAACCTTATGGACACCAAGGGGGGAAGGCCATGCAGCGGTGGGGAGAGTGGTGTGATGAATTGGGAGATTGGGATTGACATATGTACAGTGATGTGTATAAAATTGAAGACTAAGAAGAACCTGCTGCATAAAAAAATAAATAAAATTTAAAAATTTTAAAAAAGTTAATAGTCCTTTTTCCTAATTGTTTACCCATAATTAAAATGCCTATATTTCATCCGCTGATTTTCTCCTTTTTCCTACCCACCTTTCGGCAGTGTTGTCCTCTCCTCTCTGTCATTTACAATCTGAGCTCCACTGGAGCAGCCCCTCATAGTTGTTGCACATCAGACCTATCTTATCTGCATTCCATCAGCTGCTAGCAGGGCTATACCATGTGAAGTATAGTTGTGGTATCTTCTTAAACCATGGCTTCGTTTTGTGTTGCATAATCGATCTTATATTCACTATTTAAGTGGGCCTGTCAGTCTTGAGGGTGCTCTGATTTTACTGGCACTATTAATGTAGGCACTTGTTTCTACCATCCCCATAATGCTGGTTTCTTTGGTGCATAATACTGGAAGGTGTGGGGCAGTCTCACATGTTCTGGTGGCAGGATGGCTGTATGAGACTTCAGCATACCCTAGTTCAGGGTTGTGCCCAGGAGTCCATAATTAGCTGATAACCTTGCAACTTGAAAGATGGCTAAAATGTAGATGGTGCCTCTTGGTTTCTGGCAGAGGCAAACACAAATAATTTTTGAAGGAACACTTTCCTCCAAATATAAATAAAACATTAAAAATAAAGAACTAGGGACTTCCCTGGTGGTCCAGTGCTAAAGAATCTGCCTTGCAGTGCAGGGGACGTGGGTTTGATTCCTGGTCAGGGAACTAAGATCCCACATGCCGTGGGGCAACTAAGTCGGCACGCCACAACTACTGAGCACAGACGCCTCAACTAGAGCCAACGTGCCACAAACTACAGAGCCCACATGCTCTGGAGCCTGTGCGCCACAACTAGAGAAGAGAAAACCACATGTAACAACTAGAGAGAAGCCCCTGTGCCACAACAAAGAGCCTGTGCGCCCCAGCAAAAGATCCTGCATGCCTCAACAAAGATCCTGCATGCCACAACTAGGACCCGATGCAGCCAAAAACAAATAAAATAGATAAATAATAAATAAATCTTAAAAAAAAAATAAACAACTAATTTAGGTAGCACCCTCCCAATGAAATTCAGATGTTAGAATTATCTATCTTATGCATTCTGTTAAAAAATCATATATAATGTTAAAAGAAATAAAAAATAGAGAATCGTAAAAAGGAACAAGCAACACAATATCAAAAGTGACTAGCAGATCTGAAAAAGAAACGATTTTAGAAATGAATCTTATAACTGTTAATTAAAATAATAAAAATAACAACCAAACAAATAAATAAAAAACATCAGTGGAAGGTCTTAGATGAAAAAATATTTGGTGATTAGACAGATTAGACATGGATGAGAACTGCCAAATTGAAGAAATTACCGAGAATGCAACATGGAGAGATAGGAAGATGAAAATTATCAGACAGAGAGGTTAATAATGTACAGGATAGAATGAGAAATTATGACATAAATCCAGTCATAGCCTCAGAGGAAGCCAGAAGATTTGAAAGATAGCATTCCACAGAAAGAGGAAAAATATTTTGAACCATGAAAATAAATGGAATCTGCACTTTGGTATTTTGAACTAAGATTGCAGAGATAAAAGGAAGATCTTAAAGTGAGCTAGAGAAGTAGAACAGATCACCCATAAGGGAATAATAATAACCCGACTGACAGCAGACACCTCAGTAGGAACAATCAAAGCCTGAAGACAGAGGAATCAGTTAATATCTTCCAAGTTTTGAGAGAAAATTTAAAATTTCTGAGACTGAAGATGAAATGAAGCCACTTAAATATTAACAAAAACAGAAAATTTATACTTAATGAACCACTTTAAAGGAACATTCAGGAAGAAGAAAAGTGAAAACGAGCTAAGCATCATACTTGAACTAGGAAAACAACAATGTTAATATGAAAACAGTGGAAGGAAGGAATGATAAAGGCATGAGAAAAAATTAGTGAAATTGGAAACGAAAAAGATATCACAAGTAAACTACAGTTTAGCAGAGATTAAAAAGAAACTGTAATAATACTATGAATTACTGTATGCCATATATCTAGAGGAGCTGGATAAATTCTAAGAAAAATGTCACTGAGCAAAATTAAGGTAAGAAAATGAAAAATTGAGAAGTCTTATAGGTTAACAGGCAGGACAGATTATTGTTTATTATTTCTATTACCTTAAGTAAATTCTAACAAAGGGTGTATAAGAATTTTAAGTAGGAAAACTATAAAACTTATTGGAGGATTTTGAAGAAAACCTAATAAATGGACAGGCAAACCATGCTCATCAGTAAAAAGACTCAGTATAATGAAGAAGCCAGTCATCCTCAGGCTGATTGATGGAGTCAGTGCTCTTCCACATCAGATTTTCTACAAAGACTTCTGAGAAACTTTATTCTAAACTTTATTTGAAGAACTAAGGCCCAAGAATATACAATGTCGCTCAATAAGACATTGTGATATTGGGGATAGACAGGTGATCAATGGAATAAAATAAAGAACTCAGAAACAGACCCTTGGTAAATGACAGAGATGTATTGCAGATCTGAGTGGAAAGAGGGAATAATTAAGTAAATAGTTCTGGGACAAGATACACATCCCTATGGAAAACAGTTCTTTTTCTGTCAATACACAAATGTATAACTTCATTCCTGACTAACCAGAAATTTAATGTAAAGGCAAAACTTGAAAACTTTTTGAAAAAGACAACATACTACTTTGGAGCAGGGAAGTTTTTCTTAAAGTAAGATTGGAAAGGTCTATCCATGAAAAAAAAGACTGTCACCTGCATTAAAGTTAAGGACAACTGTTCATCAGAGGGCACCATTAATGTAATAGACAAACCTCAGGGACTTCTCTGGTGGCACAGTGGTTAAGAATCCGCCTGCCAATGCAGGGGACACGGGTTCGATCCTTGGTCCGGGAAGATCCCACGTGCCGCAGAGCAACTAAGCCCGTGTGCCACAACTACTGAGCCTGCGCTCTAGAGCCGGTGAGCCGCAAGCACTGAGCCCACGTGCTGCAACTGCTGAAACCTGTGTGCCTAGAGCCCGTGCTCTGCAACAAGAGAAGCGAAGCCAAGGAAATGAGAAGCCCGTGCACCACAACGAAGAGTAGCCCCCACTTGCCGCAACTAGAGAAACGCCGTGCACAGCAACGAGGACCCAACGCAGCCAAAAAACATAAAAAGAAAAAGACAAACCTCAAAGTGGGAAATGATATTTTTTTGTTGGTTTTTTTTTTTTTTTTTGCGGTACGCTGGCCTCTCACCGCTGTGGGCTCTCCCGTTGTGGAGCACAGGCTCCGGATGCGCAGGCTCAGTGGCCATGGCTCACGGGCCGAGCCCCTCCGCGGCACGCGGGATCTTCCCAGACCGGGGCACGAACCCGCGCGTCCCCTGCATCGGCAGGCGGACTCTCAAGCACTGCGCCACCAGGGAAGCCCGGGAAATGATATTTTTAAGACATACACAGACAAGTGATTTTTGTCTAAAATATACAAAGGACTTCTTCAAATCAGTAGAAAAATGAATATAAACACACAAGCAGGCATTTCCCAGATGAATAAATATTGAAAACAAGTGTCCCGGAAACATATCAAAAGATGCTCAACATCATTAATATTCAACAAAATGTAAACGAGAAAAGCAATGAGGTACCATTGTATCCCTATTATATCAGCAAAAATTAAGAAGCCTGGTAATTCCATGTTTTGTTCGGGATGTAGACCTACTGCACCTCTTATAAATAGCTGGTGGGAGTGAAAAGTAGTACAACCAATTTGGAAGAGAATGTGGCACCTTCTTATAAAAGTTGTTTCTACGTCCTATAGCCCAGCAATTCTACACTTACGGAATTTATATCCAGAAAACCTTTTGCACACCCATGCCAGGAGACATTTATAAGAATGTTCAGAACAGCTATGCTCGTAATCATAAACACAAGAAAATAACCCATATATTCTTACATAGGAGAATGAATAAATGTTGTCTACATGCACATCAGAATATCATATAACAGTGAAATTGAGCAGCGTAGATGAGTCTCAGAATTTAATATTGAGTGAAAATAGGCAAAATGCAGATGACTAGTCAGAACGATACCATTTTTATAAAACTTAAAAACAAGCAAAACTAAATGGTATATGTAGAGATAGGTATTTGAGATAATATTGTTTTTAAAAAAGAAATGACAACAAAAGTTTTGTGGTAGTGACCAGGACTGGGACAGGGGAGGAACAAGTGTCAATGTAGCAGTATTTTAAGTTGGATATTATTATTATTGTGCGTTATAACTTATATATATGGCACATATGTTCATTTGTATGTATCAAAAATCATATAGCAACAAGGTAAAGAGCCAGACAACCTGGGTTCCTGTTAGGGTACTTCTGTTCACTAAAGGTTCAACCATGGACAAGTTACCTAACCTCTTCAAAGATCAGTTTCCTTATCTGAAAAATGGGGTGATAGCAATGGTACTTATATCATTGAGCTGTTGTGATTATTAAATGGGACTCCACTAGGCTTAAGTTAGTGCCAAATACAGAGTAAGTGTGTAGTATATTTAACTTTTATTTCATTATCTTATTCTTAAAACATGATATGTGATGCTGAATACTTCACCTAGAATTAAAGTAGACAGTGTTCCCACACAGAATGCCCTTCTGATCGTACGGCAGAAATGAGATGTTCACAATATGCATTTAAGTATGCATAAATAATACATGTTGATTTACTCAGAAGGGTTAATGAGTTTAGTAGAGATTCCTTGACTCTGACAGACCAAAGAGGTCTTCTGGAAGGAGGAGCAACTTTTATGCCCGCTAAGTCTTGTAAATTCTGGAATATTAGCAAAAGTGTTCCATCATTTCTTAAGTACAGCAAGAGAACATTAAAGAAAGGCCGTTTTCCAAAAGTGGGTCACAGGTTCATACACCATGGGGTCAAGACATCCCCAAACAGACATCCCATTGTGCTCTTAGAAGTAATCACATTTAACTTCAGTGGGTATGAATGGAGCTCAGTAACTCCAGAAGACGTTTTATAATGTAAAATGCAATTCCAATTCCAACGGATAATTTAAACTGGCATGTATATTCTGTAGTAAGTAGGATTTTGCCAGGGCTGTTGAAACAGTTGTGCTAGAATTAGAAAGAGAGCAGTTAAAATTTGGTTGGTTTGAAAATGTTTTGACTGCACACATTGCAAAGCACTAAACTGGATTTGTCAAGAATGGCATTATTGGTGGAAGAGCGGAAGTCGCTGTATAAAGTGGCGTGTTACCCCGAGTGTAGGAAACTATAAAAATTTTTATGTGTGGTCATAAGACATATCACCAAGAACAGTGTTATCGTAGCTGTTACCACTCGGTGGATTAATAAGGAATGTGAAAATGTGTAAAATTTCCAGTAATGCCCCAATGTTTGGTTATATTTACACATATGTTCATTTTACTATTCAGTGTAACTGTGTGGCAGAGAAAAGGCCACATGTTCCACTAAGCAGTCTGTTACAAAGTTGAACATAGTTACATAGATGTAAAGTGATTTTTTTTTTAAGGTGAACTAGCGAGTCAGTCCAGATTTCCTTTATTTTGTGGCAACTCCCTGATGAGGGATGTTTGAACTAATTCCACATTTAAATGCTTTACAGAGGCTGACAAGCAGGTATGTTGTGTGTACTGTGAATGAAGTATAATCCTCCTGTCTTTTAGGACAGGTGCTTTCTTCTTTCAAGTAGGCACATGGTGAGGTGACTCTGAGAAGCTTCAGATTCCTAAAATCTTTCAAAAGGTTTTCCTATAGCAGGTCCAGTCCAAGACCTATGGGTTTTTAAAAGACCAATTCATCATGTTGTAATTCATCATCTGAAAATTAGAAAAAAAGCAAAGTTTAGAATATTTGAGAATAAGACCTGAGGATAAAATCATAGTCACCTCTGAGGTCCAGTTTAATGGCCCTGAAGTTAATTAACGATTATTTTAAAAGTATTTTGTAAGCAGTGCCCTTGATGCTAAATAGATGTTTATGGTAAAATAATCAACTGAGATAGTTTTTTACATTTAAAGCTGTCATGTGAGACAACTGCCCTTCTCCAGGTGACTCACATATTGTAAAAAAAAAAAAAAAAAAAAAAAAAAAAGATCATCAAAAACGATTGCTTTAGTTTTTTTTGAGTGAGTTTTGTATTATGTATTACATGTAATTCTGGATTATAGTTTAAGATTCAACCTAGGTGTGACTTAATCCGGGTTATAGTCTGTTCTTTTAAATTTTAGTTTTAATGTAGGTATAGTCAATAGGAGAGGAAGTATTGATAACAACAGTAACAGGAATAATAACCATGATAGCTAATCTCTATTGAGTTTAAACTAGGCAAATACTGTGCTAAGTGCTTCACTGAAATCTCACTGAATCATTGCATAATCCTTATAAGGCTGGTACTGTTCTGTCTCCATACTGCAGATGAGGGAACTAAGGTGCATAAAATGATATTATGTGCAATCTCACCGCTGGTGGTGGGGATGTATACAGAGGCAGCCTAGCTCTAAAGTTGATGTTTAAAAAAAGTATGCAGTTCCGCCTCCACACTGAGCATCATTACTTTACAGATATATTGGAGCCTTGTTATATCACTGTTTTCAAGGTCTGTACACTAGGACTGCAAGGCAAGACTGCCTTAAACGAAACCATCATTGTTCTTTAAAAGAAGACGGAATTCTTATCTTGAATTTCATTGCTAAAGTGAGGTTCTGGAATAAACGTAGCCCTTCAGTAGGACACAGCCGATTTCATTTCTCCCAGAATTTGGAGTTATTACTCACACAAAGTTTTGCACTTTTGGTTATGAAGCCTGCAAACCCTGGCTTTAAAAATTTCAATTAAATGTGTACATCTCCACACAATCCCTCTAAGACATGATTGGTATTTCCTGTATATGTAAGCTCCTCTAGGAAATGGTGTTTGCTTATTTAAAAATTTCCCTTTAATTTTCCAGGTTTTATGGCTGCACTGTGTCAGCATAAGCTTGCCTTTGAAATCCATTTATAAGCCCAGACCTTTTATTTCTATGCCAATTAGATAACGTTGTATTGTGGGGAGTTTCTGAAGTATGCCCACTGAAACAAGGCAGCCATCTGCCTTTCCGAGGTCTGATCTGTTGACTTCCGTTGTTTTATAAAATGACTTCAAGGTCCTGCGTGGGCTGGATCTGGTTTGCAGTTTGCTGAATCGTTGAGTTATGTTGTCCCTAATGGAGCCCAGGCCTTGTTTTGTTCCCAGAGAGCATCAGGTTGGAGGGAGAGCACAGGAAGCTGTGAAGTTCATCGGAATGAGTAAGGTGGACTGAGTTCATTTTCTCATATTAATGAGTTTTCTGGCCATAATTAGAGGTTATAATGAAGAAGCACTTTGAAAATGCAGCCTACCTACCACTGTCAGACTCACCTTTTAAAGATAGTTTTTCACATGTTTATCTGCCCAGTACGGACACAGATTCTTAATTTTCACTCATTTTAACCCAAAAAGGCAGCATGTTATACAGTTCTTTGCCTTGGGTTTTTTTCACTGAATATATTTTCATGTGTGTACACAACTTCCCCATTCTTTTGTATTGCTACCTAATATTCTATTCCAAGGCATATTATAATTTATTTAACCAGTTCCCTATTGTTGGAAATCTGGGTAAGTTTCTAAACTTTTGCCATCACAAGCATTGCTTCATTAATTATTCTTGTATACATGTCATCTTGCATGTATTTAAGTTTTTCTGTAGGTTAAATACTCAAAACTAGAAATGCAGGATCAAAGGGTGTATGTGTATGTCATGTGGTAGATATGGCCCAGTCGTCTTCCAAACCGTCATGATTTTTACACCCCTCACCTCTCATTACTCTGCAGTCAGAATGCTAGGCTTCAGTTAAACTAATTAGGAGCCCTAGTTAGTGGCCCTGGAAAACTTGATAAAGATTTTCACCTATTTTCTGACTTTCTCAAAACATCCTTTCCTTCTATTCCTTCCACTCCACACCTTCACAAATCCTTCCCAAACACACAGGAAACCCTTCTCTCTTATGGGCTCACAGCCTCACAGTTTATGTTGCTTTTCTTTTCTGAATGTTTATGGCGTGTACACACTGTACTCATTCCGAAAATCCATCTTATATTACTTGCAACTCAATTGCTTTTGCAATGTCTGGCCTTCCCAGCAGGTTTATCAGCAGGAGGAGGGCTCTTAGCTTTCTTTTTCACATTTTGTATACTTCTTAATGCCTAGGACAGTGCCATTGTGGGATTCTTTTCTAATCTTCTGAGGAAAACAGATTTATTGTTTTGGTTAAAAACACCTGCTTTTTATGAGGAAAAAAATGGTACGAAAAAGTGCCAGATATAGAAAAACTCCCTGAACTGTCACTACCCAGAGATAGCTACTCTTTTTTTTTTTTTTGCGGTACGTGGGCCTCTCACTGTTGTGGCCTCTCCCATTGCGGAGCACAGGCTCCGGACGCGCAGGCTCAGCGGCCATGGCTCATGGGCCCAGCCGCTCTGCGGCATGTGGGATCTTCCCGGACCGGGGCACGAACCCGTGTCCCCTGCATCGGCAGGCGGGCTCTCAACCACTGCACCACCAGGGAAGCCCCAGAGATAGCTACTCTTGACATGTTGTCACGCATCCAGTTCTCTCTTGATGGATAAATATACAGATCTACAGATAGATGTGCATCTTTTTACACGTGACCTCACAGTGTTCCAATAATTAAGTACCTTGCTTTCTTTCAATAGAAGATTTAGATCTTTCCCCATGTCAACTGGTATGGTTCTATATAATTTTTAATGGCTATATAGTAGTTGTTTCTACACACACATGGTAGTTCATTTAACCAGTACTGAACTGATTGACCTTTGTGGTTTATAGTTTTCTCTCTGAATCAGTGCATCTGTCAGTACTAGTGTGATGATCTCTTTAGGTAAGGTAAAGTCTTGGAAATGAAAAAACTGTGTTAAAACATGGGTAAATCTTATGGGATCTAAATAATTACTCATAGAAGAGAAGAAAGGTTAAAGCAGCGTTGAGTACTTTTTCCTAGGCAGCTGTCAAATTCTGATAGTTAGCTGTGGCCTTCAGTACAGCATTCAGTCATCAAAAAGTGTTGTGAAATATTATACATAAATAAAAGGAAAAAAAATCTCAAAGAGGTACTCTAGGAGAAATAACCTTTGCATGTATTCATGAGCGTACAAAAGAATCATTGCTTTCTGCCTTTTATCCTGCGGGACAGTGACTACCTGTCTTTCTCCTTCCCCAAACTATTTTGGAAAGCTTGTCTAATTTAGAATATTGTAAAAGCATTTTCTCTCCTGCCAAGGTACAGAGAAGAGCAGTGTTTTCTGTTTCTTGGAGAATAGTTTGCTTAGGAAAGTACACAATCTGATAAAAGAGCCTGCAGCTGTGGGCTATTCTGAAGCCTACTTGAAAACACTCTGATATGTTCCTTTACTACTCCACTTTATTTCAGAAAAGATTTGAGATGGTTTACAAAGATGAAAACAATGGGCTAGATAAAATTTATTTGATAGATGAGAAAATGGAGGTAAAGGGAAAATGAGGGTAAGAAAGTGCATAGAAAGCCAAGAGTAAGGATAGTTCACAAAATACACAAGCAAGATGAAATTGCTATCTTTGGCATTGTAGAATAGTTGCCCCTGGGCGCTTTTGTATGGTTCAAACACAATATTAAGTCATGTGTACTTGCTCGAGAGGGGCCTCAGGTTTGGCCCTGAGCTGGCATGTAGGGTTGTAGCCTCATCGTTGTTATGATCAGAACACAACCCTCCTACTCAGAAGAAGTCAAATATTCCTGATATTGAGGCCAAAGTGAAAATTCACCTAGAGAGGAGATTTTTAAACAGTGTAAATTCATGAACCCAGAATATCACAGCTGGAAAGGCCTTAAGAGGCCGTCCTGTTCAACCTTCTTAGGATCGTGTAAGGCCTTGTATTGGCCTTGTAGTTGTGTAGCGCTTTTCAGGGGACTCTGGAGGGAACAGAGTCTGCATATTACCTGATCTTGAGTCAGTTGCTTCACCTCTCCAATCCACAGTTTCTTTGTGTACCAAATAGGAGTAAGGACTGGTTCTTACCTCATGAGGTTGTCATGAGGATTAAGATAATGCAAGGGAGGGAAGTGCAAATGAAAACCAACCACGATGAGATACTACTTGGTGCCCACGAGGATGGCTGTAACCAAAAAGACAGACGATAAGTGTTAGTGAAGATGTGGAGAAACCAGAGCCCTCATACACGGCTGGTGGGAATGGAAAATGGCAGCTGCTTTGGAAAACTCTCTGGCAGTTCTTCAGAAGGTTAACATATAAACCAGAAATGCCACTCCTAGGTATGTACTGAAGAGAAAACACCAGAACTTGTATACAAATATTCATAGCAGCATTATTCATAAGAGCCCAAAGTGGAAACAACCCAAATGTCATCAACTAATGAATGGAAAAAAGGACAATATACTGCATGATTCTATTTATATGAAATGACCAGAAAAGGCAAATGATTAGAGACAGAAAGTAGATTAGTGGTTGTCTCGGGCTGGAGGCTATGGGGGAAATAGGGAATAACTGCTAGGGACATGGGGTTTCTTTTGGGAGTGATACAATTTTTCTAAAATTGATTGTGGTGATGGTTACTCTGTGACATGTACTCTTTTTTCTTTTTAAATTTATTTTCTTTTTATTTATTTTTGGCTGCATTGGGTCTTTGTTGCTGCGCACGGGCTTTCTCTAGTTGCGGGGAGTGGGGGCTCCTTTGCAGTGTGCGGGCTTCTCATTGCTGTGGCTTCTCTTTTTTTTTTTTAACATCTTTATTGGAGTATAATTGTTTTACAATGGTGTGTTACTTTCTGCTTTATAACAAAGTGAACCAATTATGCATATACATATATCCCCATATCTCCTCCCTCTTGCGTCTCCCTGCCTCCCGCCCACCCTATCCCACCCCTCTAGGTGGTCACAAAGCACCAAGCTGATCTCCCTGTGCTATGTGGCTGCTTCCCACTAGCTATCGATTTTGCATTTGGTAGTGTATATATGTCCATGCCACTCTCTTACTTTGTCCCAGCTTCCCCTTCCCCCTCCCCGTGTCCTCAAGTCCATTTTCTAGTACGTCTGCGTCTTTATTCCCGTCTTGCCCCCAGGTTCTTCATGACCATTTTTTTTAGACTGCATATATATGTGTTAGCATACGGTATTTGCTTTTCTCTTTTTGACTTACTTCACTCTGTATGACTGACTCTAGGTCCATCCACCTCACTACAAATTTTGTTTCTTTTTATGGCACAGTGGCTTCTCTTGTTTTAGATCATGGGCTCTAGGTGCCTGGGCTTCAGTAGTTGTGGCACACGGGCTCAGTAGTTGTGGTTCACGGTCTCTGGAGCGCAGGCTCAGTAGTTGTGGTGCACGGGCTTAGTTGCTCTGCGGCACGTGGGATCTTCCCGGACCAGGGCTCGAACCCACGTCCCCTGCATTGGCAGGCAGATTCTTAACCACTGCGCCACCAGGGAAACCCCGACATGTACTCTTTTTTTTTTTTTTTTGCGGTATGCGGGCCTCTCACTGTTGTGGCCTCTCCCGTTGCGGAGCACAGGCTCTGGACGCGCAGGCCCAGCGGCCATGGCTCATGGGTCCAGCCGCTCCGCGGCATGTGGGATCCTCCCGGACCAGGTCACGAACCCGTGTCCCCTGCATCGGCAGGCAGACTGTCAACCACTGCGCCACCAGGGAAGCCCCCGACATGTATTCTTTAAATAGGTGAATTGTATCGTAGGTGAGTTATATTATTTATGCATATATGTATATACACACATACACACAAAAGATAATGCACGACAAAGTTCTTAGTGTAGTGCAATAAGCAGTATACTAAGTAAACACTCAATAAATGTAGCCTTTTCTTTTTCAAACAGATGATGAAACTGAGGCTCAGGGAGGTGAAATGCCTTATCCTAATCAGATGGCTCGCTTGGCCTAAACCAGAGCCCGGTTCTCCTGAACCTAAATCAGAGTTCTCTCCTTCTTCAGGAGAGCAGCCGTAGAGACCCTATGGTTTCTTCTAAGGAGATCTTGGATTGTTTTGACTTCAGTTGACCTTCATTTGGCCTTGAACCTTTCCATCTTGAAAAGATTTTTGAGTTTCCCAATTGTGGATGCAGTATAAACTGTGAAAGAGTTAGCAAAATTTTCAGTTAACCATGATAAACTGCTTAAATTGATTCATGGCCCTGCCTGCTATTGACTTCTCAGAGACTGAGTAGCCTGGCTCAGAGTTACCCAGGCACTTGGCTTTTTTTTTTTTTTTAATTTATTTAATTGATTTATTTTTGGGTGCGTTGGGTCTTCCTTGCTGCGCGCGGGCTTTTCTCTAGTTGCGGCGAGCGGGGGGCTACTCTTTGTCGTGGTGTGTGGGCTTCTCATTGCAGTGGCTTCTCTTGTTGCAGAGCACAGACTCTAGGTGTGCGGGCTTAGTAGTTGTGGCACACAGGCTCAGTAGTTGTGGCACACGAGGTTAGCTGCTCTGTGGCATGTGGGATTGTCCCGGACCAGGGCTTGAACCCGTGTCCCCTGCATTGGCAGGTGGATTCTTAACCACTGCGCCACCAGGGAAGCCCCCAGGCACTTGGCTTTTTAACTTTTTCTGCATGCAGCCTGTCTTTAGCCATTTCACTTTTCAAACTTCTCTCTTGAAATAGGCTGGGCAGTCAAAAGCAATGGAGACCCGTCTCTCGAGTTTTCTCAGTAGCAAATCTGGCATAACTTTTGAAGCTGTAGTTTTGGTGTCAGGTGAAATTTGGGTTTCCCATTACAATTTTTTTTAAATGTTTATGTCATGGGTTTTTTTTTTGGCCGCTGCGTCTAGGAGTTGACTAGTCATTGTGACATGAAAAAATTATGAAGCTCAGTATCAACCTGATAGTCTCAATCCAGTGAAATTGACAGAGTTTTAGATGATTTGAATTATATCAGTTTGTTGCTGATTAGTGTTAAGGAACATATAAGCTATCAATAACTTAAACAATGTGCATGTTTAACTTTGTATAAAGCTTAGGGCTTTAAAGGGTATAGCTGAGGGCTTGACAAATATTACAGTGAAATGGAAACTTTCTGAAAATTAGATTTCAAGAATACTTAGGTTTCCAGAACAGCTTTCCCTTTAGAAGTAGTTGCGGAATAAAGCAGTAAGACCCTTCTTTGGAGCATAAAAGTAACCTCCAAGTAATAAACATGAATAAAAAGTTAACAGAGGTTAACTCTTCACATTAACAACCCCACTCATGTTTGGATTGGTAATTTCACTCTGTAGATGTGAAGGCACACTCTGATATGTTAAGTCACTATTGATTATTATCTGTTGGTTATCTACATTTTAAAAATTTATTGAAGTATAGTTGATTTACAGTGTATTATTTCTACTGTACAGCGAAGTGATTGAGTTATACATATATATTCTTTTTCATATTCTTTTCCTTTATGGTTTATTACAGTATATTGAATATAGTTCCCTGTGCTATAGTAGGACCTTGTTGTTTATCCATTCTGTATATAATAGTTTGCGTCTGTTAATCCCAAACTCCCTCCCAGTGCATCACTCCTCCACCTCCCATCCCCCTTGGCAACCACAATTCTGTTCTCTATGTCTGTGAGTCTGTTTCTGTTTTGTAGATTAGTTCGTTTGTAACATTTTAGGTTCCACATATAAATGATACCATATGGTATTTGTCTTTCTCTTTCTGACTTATTTCACTTAGTATGATAATCTCTAGGGCCATCCATGTTGCTGCAAATGACATTATTATTTTTTTAAATGGCGGAGTGATATTCCATTGTGTATATATACCACATCTTCTTTATCCATTCACCTGTCAGTGGACATTTAGGTTGTTTCCATGTCTTGGCTATTGTGAATAGTGCTTCTATGGACATAGGGGTGCATGCATCTTTTTGAATTATAGTTTATTCCAGATATATGCCCAAGAGTGGGATTGCTGGGTCATATGGTAATTCTATTTTCAGTTTTCTGAGGAGCCTCCATACTGTTTTCTATAGTGGCTGCACCAGTTTATATTCTCACCAACAGTGTAGGAGGGTTCCCTTTTCTCCACACCCCCTCCAGCATTTGTTATTTGTAGACTTTGATGATGGCCATTCTGACCGGTGTGAGGTGGTACCTCATTGTAGTTTTCATTTGCATTTCTCTCATAATTACCGATGTTGAACATCTTTTCTTCTGCCTACTGGCCATCTGTATGTCTTCTTCGGACATGTCAGACATGCCTGTGTAGGTCTTCTGCCCACTTTTCGACTGGGCTGTTTGTTTTTTTGTTGTTGTTGAGTTGTATGAACTGCACCAATTTACATTCCCTTATTGGTTATCTATTGCTGTGTAATAAATTACCCCAAAACGTAGTGATGTAACCTAGCAGCAGCCATTTTATTATTCTCTCTCATGGTTCTGGGGCATGATAGGCTCAGCCAGGTGCATCTTGATGGGCTATCTCATGTAGTTGAAGCCATCAGTGACTAATGGCTTCTTGAGGCTGGTTCGCTCACATAGCTGGAACCAATTGAAGATGGCTGTTGTCCGGGACCTCAGCTGGGACCACGCGTGGCCTCTTCGTGTGGTCTCTCCTCATAGTGACTGGGGTCCAGGACTGAGCTTCTCCAGTGGGCCAGGCAGAAGGTCTATGGCTTTTATGACCTAGCCTTGGAAGCCAGGTAACATTGCTGCTTCTGTGGTTACAGGCTGACCCAGATTCACAAGGAGGGAACATGAACTCTACCCGTCAATGGGATAAGTGTCAGTGACGCACTGTAAAACACATGGGATGGGAAATCTCATGATCATGTTGAAAAACACCATCTGTGTGGTCACTCTTTCAGTAAAAGGCAATCATGGGAGAAGGAGACGAGAAATAAAAAGAAGAACCCGAGGGGTTGGTAGTGGTATGGCAACAGTGAGTTGCATACAGCAAAAATGAGAGTGGGAGGTAAAGGCGGGAGATGAAACGGTTCAGATGGAGGGATGGGGGAGACAGGATGGAAGCCCTGGTGCATAGGGTGTCCCTGATGCTTATTGGCCCCACAGTCACAGGGTCTACACCTAAGGATGTGCCCTTGATAGTATCTCAGTCATGAGTACAAGGCATATTAACCCATCCCGTTCAGCATCTGGGAGGCGGCAGGCCCACACTCTAGTTGCCGTAATAAGCTGGCCAGGATGGCATGTGGTAAAGTACAATAAGTGTAGTATCAGAATCGCCTCGAGATAGATGGGCATTTCCAGTCTTCCTGTAAGGGGAAGTAAAAGATACTAGTAAAGAAATGATCATGCAGACCTCGAATGAGAAAATGGACACTTAACAGTTGTCTGTTCACATTCCCTGTTTCCTTTGCAACAGATATTTATTTATTTATTTATTTATTTATTTATTTATTTATTTATTTATTTATTTTTTTGCGGTATGTGGGCCTCTCACTGTTGTGGCCTCTCCCGTTGTGGAGCACAGGCTCCGGACGCGCAGGCTCAGCGGCCATCGCTCACGGGCCTAGCTGCTCTGTGGCATGTGGGATCTTCCTGGACTGGGGCACGAACCCGTGTCCCCTGCATCGGCAGGCAGACTCTCAACCACTGCGCCACCAGGGAAGCCCCAGATATTTATTTTGATTATTAAAATATGGGCACTTGATAAAAAGGATCAAATATTTATTGGGTGCCTACAGTTTGCTAGGCACTATTCTAGGTTGGGCTATTTGAAGGGTGAGAAGATGAGTAAATCTAGTGATTACTTTGGATTGTTTTACACAGCTGTTTCAATTACTCTACAGGAATTTTGAGAGAGGGTTCGTGTTAGCTTGCTATGAGACCTCCAGGAAATCATTTAGCTTCGATGAGACTCTCTTTTTCAGACTCTATCTGTAGTGCCCATTTGCACAGCACCTGGAGGTGTTGGAGACATGTTTGTAAAATGAAAAGCACACAGAAGCACTTAATAAATGCTGAGTTTAGCACCTGTATAGGTTGTGATCCCACCACATGTTCCAAAGCAGAATCATATGACATAAATTCTGGCATAAGTTCAAGCATTTACTGACTGCCTTCTTTCATTACACTACTCTTGGTTGAACATCCGGAATGTGCCAGAGTACCAGGCTCTGGGGTCCAGGGAAGAACAAGCTGGGCAAAGTGTCTGTTCTGTGGAACCTACATAAGGAGGATTCCTCTGTGAAAAGGATCCGAAAACGCATATGACTTAGTGAAAAGGTGACATGGCCACATGAGCACACATAGCCAAGTGTGTGCAGTTTCGGAGGTGGTACTTCTCTTTCAGATAGATACGGTATGGAAGGGGTTTCAACTGGTTAAAAAGCAGTCAGCAATGATGCGGTAGAACTCTGGCATTTTCAAAGAAGTCATCGCTGAGTGCATTGTATTGCCTGAATAGTTTCAGAGTGCTGGAGAAATGGTCTACTTGGTGGTACTTGTCAACTTTAACGCAGGCTGGTGTTCGGAACCCAGGTTTAGTAGGACGAGGACACAGTAGCATGTGTTGAGAAAGGGCCCTACAATAATAAGGTAATAGCTTGTTCTGTCTCCCTTGTGGGTATTTTGGGCACAGTTATATCCTACGCAAGATTTTTTTCTATGCTCACTGATTCAACATAGATATTTATAAGAGTATAATTCAGAATATAAATATAGAAAAGGTCTCATAAGGGAGTTTATTTTTAACTCAGACATTGTATCATTAATACTTTAGATCTCATTATTACATTATAACCTGAGTCCCACATCTTTCTTCCTGTATGGAGACCTTAGAGGACATTTGCGGCCTGATGCCGTCTTCATCCGCTCATTTATTAACAGTGTTTACGATGATGAGCTCAAATATCCAAAAACAGTTGTATCAGGACGGATATTTCTAAGAAAATAGGTAAGTCTCCAGCAGGTTTTAAAACTCCACATATTGGGATGTAGTCCACAGTGATTCATTCTCTGAGAATCCTTGAGGCTGAGGATATGCCCAGTTTTTGGTTTTTTCTGGAGAAGAATTCAATACAAATCAACCTTTTTTGAACACCTGCCAAGTTTTGGGGCCCTGGCCTAAAAATGTTTTATACACGTTCTCATTTGTCCTCATAATAAGCTGATGAGGTAGATATTATCACTCGGTTTTGCGGTGAAGAGACAGACACTTAGGATAAGTATTGGCGTCTAGTGGGTGGTGAAGTTGGAACTTAGCCTCAGATCTCTCTGATGTAAAAGCCCCTTTGTCGGCATCTGCTGTGTTGTACTATCACCTAGAGGAAAAATTCTAATTTCGTCTTTGTTCTTTGCTTTATTTCCCAAATTTTCTATAGTAAATGTGAATCAATTTTATATTCTAGTAATCTGAACCAGTACCATTTAAACATGTATCATAATGCAGTTACATTAAAAAACTTTTTTTTGCGTGTGATGTGAAAAATATAAAACTACATGCATCTGAACATTACACCCCTGTATTTAGCAATTAGATAGGTATTATAATTAATGCTTAAAATAAAATGTAGTAGACATATAATTATTAAAGTTTCTGCTTCATTTATTTTTCTTGGGAAGATAAAACCTATTGATTTAAGATCTTTACCCCCAGATTCTAAATTGATTTTCTTATTTCATTATCATCGTGTTTAGGGCAAGGACAAGAAAAGCATTTATAAGAAATGCTTTATAAGAAAGCATTTAAGAAAAGATTATAGGTGATACTTGAGGGAGTTTGATGATTAAAGGAAGAGAGATACCTAAGTGGCTAGAAGACTCCGTAAAGTTTCTGATAATAGTGGGGATTTGAGCATTTTTCCCCTTTTCTTTCTCGTGCCCCACTACCATAATTTGATTTTAGGAGCAGTTATCAGTACTGTGAGAGACAAATCAATTTAGATAATTAAATCAGCTAATTTTAGGCTGTTTCTTTAATCCCCCCTCCCCCCAAATCCATCCTTTTTGGCATTGAGCTAGTTGCAATGGTCCCTTGGAGGTTTTGCCTCATTTGGTCTCGGATAGGACCTGACAAGCTGCATTTTTAACAAATGATCTGGGTAAGTTGTATGATTAGGCATATTTGAGAACTCCTGGGTGAGAGGAAAGCCTGCATGAAGACAAGCAGTAGGAAATGAGATTTTAAAGTTGGGTTGGGTCCAGAACGTGAAGAGCCTTGAATCAGAAGGCATGGGTCTGGGAGGTGGTGCTGTAAGCTGTGGGGAGCCGATGAGGGGCACCTTGTGAGCCGGAAACAGCTGTAGAAGTCAGATTGGAAGCGGTGGAGAATAGTGGGCAGCCTGGAGGAGGAGCTATGGGCTGGCAGAAGCTGTTAAAGACCTCGAGGCATGAGATAGTGAGGGTTTGAACTAGAACCGTGGCAGAGGTATAGGGAGGAAGGGACACGAATAAGCACTATTGAAGTGTCAGAGTTGAAAGAGCCTGGCAAATGATGGAGGTGGAAGGCAAACCACAGAAGGGAGACAACAGAAAGAGATTGAGGCTGTATGGATAGCAGGTTGGCAGTTGAGGAGGGAAGAGGGATGCCAGGCTTGTTGGCATCTACTGGAGTTTGAAGTGCCATTGGGGCTTCCATTTGAAGGTGTCCTGTTGGGAGACAGAAATGTGGAGCTCAGGAGAGACTGTGACTGCAGGAGCTGTGCTTTAGCAGTTCTCCCCACATAGGTGATTGTGGAAACCATGTGATCAGGTGAGATTGCCAAGGAGGACATTGCAGGGGCGGTGGAGAAGGCCTGGGGGAGCAGTTATGGAGCAGGTGGAGGATGGAGAGAAAGAAAGTGCTGTCACAGGAGCCAAGAAGGTGGAAGTGGTCAGCAGTTTTGAATTTTGCAGAGAGGGAAAGGAAAATGAGGTCTTCTCAAAGGACATTGGATTTAGCTCAGTTTTCATAGTAAGGGGAGAAGCTGGACATTCAGATTAATGAGTAAAGAGATGGTGCTGAAGTGCAAGTGGGTAATGTTTCAAAGCTTGATGGTGAAGGGCAGGAAGAGACCGTCATAGCTTGGGATGTGAGGAGACTTTGAGGTCACTGGGGACTTGTATATATTCCAGAGCTCCATGTGGAGGAGGCCTGGTGTGTGTCACAGAGGAATCTAGAGGGCAGTGGTTCCAAAGACACTGACTTTTCATGTATCAAGTTCCAGGACTGTGCTAGGGCTCCAGAGGTAAGACTCAGCCTTCATCTGTAAGTATCCTGAGAGAAGGATGAAAGTTGACAGTATAGATTTGAGCCTGGATGACTCAGGGGTGGCAGCCCCACAGACGACGGGAGGACGTGGGCAGGAAACGCTAGTGGAGCATCAGGATCAACGCTCCGATGAAATGATGCACAGATGCCGGCCCGTGTCGAGGAGGGCGGAGGGCAAGGCGGCCAAGGACTTCATCGAGGACGTGGTGCTTTTGTTGTCCTGTGTAGGGTATATGCTCCTTCGCCAGTAGGCAAGGAAGCTTCTTGCAAGTTGGGGGCCAACCTGGGCACATGCTTGGAAATGTATTGGAAGAGCGATTGTCTGTGTGATTGAAATAGAGGGAAGATACTCCCAGGTGAAGCTGGAGGGGTGGACAAGAGCCGGAAGAAAAAATGTCCTGTGGGGCTTCCCTGGTGGCGCAGTGGTTGAAAGTCCGCCTGCCGATGCAGGGGACACGGGTTTGTGCCCCGGTCCGGGAGGATCCCGCATGCCGCGGAGCGGCTGGACCCGTGAGCCATGGCTGCTGGGCCTGCGCGTCCGGAGCCTGTGCTCCGCAACCGGGTGAGAGGCCACAACGGTGAGAGTCCCGTGTACCGCCAAAAAAAAAAAAAGTCATGTGTCTTGATGAGGAGTTTAGGTTTTTACATTTGCAAGTTGTTTTTCTTGATAGCTGTGGGGAACTGTGATAAGAATTTAAGCAGAGATGTGCAGTGATCTAGTTTGCCTTTAGGAAGACCACCCTGGCAGCAGTGTGGAGGATGGTTTGGGGGCAAGGTTGGCAGCAGCAGCCAGGTTGGAACCTGGTGCTTAGTCCAGGTGAGGATCGGTGGGCACTGAAGGTAGAGCAGGCAGAGAACAGGCAGAGGAGACACTTGGGAAGCAGAGTGGACGGGACTGAGGATTTGAAAGATTTTCATGGGGATGGGAGGTTAAGAGGAAGGAGAGGGAGAGGGGGAGAGTTCAGGAAAAGGTGAGGTTGACCTCCTTTCTGACATCGAGACTGTTTGGAAGGTAGGAAGAAACATTTACTGGGGGAGATGCTGAATGTTTAGAATGTGGTGAGCTTCATGGGATGCCTCTTATCAAATGGAGAGGAGAGTAGACCAGTGTCCGTGTCAGCAAATCGTGGGAGGGTGTGGCCTGGAGACAGAAACATGAACACTCTCAGCACAGGAGCCATAGCTGAGACCAGTGTATGCAGAAGATATCGTGGAGTGTGGAGCCCACGCACACGCACACACACACAGATACACATGCAGAGCCTCTCGACTCAAGAACTAATGATACATTTTCTGAATTTTCTGGGTGCCTTCTAACTTTCCAGTCTTAGCTATCTACAGGTTAGACATTGGACTCTTACTGGCATTAGGCAGAAAAAGAAAAAAAATGATGGCATCCAAATATATTTAGCTTTACTACCGATTAGCAGATGGGATGAGAGGTTTGGATCCTTAGAAGAAGAGCGTCAGATCCCACAATAAGACTTGGATTACTTGTAAAACTCATTTATATTTCAATGCGTGCTCCCACCCCACCCCGTCCCCCGGCCCTTACCAAGGACACCGAAGCTCCTTGGTGTTAAAAGGAGCTCCTTGCTACTTTTTTTTTTTTTTTTAAATTAACCCCATGAGAATATGTGTTCTTTCTTTTATTTTTCTTTTTAAATCGGTGGTTGGACAGATAATTGTCTTTGGCAAATACATGAATTAGAATATATCGTTTTTCGGAATCTTTCACAGGGAAATCCATGTTACTTACTTTGGTGCCCTGGCAATCTCTTCTTAGTACTAAATGAACTAACAAAACTAGAATTTATGGCCCTTTTCAGCATTGAATTGAAACACAGTTGAGACCTTGCCCCAGAAATAAAACTCCTGTCTGGAGCATTTTTACGCTGGAGCCTTCATTGTAGCCTTCTAAAAATTTATTACTGAGAATTAATTTTCCCAGTGATGTAAAGGAAGTGAGTTTTCTCCCGCTGGAGGTGGTGTTTCTTGTTAGCAATAAGAAAACAATGAGGCTCTTATGGTGTCTTTTTAGTAGAAAAAGCGGCATCTAAGTCAGAGCCTGCTTAAGTGGGTATGATGGCGTGCTTTTTTTTTTTTTTGCGGTACGTGGGCCTCTCACTGCTGTGGCCTCTCCCACTGCGGAGCACAGGCTCCGGACGCGCAGGCCCAGCGGCCACAGCCCACGGGCCCAGCCGCTCTGTGGCACACGGGATCCTCCCAGACCGGGGCTCGAACCCGTGTCCCCTGCATCGGCAGGCGGACCCTCAACCACTGCGCCACCAGGGAAGCCCCGACGGCGTGCTTTTTAAGAGAGACCCTCATGAGAACTATTACAGATTTAAGAGTGTGGATTGTATATGGGTCTTGTTTAGATCCTTTTTTGAATAAATAACTGAAAAAGACATTTTTGAGATAGTGGGACAAGATTGAACATAGACTGATATTCAATTCTACTAAGGAATCATTGGTGATTTTGTTCGTGAAAATATCGTGATCGTGTTTTGAAATGTTCTTCTCTACTAGAGATGTGTGCTGAAGTATTTACAGGTAAAATGATATGAAGTCTAAGGATTGCTTTGAGAATACTGAAGCTTGAAGAGATGGGGTGTAAAGATGAAATCTCAATGGCAGGACAGTTCGTTTAAAAAAAAACCCTTAACAAAAGTGAATGTAGGAAAATGTAGAAGCCAGGAACAGGAGGGGGTTGAAGGTCTGCTTCTCACCCCATTTTGACACTTCTGTGGACACGTGTCACTCTTTTTGCACATATGGTGGTAATCTTTTTGCCTTTTTGACCGAGAGTCCAGGAATATGGCACCACCGTTAGATTGTGCTGTTGTGATTGTAACACCGCACCATCCAGGACTCGGGCAGTGGTCTGGGTAGTTCCTATCTCATCCTTCTCAGAGGCTTCAGCCCCTTGTGGAAAAATGACCATGCAGGGTATTCCTTGTCCCCTGTTACATTTTTGAAACTTTAGACTGAGTAAGACATGAGATGATAACTTGGGTGGAGTGGTCTGTAAAGACAGACGGAATGGGAGAGAGTAGAGATTTCAATATGAGGTATGTTTTTGCATAGAGACCTTATGATGTAATTGTTGGCTCTTCTTTCTTATCAGTTCAAATTTGTACTGGAATCAGACTCTTCACACTTTCAAACCAAGGTGTAAGTCAGTGCTGTGTGTGTATTTTTTGTTTTCTAACTAAACCCCCATCTGAAGTCTCTGCCCTTTGCAGACAGCGGGATAGCGAACTGAGTCCATTACAAAGGGAACACGATTTCAGCTGACCACCACGGACTTGTTTGCTTCTTTGAATTATTCCCAGCACAGTGGGTTGTTAATATGTTGTCTCCGAGGCAGATGGGCCCATCCATTTTGATCACCAGCTTTGCTGTTAATTGACATTTAGAACTATGCCTTTCGTCTCAAGATCTTCAGATGCTTAGAGGAAAGCCCAGAGTTTCCTTGACACCAGCTGCTGCTTTCCTTAAACAGGTGGAAGAAATTTAGCCCCTCAGCTTCCTCATACGCATCTGTTAAGCACGTGACCACAATGACAGGGTCCATGGTGGCAAAGGGTAGTAGCTTTCTGAGGACGTGATAAAATGCCTTTGAGCTGCAGGTTGAGGTATTTTGGCCGAGAACTTTACTGTGTCTGTATGTTTTAGCCAAGGATGACTTACTCGTTCATTTGTCCAGCTAACACGTTTTAAGTACCTGTTATGCAGTAGTAGTCTGTATTGGGTGCTGGTTCACAGAGCCGGGTTTTCTGTTCACTGCAGCAATTTTCAGGTATGTTCTGACTCTAGGGATTATGGATGTGAGGAGCTAAAAGGGTTTCAGGATGTCATGGGGTCTTAACTTGCCTTTCCCCCCATATCCCTTCAGCAACCCCATGATGCTGTGTCTGCCGCCCCTGACATCCCTCTCCAGGGGAAATGGTGAGAAAAGGATGGGGAGAAGTTCCCTCCTGGTGCGAGTTTTGCTTTGGCAAAGCTATTTTTTGGGCAGCAAAAAAATGTTATTTATGCATTTAGCAAATATATATTTGTCACCTACTAAATAAAAGATACTCTAAATATATAAGGACTCAGAATAGATTGAACTGTGTCTTACCACCAGGGCATGTGCTTTCCCAGCTCCAGATTTTCTTACATGCTGGAACATCTTCTTAATATCTTTAGAATTTCGTAGCAAATACCAGATGAACAAAAACAGCAGAATCCATTACTCTGGACATAATATAGAAGAACACAAACTCATCCACTTGGCTAAGAGAAATGTAAAGGCAACGCACTGACAAGCACCAGCTCCTGTCAGTACATGTCCTATGTGTGCAAAAATTTGATGATCACTTCATTGACCAAATAGTTTACTGTAATGGTGAGTCTTTATTCCAGAATTCATTGCATAAAAATCAAACATTAAAAATGTTGGAAATCCTAAATTGTTACACTTGTAGTAAATGCAGGTGCACATAAGTTGATCCCATTGTCACATCAAGGTTTTAGAAGGTTTCATCATTTTCAGTCTTGAGAATTTGTTTGAAAGCTCATATTTCCATCACTTCCTCCTCTCCTGGAAAAGTCATGTCTTTGAACATCGTTTAGAAGTAGGAGGTGGTTACTTTTACTTTCTGTTTTATACACTCCCATGTTGTTAGAATTTTTTTTAAAAAACATATGTGTGTCTCTCATTTTTAAATGCCTGTTTTTCAACTGATAGCATCATAGATAATAATGATTAAAAATTCAGAAGATACAAAAGTGTGAAGGGGGCAGAGGGAACATTTCTTCTCTACTGCTGATGGAGTGAGCAACCCCTAGATTAGTGTTTGATTAATAACTGCGGACGGTAGCGTAGCCAGGTCGACACCTAAACCCAACCATCACAGTGTGTCTCTCTGCGGCTTGTTAGAATTCTTCTGGTCCTCGTGGTCAGTTCTGCTGCCTGCCTGGAGCTGCGTGCACTTGGCCGTATGCTCTTCTTTCTCGTTCCCACGCCTCCTCCCCCTGCAATTAAGTTAACTTGGTAACTCACTGCTGTATCCAGAGCATCTTTGGCTCCGCTCCACTGCCAAACATTTATTCTCCCTTTTCACCCTTCGGTTTTTCTCATCTGTGTTATTTGTCTTACCAGGACAGAACGTTCCCATTGTTTTCTGTATTAGCTGAAGTTACAGATCAGCTTGGCACCCATTCCAGCAGGAGCTTTCCTTCTCAAAGACGGTAGCTGCAAAATTGGGTGCTGCTTTCTTGGCTTCTGGCTGTTGTTATTGTTCTTTGGCACCCTGACTTGGGGAAATGCCATGTTGGAGGTTTGATAGGACTCAAACAGAATAAGAAATCTAATTACTTTTTGTTTTGTGCTGCTGCTTCAGAATAGCTCCCTTCCAGCTTCCAGAACATTCTCTCTCACGGCATTGCCCTTTCATGTTGGATTTCCGAAGTTACAAAATTCCATTGTCATTATATGAAGAGCGACATTTATCAAATTTGATTCTTTCACATTGGAAACTGTTAAAGCATTGTAAGAAGTCGCTACAAGTGTGTCCTTCACTGAACTAGCCCGGTGTTTTGAATTGTTATTATTGAATTCTAAGAGTCTTTGTTTCTCTAGAATTTCTTCCAGTTGCCTATAGAACGTTTCAATTCTCTCCTGTTACATTCTAGCAAAAGGGAATGCCAAATTTTAGCAGAACTAGATAAGCATTGAATTCCAAGAGGTCAAAAAAAAAAAAAAGTTAATGCAAATCACTGGCAAAAGGTCCAAGATTTAGCTGTAGCCAGTTATCTATCATTGATAGAGATGGACTTTTTTCTTCTTGGTATTTTAATGAGTAATAACAGTGTCAGACAGAAAAAAATGTGTAAGTATAAATTAAAATCTGAGGGTTCAGATGCCCAGAAAATCCAGTCAGAAAACACTGACCAAGGAGCAAAGGTATGGTAGAGCCTGTCATCTGTCATGGGGAAGGGGTATCAAATATAACCTACGAATTTTTAAAGAATTCCTAACTACACAAAAATGGAAATGAAATTCAATAAGTAACCTCATCACCATCCTTATTCTGATTTTAGCAGCTTCAGACAGTAACAGTCATTTTAATAAGCTTCTGTGGGTCAGGGGTTCGGGATAGTATTAGCAGGCTGCCTCTGGCCATGTGCAGCTGCAGTCAGATGGTCAGGCCTTGTCTTCATGGGTTCTCTCTGGGCTGGCAGCATGGAGGCCTCAGGGCTGTCGGACTGCTTATCCAGTGGCTGCAGGCATCTGCTGCCCATATTCCAGTGAGCAAGGTGGAAACGGCATCACCTTTCCTGATGCTTGGTTCTGTCGGTTACAGGCAAGGCACAGACCACCCAGGTTTAAAGAGAGGACACTGGACTCCGTCTCTTGACAGTGCGGGTGGTAAGATCCTGGAAGAACACGTGAGGCAGGAGGTACTGTTATGGGCATCTTTGGAGAAAAGCAGTCTGCCCTGGTCTACCCTCTGGCCACAATAATTCACATCTCTCCCACATGCAAAATACACTCTGCGCTTCCAAAACCCTCCAGAAGTCTCATCCCATTGTGGCTTCAGGCTCAGGCTCAAAGTCAAGGGCCTTGCCCTCTAATCGTGTGCCTGACACACACCCAGAACACAACAGGAGGATAGGCCTCTTAAAGGTCTGCCCCAAAGAGGGAAAACCAGAGGCACATGGGACCGTGGCAGTTGTGGAATTTGGCCAGTTGCCTGTTCCTCTTAGACACTGTTCTCTTTGGCTCTTGGTTCCACGCTCTGGGATCTTCTACTTTTTAAGTGACCGTTCCTTTTTCAAAAGAAAGAGCCAGGGCTTCCCTGGTGGCGCAGTGGTTGAGCGTCCGCCTGCCGATGCAGGGGACACGGGTTCGTGCCCCAGTCCGGGAATATCCCACATGCCACGGAGCGGCTGGGCCCGTGAGCCATGGCTGCTGAGCCTGCACGTCTGGAGCCTGTGCTCCGCAACGGGAGAGGCCACAGCAAGGAGAGGCCCGCATATCGCAAAAGAAAAAAAAAGAAAGAGCCAGTGTTTGCAGCTGAGTAGCCTTCTCAGACTGCTTCCTGCCCCTAAAAGTTTCGGGAGCTGAATGCTCTTTTCATTTTGTACTCTCTCTGTTTTAGTCGAACCTGGCAGTAATTTCACAGTACAAATGTCTAAAAAACTTTGTGGGTTTTCTTTGAATGTTGATGGGTTCATGTATTAGACAAGAGCCACGACCTCAAGATGCTTTGTTTACCTTGGGCTCCCTGTGACACTGAGGGACCACACCCTTGAGATTCTCAGAAGCCTTATTATGTAATGCAGAGTTTCTGCAAGGTTTGCTCTTCCGAGCCTTAGAAAGCCTTAGGTCTGTTTGAAAGCGTCCAGGAGGCACCGCCTTAGATCTTTCTGAAGTCTTAACAGAGTGTCACACAGTCACACCCTGGATTTGGTCTTTGCCTTGAAGCCCTGGCTGGGTTTGAGAACTGCTGGCTGTCTGGAGAGGCTGGGGATGAGGAGCCATTTTGTATTTAACAGTGTGTCCTTTTCTCTCATCTCTCTCTGCTCACGTTTTATCACAGGCAGCGAGCAGCACCCAGGTGTCACTTCGAGTACTCTGCCTGGAAATCTCTTCAGCTAGATCATTAGGTCCATTTCTGTTCCCGCTTTACCGCAGATATCAGTGTTGCCAAACTCTGTCACTGCACAGCCGGGTCCTCTCATCCTCCAACATCCAGTAATATTCTCCTCGCTTTCCTTTACGCCCTCACTGACCACCTTCTTAAAACAACAGTCCTTTCATTATCTTCCATTATCTTGCGTGTCAGGAATTCAGGAAGGGCTTGTTCTGATTTGGGGTCAGAGTGGAGCTGAAGCACTTTTGCTAGGAACCCAGGCCACCAAGGAAGCCAGTCTGACTGCCCCAGAGGCTCCTGGGATTGTTGTTGCTTTAAGTCACGCAGTTTGAGTGTGATTAGTGACATGTCAGTAGTTCCTGGAACCAGTAACACTACTGTTTTCTTTCTGGCCTTCGTCACCCTGAAGTCCCAGTACGTCTGCTCCGCTTTCAGGAATCCAGATTTGATCATTCCCCCCACCCGCCGTGGCCACTGGAAAGCCTCTCTGCTTTTCCATTGTCTGAATTCTAAGCCCCCTGACTTGGTAGACCACGGAGGGTGCAACTCACAGGCCAGAACTGTCCCACAGACACATCATTTCTTAGGCTGTGCAGGAGAATTTTATTCTATCTTGACGTACACTTGTTAACATTAAAAAAAATCAAGAGCATTCACATAAAAATCCACTTCTCTGGAAGAATCAGAAGATCTGGCAACACTGGGATACCTTCCTGTGGCAGCAGTCAGCTCATGCTGGGCACTCCCTTTGGGTGTGTGTGGTGGTGATGAGGTTGGTCCTGTCCAGACCTCCCAGGTCCTCATTGGGTCTGCTTTCCATTTCCTACCTGGTTCCTGCAGGCCTTTGAAGTGGCCATTCTTATTGTACAAGTGTTCCACACAGCTTTCCAGCCTTATTCTTAGCTGTTTCCTTAAACCCAGCCCCTAGACCAGCCCCAGTCCCGTGTGACCCAGCCCTGGCACATGAGTCAGCAGAACTCTATAAGTTCATACCTTCCCACTGGGTGGAATAACTTCTCCGCTTCCTCCGCCTGGTGAGTTATACAGGTGGTCATCCTCTCTTCTGAGATTTCACAGCATTTGTATCTCTGTTGTAGCCTTCACATTTTCTTGAAATTATTAGCTTAAATGTCTGTCCACCTCTCTGGATTGTGAACTACTCCAGGATGTAGGCTTTTATTTGTCTTTTGTCTAGAACTTGTCACCAAGGTAGGTATTAAATAAGACTTTGTTGACTGACTGAATAAATGATTCTTTGAAAAGGCTAAAGCTAGCTGTCTGCCCTGTAAGACTATACGTTCAGTATGTCATCTGTTAAATGTAACACAGAGTAGAATGATATAAAGGTGCAGGCAAAATACCAGTGAAGCTTCTTGGATTGGAAGAAAAGAGGTAAGTAGAGACTGTGGAAGGGCAGATCAGGCCGAGATATGTATGTGATACATAGGTAAAAAGGTAGAGTTGTATAGGTATTTAATTTGTACAAAACTGTATTGTGGGTGTCTGATGGCATATGGTGGGAAATAAGTCTTGAAAAGGTAATTTGGAGCAAGGGTATGGAGAGACTGGAATATTAAGGAATCTGAACTCCTTCTGTAGGCGATAGTGAACTCTTGTTGTTTTTTTTTCTTTTAGAGAAAGTTCTAATCTGTGACTTGTGGCAGTATGAAGGATAAAATAGGCAAGGGTGTAGAGGCCAGAGGATTGATTAGCGGTTTGTTTTAACAGGAGAGACAGGAGATCAACGTTGAAGGGGACCTGATCTAGCACAATGGTAGCTGAGGAGGTAAAATCTGCAGAATATAGTGTTTGATAGATTTGGCTTGTGAGAAAGATGAAGTGTATTCATGATAATAGCACCTGTCATGTCTTGAGTGTTTATTTATGTGCCAGACATCATGTTAGAAACTTTATATGACTGTGCCCTTTGGCTAGAATGACAGGGGTGGGGGAGTTTCAGAGGTCTTTTTTTTTTTAACCCAAAATGGAATTTTATTTTAAATTGAAAAAATTTATAGGAAATATGTGCCTTGTTATCCAGTGAATGCTTCATGCAGAAACTTTATATGTATGTACAAACACACACACACATACATACCCATGCATTGTAGAAATAATACATTTATGTGTGTATTTCTGTTTCTTCTGGGATTAGAAGGTACAGACAGAAATGTCAACTAGGCTGGTAGTTGTCCATCTTTCACCATTTTACTTCTCCCAAATAACCTATCAAATAATCAAGGTTCCAAATTGTTATAAACAAAATGAATAATCTTTCAGTGACATTTACATTTACCATTGATCTGTTGTCATGTTAATATTTACAGGAAAATTGAGAACCTAGTTTCATGCTTTAACTAGAAGGATCTTTGTTTCCATTTTGCAGAAAAATTAATCAGGTATAAAATTTTTGATCCTGTTTGTAAAATTTATCATGCATTCCTAGATACAAAGGAAGCTTGAAAATACTGTGATACTTTACTTTCCAAATCTAAAGATTAGGAAAAAAAAGTTTTCTGGTCAGTTTGAACTTATGAACACTTATGGACATAGGTGAAATAACAGAATATCTACTCATAATAATTTATTAGGATAACTAGATATAACTGTTAAATAACTTGCACAAAACATTTTTATTTAGAAATACACCATTTGTTCTCCTTTCTTACTGTGTATCAAGCGGTATTATTTACGCTTCTGACTTGCAGTGTTGGCAGTAACTATCATAAAACCAATTTTTGCATCATCTAACACAGTTTTTCAGAGGACACCCTTTTCACTTCTGTCTACATTAAATATAATATATAGCCCTGTGTTTCCTCATGATGCTTTCATAAGAAGTGTTATCCCAAGCCACATGTATCAGTTTGAGAAATGTTAAGATAGTTTCCCCCCTGCTCCCGTACTTATATTGGTATATGTTTGGTATATAAAAATCAATTACTGTGTTGCTTTTAAAGGTGAGATTTGAGAGGCTTGTGTAAGAAAATTGAGGTATTTGCCATTGCAAAGGAAAGTAGTTATTTCCAGGAATAACTACTCAGTTCTTGTGAAATGTTGTCAAATTTTAAAATGTTTCCGTGAGCTGAGTCTTATGGTCAGTGGCGTGCTTGTAAACCTTGAGAACTGCCACTTTGGCAGTAAGGGGGGAGTGCAAATCCTAATTTGTACTAGTTTTCTATTTCCATTGTGTAAATACTCCTACCCTGGCCAATTTAAGTGACCATTGTGAAGTCAGGTGTCTTGTAAACTTTCTGAAATGCTCACAGTGGGCTCTCCTGAGCTAGCATGAGCCAGCTGCACCCCGGAAGTGTTAACTAAGACAGGCGACCCTGCAGAAGTGTCAGAGTGAGGCTGGGGTGGAGCATTAATAAATGGGCTGGAGACGGCGAGCTAGAAATTGATCAGATGTTCATATCCAACAGAGCATTTGCAAAACAAGACTAAGAGATGAAGTCTCCAAGGTCATTGACTTCCATGGAGAGAGGGGGCTCTGGAGACTGTGTTTTAGGTCACTAGACAACGTCGTCTAGTGAGCTAAGAGCATGTAGTGGGCTAAGAGCAACCATTTTTGTGTTTAAGACAGAGAACAGCGGGAGACAGAGCAGGACAAGAGAGGAGGAGGAGAAAGGTTACCAACACAGGTTTGGAAAGAGTGTGAAACAGAAGAATGGATTTCAGCTGTGTCTGCAGGCTAACATTATAGCAACAGAGAGAAGCGCTGAATCACACAATTGTGACGTTGTTAAATCTTGGGGAGAGAAAGCACGCAGTTTTCATGGCCAAATGCGGACAGATAACATTTTGTATGAGACTAAAGATTGAGGAAGTGAGTGCAGCAATCAGAGATGCTCTTTAGAACAATGTTGACAGTGAGAGGGGAGAGTGATGGAGTGATGGAAGCAGCAGAAACTGAGCCCCCTCCCCGCCCTTTTTGTGGGGGGAAGAAGTATAGGAGATACTTACACGTTTGTGATGGACGTAGAGGATCCAGAGCCTGGCTGTTTGTGTCTTGAAGGAATGAATGAGTGAATGAATAAATGAGCACAGTAGGAGGCGTTGGTGTTGTAAAGGAAAAGGAATCCATTTTCGTTACACACTGGAGGGAAAGAGGCTCAGCGGGGTGAGGGTGTGAAGACTTTTCTTGGGAATAGAAAGCTTGGGGTATAAGTTGGATGGCCCTGTTGCTCTCAGGGTCGCAGGTGAAGTTATTGGGGTGAGTGGGGTAGGGCAGTATGGGCACTCCTGTGAGTAGCGGCAGCAGGGGATAGCCCTGGAGTCTGGGGTGGGACTTCCAACGCCCTCACTCCCAGCTGCATGAGCTCCAGCCGGTTGTTTCAATTCTCCTGAGCCTCGGTTTTCCCTCTGAAAAAACGGGGGGAATAAAATGGTTCTCGGCTCCCAGGGCTACTGTGAAGGTTAAATTAGTTAATATGTTTCAAATACTGAGTCACTTTTGGTACATGAGTAACACCTGGTATCAAGGGCTGGGGAGGCGGACTTAGACTAACAATGAGCACAACTTCTCAAACCTGAGAGACCATGTGAATCACCCACGATCTTGCGAAAAGGAAGATTCTGAATTAGTGGGTCTGAGGTGGGGCTCAAGATTCAGCATTTCTAGGTGATGCTGTTGCTGCTCATCTGGGGACCACGCTTTGCGTGGCAGCGTTGTAGCAGCACTGATGCCCTGACTAGGAGTGGCCAGTGGTCCCCTGTGACATCACCAGGCAGTGTGCCTCCTCTCCATTGGCTCAGGCTGAGCCCAGGCTTTCCTCCAGGTGTGGGGCGGCCGGGAATGGGCACGGGGCCATGGGGAACTAACAAGTGCAGCCTCAAGAGCGTCAGCTGTGGGCCCCAGGCTTTATATGATGCGGGAGAAGCCAGGCGGGGTTGATGGAAGAGGTGGAAGCAGACCGAGGGCCGGAGAGCACAGTAAGGTCAGGCAGTAGGTGTGGGACGGAGGTGCCCGAGAGCTGGTGGGCACAGGGGCCAATGTCAGAGTGTAAGCTATGGGGACAGGCAAATATTTACTGCTGAAAACTTGGTGAGTCTAATTTTATTTTTTGGTGTTTAATTTCTGATGATTTAGAAGGCTTTTTGTTTGCTTGGCTGTGCCTCAAGGACATTATAAAGGGCAGTTGATTAGAAACATGTTTCCTACTTCTGGTTAGTAGAATGCCTGAGGAGAGAAAAGTTACTGGGTGTTGCTTTCTGCCATGTCCACGGTGTCCTTGGTGGGCAGATGTGAGGTGGGTGGGCTCCCCATCTTGGGTTCAGGCTACATACAGTCAGGCACGTAGTTTGTCCGGCAGGTGGAGGGGAAGTGGAGAACAGGATTCCCAGAGATGGGAAAACCATTCCAAGGAGACCCTGAAATACCACTCCAGGGAGAAGCTATGTGGCCATGGAAGTAGCTGGCCGGTGCCTTGGGAGGAAGGGCATGCAGTACTGAGACGAATTCTACTAAACTGTGGTCAGTATTTCTTTGGGTCACATTCATCCTTTGTTCAGGAGTGTGTTAGAGAAACACACTTGCACTTCTAACATATACCCCTTGTATAGAAAGTGCTTCCGTTGGCTCTCTTGTACTCTCTTGTATACATCCTTCCTCCTGTTCTGGTGTCTGGGGCCAGGTGGCAACCTGAGATATTGTATGGAGATCCTGGGTCCTGGTATTTACAGACAGCTCCTGTTCGAAGGGGCACCCCTGGGAAGATGAGTTCCGGAAGAGATCCAGGGACTGTGTCCCTTGTTGCTGCCATTCCCTCTCCCTGGCCTCCCCATCCTGGCTCTGCCTCTGACCTGACCCCATGGCCACAAGAACTGGCCGGGGAACCACACCGTTGTTCCCTCTATCTGTCTGGTGGAGCCTGACTTTTTGTGGGAATCAGAACTTCATTTCTTTAATGGATTTTCATAAAAATGCTGTTTCAAGGAAGAGAAGATAATATTACTTTCCTTTTCAGAGGTATGGTATAAATAGAACTGCTCAATTGTGTTTTATTCCCAGTTTTGGGAATAAATGTTATTGCATGTAAAACTTTGTCTAACCTTGCTACTGCCAGCTCTGACCTGAGGAATTTGTGGGCTTATGTGACGCTCTAGCTGTCACTTAAGTTGAGCTCATTTCTCTGAGAAGCACTGGGTTATTTTTTTAAATCGCCAACAGAGAAAAAATTTCATTCAACCACCTCTTGGCTTTACTCAGTGAGTGAGCCATTTAATAGAATAAGAGCGACGTAACAGGAATGCAATCAGAGTTCTGAGGGTGGGTAACCTCCATGCTCATCACGGTAGGGGATGGGGGAGGATAGAAGCTTTTACGCATCTTCTTTTGAAGCATCTATTTTGTAGATTATTCTTCAGTTCCTAAATAAAAACCCCATTTGTTTAAACTATGTGAAACTTAGTGGCCTTGGCTCAAGACCTAAAAGCTTCCTGTCATCCCTACAAACTCCCTACAAGGATGTAATTTTGTAAAATTGCTTTTTGGTCTCTTCTACAGAGGTCAATGCCGCATAAGTACACTGTGAAACCCGGGTTTCAAATTATGCTGCGAGTTTTTTCCTTTCCAATAAACGGAGACAACAGTCTTAAGGAATAAATTTGTATTCTTATTCTTGCTACGCTTAACACCAGTATTTTATGCTACCTAGATTTTTGAGTGTTCGTTGTCTTAATTTCAACATTTATTTGTTTAATCAATATTTACTACTTAAAGGCCCATCCCACCATTTCTTTCAATGCCTGAGGCTATAATCCTAGACATTTTGCTTTATCTCTCTCTCTTCCAGCAAATAAAACTAAGAGGAGGGACACAGGGTTATAAAATAAAACAGAAATAGAAGTTGGCCATTTTATTGTCTGTAGTTGGATCCCACTTGAAGAAACAAAACGGACAGCTTTTGTAAACGTAGAGCGAGAGGAAAAAACATAAACTAAATTTTAGGGTGTGAAGCTGCACTATGTCTTTTCAGAAAGAGAGATTTCCCTGGTGTGATCTTTTGAATGAGTACTTGAAGAATACTAATTCGTCAACCGTGCTTGTGTTTTACAGTCTGAGTGAAGGTAGAGTTTTTTTCTGTTTATGATCCACAATTTTACTTTTCTTCTCACTTCTTAGTTGATAGTATGTTTTGTAGTAGATGTGGCTTTAAATGCTTTCTTTTAATGTAGTCATTATCAGATTTTCCTCCGTATTGCTCTCGTCATGATTAGTGTTGCTAAGAAAATAATTAATTTTACTGTATATGTCAACAGAAAATCTCTTCTTTATCCATTTCTTTGTAGCTCTAAAATGAGCAGTCTGTTCTAAAAAACCCTGAAGTGCATTTCAGCGTCTTTTCTACAGTACCTTGCCAACATCTATAAGCATCATTAAAATCACTGTCATTAAATAGGTCTTTCCAATGACTCAAAACCCAAGTGGAAAAAATATCTTATGCCAAGCACAGAAGGAGTTTTTACTAAGTGCTAAGTGTTTTGAAGGTGAATTAGTGGAGAAAAAAGCTTTTTAAAAAAATTGAGCACAACCATTTGCAATTATGAATAAGAACCTTTTGCTGGTTTTTAAAGTTTCTATGTGGCAGCTCAAGACGAAGTGGTCAGGCTTACTTGTACAGGTTCCACATGGTAATGCCTTCAAATCAAACCCAACCCCAGGTCTGCATTGTTCATGACTTCACATTGATCCAACATGTGTGAATGATTACTTTACACCTAAATCCTGTGGTATTTCCCTTGGAACTCATGAACTTCCTGCAGTATAACTGGATAGTTTCTATTATGGAAAATAGTCTTTCTTCATGTCATACTCTTTCAAAGTCTTCACAGGACATTTTTAGACAGCTGGTTTTTCACAGTTACCATTCAGCGGCATAGGAAAACTTGCATTTGAATGGGAATCTGAAGGCTTTTTTTCTTGCCTTCATTTTGCTTTTACACCTGTGTGATATCTTGGATCACTTTCTGGGCCTTCATTCTCCCATCTGTAAAGTGAGGGGGTTTGACTAGACAGTCTCCAAGGTCCCTTTCCACTTGCAGTTTCTCTGAATCAGTGGATCACTGGTTGTTATGTTCACGTCATGTTCGCTTGCTACATTGCTTTGTTTAACCACGTCCCAGACCATGTTTTGCTCTGTTTTTTAAATTGAAGTAGAGTTGATGTACAATGTGCCAGTCTCTGCTGTGTAGCAGAGTGACTCAGTTATACACACATATGCATTCTTTTTTCATATTCTTTTCCATTATGGTTTATCACAGGATATTGAATATAGTTCCCTGTGCTATACAGTAGGACCTTGTTGTTTATCCATTCTAAATGTAACCATTTGCATCTACCAACCCCAAACTCCCAGTCCCTCCCTCTCCCTCCCCCTCCCTCCCCCTCTCCCCCCACCTTGGCAACCACAACTCTGTTCTCTATGGCTATGAGTCATCTCAGTCCATTTTTTAAAGCAAATTACTTTGGTCAGAGGCTCATTATTCTCAGTCATCCGCTCCTTTGAAAAGTTTTGCCTTTTCAACCACAGAGACACGTGGAAAGCATTCCCCGTGGACCACATCTCTACCCTAGCTCAAAAAAATACGAAATAATGGCAGAAAATTGTTATCGTCTGTTTAGTTCATCTGACACGGCTGCTGGTTATCTTGCTGTGTTCCTGGCAATCGCGAAAGGTGTGTTAAGAATAGTCTTGATGTTGTGTTGTTTTGCTCAACTAGGTTGAGCAGAATCCTGGGAAAATAAGCATGATGTCAGGTTCTGAAAAAGAGCAAGGTGGCAACAGAAGGGTATTTGCTTCTTTGATATAGGTTGTAGATGGCTGATGCCCTAGACTAGTATTCTTCTTTAGGCTGCCTGAATCCCTTGTCTTCCCTTAGTCCTCAGTCTCTTGCTTGCATGCATTTCCTTAAGCAGTTTTGAAACCTACCACGTGGACTTTCACGTGTAGTGATTCATACAGTGTTAACTGAAGCCAAAGTGAAAAATGGGCTTGATCCTTCACGGCTGACGTGTGTCATACTCTTCCAAAATATTTTGTTCTACACACATAGAGTAAAACATTTCAAGAACTTAATATCTTTGGAAAGAGGATGAGTGTAGGAGTGTGGAGGCTGTGTAGTCTTTTGGGGTATTCACTGCTAGTTACCCCTGAATTCATAACCACTCAGGTTACTTTCAAGGCAAGCATATGCTGTGTAACCCAAAGAGCTGCACCCGCAAACACAGGTTGTGTTCAGCTGGTGAAGAATTGGGTGGATTTGTTTTGGTCCAGGTGAGAAGAGTTCCGGGGTCAAGCGGTCACCTTCATAAAACCGAAGACGGTGACTGGGAGTGGAGTGACGACGAGATGGATGAAAAAAGTGAAGAAGGGAAAGCTGCGTTTTCGCAAGAAAAGGTAAAATGACATTGATGATGATTTTCTAACGTGTCAATTTTATTTTTGTGTTTTTGCGGGCGTGTGTGTACTAATGAATATGTAATTGTTTTACAGTCACGAAGAGTAAAAGAAGAAAATCCAGAGGTGAGTGGTGGTTATTTATTTAGTTCTTTGCCTCGTCTCCCCCCCAGCCTCCTCCCACAAGTATCAGTCTGATCTCTTTGGGGAAGAACCTTCAAAATTTTGTTCTCGTGGTATAGAAAAAAAAGAAAAGGCACATAGGCTTTGCAGGTCTTGATACTGTCTGAGTTACTTTGGAGCTGTGTATATTGGGGCAGATTACTCTCTGAGCCTCAGTTTCCTCCTCTGTCAAATGGGGGTGATCACAATACTTATAAAATTGCTGTGAGGATTGATAAAATCACATACATGAAGCACTCAGTGGGGTTCTTAGCCCAAATTAGTTACTCACTTCATCTTAATTCTTAGGATTACTGTCACTTAGAGAACATACTAGGCATACGGGAAAATGTCTCCTAGATTTTTAGTTTACCATAAAGCAAGATATTAACATGGTTAGGAACTCTAGGCTGAATTTGTTGGTTTTGATTTTTAAATCTTTCGGGTAACTTAGTAGGCAAGGAACAGTCTTTCATCAGCCTCCCTTTGAGAACTGGTCATCTTTTGATTAACTTTACTTCCTCCACTGGTTAATTATTCTAATGACTAATGATGACTGTAGTTCAAAGGACTTCCTCATTCTCCTAGAGGAAGTTTAAGCATATTTAAATAGCTCCAAGTATTTTACAAATCTAGTGTTTAATGTGTACTTTGATAAATTCTCTTTAAGAAAACAGAAGACTTCGGGCTACAGATGATATCCATCCCAACTTTCTTTTTAAATTTCCTTTTAATTAAATGGAGTAAATCTTATCATTCTGCTTTAAGTGGCAATAACCAGCTGCACCATCTAAGAAGAGAGCATCAGAGCTACAAGCCATTCTTCCCCCGTCATTCTCCCCCACCCCGGCTCTGGTCTCTTTTCATTCTCATGCCTCCTTGATGGGCCTTTCCTAGGGATTTTTCAGTCTGCCTGCCTCCTACTGGTAACTCTCCTTCAGATCCTGTTTCCTCCTATATTTATCATATGAATTAATCTCTCTATTTCGTACATCAAATATGACCTTTGATCAAGAAGTTAGAAGGATGGTGGTGTGCTCCACAGTAGGACATGTTGGCTACACACATATCCTGCTGGATCTTTGCAATGATCTTAACCCATTATCATGAACTCTGCCATCTTCTTGCCCACTGTTTTATCTAGAGTGAAGTGCAGATCAAGGTTTTTCATCTATGTCTAAGAGTGACTCTAACTAAAAGTGTCAGTTCTCCTTAGAAATAGAACAAAATAACATGATTCAAGTAGCGTCATTGACTCAAAAATCATTCGTTATTGGTTCACTACAGGACATTTTCGTTGGAAGATACGCACTGGAATTCTGCCTTACTAGCATAGGCTGATGGGTGTAGGTCTTTCCTCATGAGGATTTGTTAAGTTTATTTTGAGAATATCTTACTCTGTACTCGTTGCAGTTGCTCTGATAACTGATCTGTTATTTGGATAATAGCAGTATCTTTCTGGAAAACGTATTTTCTTCGTAGACAGGAAAAAGTAGTGTATAGCACGCTGTCAGTTGTTCATCAAACATCCCTGTCAACCTTCTTGAGTGGAATTTGAAAGTCTTAGGCACCTTACTGTATCTAGACTCACTTGATTTCCCAGTGGCATATGTCTGTTCCCATACTGGCTTATAATTAAGGAAGCATATAGATAAGCTTCTTATTTCTGTGGAAGGATACATTAGTTTGAATGTAAACACTCCCCCCAAACTTTAGCAATCACCAGCTCTATCTGCTATTACACAGCTTCCCACGCCATTTTATTGTTTTTGGTTTTTTTGGGGTATTTTTCGCAAGGCTGACGTTTCAGCATCCTGAGCTGTGTTCAGAATCTCTTCAGTGTTGGTTCCTGTGTCCTTTCAGCTTTTCATTAAAGTAGCTCCCTGATTTACCCGTCACACCAAGTCACTTTTTGGATGTGAAGCAAAAAATATTTTTTAATCTATTATAAAGGGAATTAAAATGGTTGAATATGTAAATATTCAACAAACAAAGTATATAAATTATATAAACATAAATTATATATATAAATAAATATATATAAAATATAAATTATATATATAAAATGTGTGTACTGTGTGCACTGTTTTAGTAGATGTTGGGGATACATCGGTGAGAAAAACAGAGTGCGATCCCTGTCCTTGTGGGGCTTCCATTCCAATGGGAGTAGATAAACAATATCCAATAGCCTTCATAAGTAAGTAAGTTATGTGGTTTGTTACAATGGAATAGGAGTAATGGAAAAAAATAGAATAGGGTAGAGGGTGAGGTAGTATGGTAGGGGTTTATAATTTTAAAAGGGTTGGTCTGGATAGGCCTTACTGAGAGGCACATAAAGACTTGTAAAAGGGCTTCCCTGGTGGCACAGTGGTTGAGAGTCCGCCTGCCGATGCAGGGGACATAGGTTCGTGCCCTGGTCCGGGAAGATCCCATATGAGCCATGGCCGCTCAGCGGCCATGAGCCTGTGCTCCGCAACGGGAGAGGCCACAACAGTGAGAGGCCTGCGTACAGCCAAAAAAAAAAAAGACTTGTGAAAAGGTATGGGAGAATTAAATAGAAATAACTCTGAAGGACCACTTTTATCCTGCTACCGTTCTTACCCCTGTGACTGTCCTATCTTTCCAGAGGTTATAAGTTTGCAATGTTTTCTTCCAGACCTTTCCTGCTCGTTCACATACAAATATGTACATAAAGAAGTCTAGCATATCATTTTAAAAATATAAATGAGATTATAAAAACTATAAAATTTTGCATCTTGCCTTATATCTTGGAAATCTTTCCACAGTAGTTGCTGTAGATCTACCTCTTTATTTTTAACTGCTGAGGAGTATTACCTGTCAAAATGGTTTATTTAACCATTTCTTTCTTCTTGAGCATTTAGGTTGCTATTGCCAACTGTATTCCATTAACATTTTTTGTGTATGCACTTTGAGGGGCGCACATATAAATAAAGCATAGGTACATAGAACTGTGATTGACGGAATCTGCTGATTTGGGATTTTTATAGCTGTTATCCAAAGCTGTGTCATGTTAAATATCTTATCATTGTATTTGTCTGTTCGACCTCAAAGCTGGAAAAAGAAGGCTGTATACAGTCTCAGACAGTGTACCTTATACCTTTAAACATCTTTTAAAGGGAAAAGATGTACTAAATGGCACATTGAAATGCCAGTGTGTTTACTTCGTAATAAGCTTTTCAGTAATATGTGTCATTTAAATTGCAGTTGAGATATTTACTTGACTATAAGCCACTAGGTGACTGGGGATAGTATTTTTTTCATGTCCATGTTCCCTTAGCATCTAGTAGACATGCTATATGTATTTGTTGGTGACATGGAAACCTATGCACTGAAAATCAGACTCTAAACAAGTGCCTGAATAGGTCTGTCATATTTATAAGTAGGTAAGAAGTGGGGGAAGGATCAGAAGACGTTTTATAATCGAGCTGAAGTTCAGAAAAAGTAGTCTTAGTAGTTCCACACTTAAGAGTGAGATGCTGCAATAAAGAAGGGGCATTTTAGAAATGCTTATTTTGTGAGGGGCTATTTGGCTTCCTGGAAGTATAGGCAGAATGTCCAGGTATTACAGCACTAGTTGGAGAAGACTGAGAAGGCAAGGGTCGGGTATTTGCCAGAGGGACCTTGGGTAGATGTACCTGGTACAGGACTGTATTTGGAGATGAGAAATTCCGGTGTAAAATGTCAAGTTCCAGAGTTACACCACTTGTCTAATGAGATTCGTAGCCAAACTTAGTGAGAAATTGGGCCTAGTGTGTTCTTAACCTGGTTTTTAAGAAATAGCCTTGCAAAGTATTTGTCACCTACTAGTAATTATTGGTTTGTAATAAGTAAATAATTCATGCTAATTTCATTTATTTAGTATCTTATTCCACTTGGATGGTGGAAGCCAGTGGAGACTAAAGGTTAATAATATAACAATAATAATGAAGTTAGTTAATTGGACAAATGTTTAATCTGGGTCTGATTTCCCATGGAGCTGCGTTAGGCACTGTGGCATTGTGGGAATTATACAAAAGCACAGAAGAGGGCCTTCTCTCCAGAAGCTGCTCATCTCTTTGGGGGTAGGGCTCGGGAGTGGTATTTGCAAGGACAAATACCAAATAAGTGGTATTTCTTAGGTAGGGTTTCCTAGTTGATACAACATCCTAGCTTATATAAAACCTTTCAACTATTATCTCATCATTGATTTTTTTTTTTTTGCTTTATAAAAAATTTTCATTGTTGTGGTTTGATCTTCTTTTTGACCAGTGATTTTGGAATCCTTTTGTCAGTCTCCAAAATAATCAGTACACGTCTTATAATTCTTTAAGCAATTTTTATACCTTAATTTTTTATATAAAAGTAAAACTGACTTTATTTTTTATTCTTTTTAAATTTATTTATTTATTTATTTATGGCTGCATTGGGTCTTCGTTGCTGCATGCGGACTTTCTCTAGTTGCAGCGAGCAGGGGCTACTCTTTGTTGCGGTGCGTGGGCTTCTCATTGAGGTGTCTTCTCCTGTTGCAGATCACAGGCTATAGGTGCGTGGGCTTCAGCAGTTGTGGCTCATGTGCTCAGTAGTTGTGGCTCGCGGGCTCTAGAGCGCAGGCTCAGTAGTTGTGATGCACGGGCTTAGTTGCTGCCTGGCATGTGGGAACTTCCCGGACCAGGGCTCGAACCTGTGTCCCCTTCATTGGCAGGCAGATTCTTAACCACTGCACCACCAGGGAAGCCCTGACTTTATGTTTCAATTCACACTTTCTTTTGGTTTCATTTAAGTGAGGAGGACATTTTCCAAGGCTTCTATTAAGGAACCACTCGGTTTATAGTAGCCCTTCTGTTAGGGGTCATGAAAACATGGTTTGCAATCCTGGCTCCACATCAGAAAAACCAAAAGCTTTAAAAATGAGGATCCCTAGACCCAGCAAATCAAATTGTGATTTGGTGGTTTGGGGCGATGTCCAAGGCAACTCTGATTTTTAAAAAATCTGTTCATGTGATTCTGATACGTGACTAGGATGAAGGACCCACTGACTAGGAAAACCGCACTAGTCGCTCTGAATCCAGAAGTCCAGACTGGAATCCAGGAAGATTGAGTGCTGCAGATACCTGAAGATTTGTTTGAAATATCTGCCTATCAGAAGTCTAAAAAAAAAAAAGCACCCCCCCCAAAACAAGCAAACAAACAAACAAAAAACAACTAAGATATTTCAGAAATCCCTTGGAAAAGTTGTCCTTATTTAATCAAGTGTAATGGTGCCAGGTGGGAAGGTTTGATGACAGAAGCCCTGTAGGGCCCATGACAGGTATATTGAAGAATTTTGTTGTAGGTCTAGGCTAGGTTAATTGTTTCCCAACTGTGATATTTTGTTCTGAGGAGAAAATCCATTTGGTGTGGATTTAGGTTGAGTGAATTTTACCAGAGCTTAGACACAGTGTGAAAGCTAAATTCATTGCTTATGTTACTCAGTGCTATTGCTGGATGATTGTTAAAACTGCCTTTAGCTTTTTGAAATTATTTCTGATGACATTGTGTTTTCCAGACGCCTGTCAGCTCTCATGTTGTCTTATACCCATTTGTAGTTGGAGGCAAAGATTTGATTTCTCCCTCCAAATTGATTGTACTGGATCACAGACGGCTTTTGCTTGATGCTTTTATGATGTCACTTTCTAAAAGGTGTTCTTATTACAGGTGACTGGCTTTCCAACTAGTTGTTGTTAAACTTAGAATCTCCTGTATTTCTGAAAATAAACCTTTTGTTTTGGAGTAATTTTAGGTTTACAGAAAATTTGCAAAGATAGTGTACTCTGTAGGGTTCCCGTACATTCTTCATCCATGCTCTTTTACCGTTAATTTCTTTCGTAGCCCTGACGTGTTTGTCACAACTAAAAAACCATCAGTTTTACTATCATTATTATTATCAGTTTTAAACCGTTACTATCCGCTACATCTCAGATTGTATTTGTATTTCATTAGTTTGTCCACTAGCATCCTTTTTCTGTCCCAGGATCTAATCCAGGATAACACAGTGCATTTAGCTACAGTATTTTTAAAAACAGAAAATGAGAAGATTAGATAGAGCACTATGAAAAATTAGAAAGTGGATGTTGTCCCTTTTTTGTCTCTATTCCAAGGTGCTTTCCTCTTTCACTCAGTCCCAGAGGCCTGTCTCCAGGGCCGTGTCCAACATTAATCTGTTATTCTTCTCTTCCCCTGCTATCAAAACACCCATTCTCTCAAGTATCCTTCTTAATAGCAAACTGTTTAAAATTTTTAAAAATTCCAATAGACAAATTTATATTATACTGTTAATGAATGACAGCTGCTTAATGTGTTAGGTTTCTTGTAAGTTTTTACATTTAAAAATGCATGCCCAGAAGTCATGCCCTAAACTGATAGAATGGGGTCCATAATGGTGAAATTTGGCAGACTACAGTTGGTTGTCAAGGAAGATGTTTTGTGCAGGGAACCTCCCTCTCCAGCACTCCTGTGCATCTCTGCACATTTCCTGCCCCAGTGGGAGCCGGAGACTGGTTTGTTCCTCACGTTCAGGGTTACATCTACACAGTGAGGTTGCACGGTAATAGCTCTCTGTGCCCCTAACTGTCTGGGAGTAAGGGACAGGGCATGAGATGGGCCTCCCCAGGGGAAAGAGAAGTTGTCACCTCTAGTAAATGCCATTAAGAATTTTACATATTACAAACCTTCTTTGACTAAAGGTAGGATATTCTGTAGGTGATGTGATGTGGCTTTTGGTAGTATCTCAAACCTTAATTAAGAATGAACTTGTTAACAAAATGGAAACAGACTTACAGACATAGAAAACATATTTACAGTTACCAAAGGGGAAAGGGGGGTTATAAATGAGGAGTTCGGGATTAGCAGATACACACTACTATACATAAAATAGGTAAACAACGAGGTGCTACTGTATAGCACAGGGAACTATATTCAATATCCTATAATAAACCATAATGGAAAAGAATATGAAAAAAAAATATATGTATAACTGACTCACTTTGCTGTACACCAGAAACTAACACAACATTGTAAATCAACTATACTTCAATAAAAAATAAAAAGAAAAAAATGTAAGTTTTAAAAAAAAACAAAAGGTGGTGGAATCAGTCTGAAAAATTCTTTACAAGAGATCATTTGGGATAGACCAAGGCCCTCCGGCTGGTTAATGAACACAGGTTGTTTGTTCTTCTAACATAGTCATTTCCCCCCAACATTTTAATATGAAAAACTTCCAAAATATTGCAACATTAAAAACATTTTATAGTGAACATCCACCCAGCAATCACCTGGATTCTGCCATTACTATACTTCATCTCATGCACAGCCATCTATTCATCTATCGGTCTATCTTTGTTTTTGGATGCAGTTCAAAGGAAACTGCAGACGTGGGTATACTTCCCCTTATTTCTTCATTACTAACAGTTATTTTCGCGGAAGCAGAGAGAGTAAGAATTTTACGCTCTTAAAGTTTAGAAAACTCTTGCCACAAAGAGTTTCTGATGACTTCTGATAATTTTAGAATCGATAGTAAGTTTAGGGAATTATATATTTTTCATTCTTTGTCAATGTTGTTTCTCTTTTAGTTTGCCTTTCAAGTTTTGTTCCAGGGCAGAGTTCACAAAAGTAGGGATTGAGGCAGAAGTATTTTGGATATCACATGAGGGTCAGGTTTCCAGCTTGGAGAGAAAAATATAACCTATTACTCTAGCTTTTCTTTTGGGGAAAATGTTTTTTAAAAATCCAGCTACCCTTACATATTTTTGAAATCCAGTGCTGTGAATAAATTGTTCAAAGTAATGATTAAAGGGGCAGGTTGTGCTAATCCTAACATCCTTTCATTAGGGGGCCCTTAACTTGAGATGAAGTTGTGTGACAAGAAAAAAATGGTCGTAGGGCATCTTTCTGTTATCAGGTTTAAAATATCAAATAGTCCCTGCCTTTTCACTTTAGCATGGTGGTTCTCTAAAAGCCTAAGGATCACCTGGGGCACTTATTAAAGATACAGATTCTCTTCTGTCTCCATGAAATTCTGAATCGTAGGCTGGATGGTGCCCCGGAATCTATAACGTGTGTCGTAGGTGATCCCAATGCAAGTAGTCAAAGGACCACACTCTGGGAAATGGTGCTTTAAAATTACTTAGATTATTTAAGATTTTTGTCTCTGATAACTGAGACTTACTGTAACCACACTGAGCTTCACGTCTTATTTTGGTGTTCTTACGTGCTGTAACGGTGGCTCTGTTAACAGATCGCAGTGAACGCCAGCAGCATACCCAAGCAGATACAGTCCCTGTCTGTGCAGGACCCTCAGGTACGTTTCTCTGCCTGTCATTTACGTTGTAGACAGATTTTTTTTCTTTTAACAAAACCTGACATTTTAGAAAGATAGACAATATCAGGGTGGTGCTTCCAAAGCAGGGGCTTGTAAACACTCTTTTTTAATAAGTATGGAGAAAAGAGGACTGTCACTATTGACTGTGATTTTCAGGGCCTCCAACCTTTAAATGATAGGTTCAAGAGCAAGAATTGATTACCAGACTGCTTCTGAAATTGCTGGTACTGGGTGAAATGAGAAAAGGAAAGAAAATGACTCACCATTCTGCTAGATTCCAGCCACAAAACATTATAATTAATTGATACTTTTCTTTTTTGCTCCTGGTTGGATTTCTAGACTGTTTTTATAATTCTTTTATCACTGAATTTTATGGGCCAATTTATCTCTACAGCTCGCCTTGTAAAAATAATAGTCCAGTGACTGTGAATGAATTCATATTAAAAGTTATATGACAGAACACGTGTGCCACGAGTTGTGTCGGGTGCTGATGAAGGATGCTGAGCTATCCAGGGCAGGGGCTGTGGACATAGAACTAGAGTGCAGGCCCCCGTTCTGGTTTTGCTGTGTAATTAATAGGCAAGCCCTTCAGCTCTCAAAGTGGTTATACTTTCAAGTATCACCAGCCGGAGGATCACATCTTCCCTCCAAAGCTGCATATTCCATTTAAATTTATTTCTATTCTACCTGATCTGTATTTCATGAAACAGCTGTATGCAGAGGAGATAGAGTGATGGGATTTCATGATTGCAGGTTAGACATCTAGTCCTTGACCCTTATCTTTTATACCTGAGGAAGCAAAGATTTGCAGAGGTGAAGTGGCTCAGCCAAGGTTGCACAACTACTTAGAGGCAGAGCCTTTACATTGTATTGGGCAACTCAGTAAAACACCTTGAAGTAAACTGTAGGGATTGGTTGAATGATAAAAGGAAAGGTAGGGATAACAACAGGTCACAAGGCAAAGAGTAAAGGAAACAGGAAAAGGGATAAGGATACCTAGTAGTAAATAACATGGTATAGTTTGACTCATTTTCATATACATTATTTTGTTCTCCCAGGAAACTTTTGAGGCAGGTATTATCCCCATTTTGTAAATGAGAAAACAAGTCCGGAGAATGACTTGCCCACAGTCGCATAGCTGGTCAGTGGCAGAGCCAAGTCTTGACCTAAAATCCGTTATTTTTTACTCCAATAGGAATGTCTCATGTCCAGGAATTGGTAGGAGTAGGGAGAGGCTGTGTAGCAGAGGCAGTCATAACTGATGATCTGTGTTCAAGGAAATAGACTCTAGGGGAGAAAGGCGAGAAAGGTAAACTGTGGCCTCACCTACTAGGTTCCTCCATCCTCTGCACCATGAGGTTTAAAGTGCGCAGCCTTTGTGCATCACCCAGGCCCAGTTGGCACAGTCCGCGGCTCGGCTTGCAAGGTGCCCCTCTAGATGGCTTTCCTTTGGACTTAACTGCTGCTTATACCAGTTGTTCCTAGGGCCCGTCCTCCTACGGAGGCTTTCTATATGAAACATTTGAATCCACAGTTGTGATGGGAAGTAGACACCATTCTAGTGTTCACACAGAGGTCTCATGTGGACAAATAAGACCTGCATGTGTAAAGAGCTAGCTTTGAAATTTCCAGGAAGAAAGGGCTCTATGAGTCAAGGGCTATCAGGATTTTATGCATGTATTTCCCGAGTTTATAACAGTTTGCTGTTTTGTTTTTAAAGGGCTTACTCAATGCTAGTGAAGACTACAGAGAAGCTTCTTGTGCCGTGAACCTAGTTTTAAGATTAAGGTAAATAATACTGTTTATTTTGCATCACTTTCCCTACGTATAGTACAATATTCTGATCTCCTTCCTTAGCTTTTCATGATATTAGCATAAAATAAAATTGTTACCTTGTTTGATCTCCCCAAATAGCCTGTGGGTGCTGTATTCCCAGGACTAATTGCTCTCTTTTAGTTGCTTCCCCAAGAAGAATAAGAAAGAAAAGCACCATGTGAGTGTATTTGCAGGCTCAGTGTACCCTTCATTAAGTTTTTTTTTCCTTGCCTTTTCTTCCTTGGGTTTTTCTTTCTCTTTTTTTTTCTTTTCTTTTTTTACGTTAGATCACAGTAAGAGATTTTTAATGAGTTTCTTTCTCACTTCAGCAGTCAGTCTCTGACAGAAATAAACCATGCTTGTACGACAAGTTGCCTGTTCAGAACATTCTTCAGTGACAGGTTTGATCAGCCACTGTGGAGAAATGATAGATATATTATGAAAGAACCCTTAGTCTTCCAGGAAATGGATACAAATATGGTGCCTGACAGTCTAGTCTTTGTATCTAGTGAATGAAAGCTTTCTGTTTCAAGGATTTTTAAAAATAAGGTCAATTGAATGTGCATTCTTTGTTAAGAATTTGGAATCTCAAGACAAAAGAAATTTGCTTGAACTTAATTGTAAATAGCTGAACTTACCAGGTCAATCACCGTCACATTTTTTTAAAAAGATTTTTATTGGAGTAGTTGCTTTACAATGTTGTGTTAGTTTCTACTGTACAGCAAAGTGAATCAGCTATACGTATACATATATCCCCTCTTTTTTGGATTTCCTTCCCATTTAGGTCACCACAGAGCACTGAGTAGAGTTCCCTGTCACATTGTTGAAATGTTCTCCTTTGACAATTAAACAAATAGAACACATGGCTAATGGGCCTTTTTCAGAGCCATGGCTATAAAAGGTGGATTCATTTTCAAGGTTAGTTTCCAGCCCTCTGAATTATCATAATCTGTCAGGGTAGATTATCTTCACCATAATCACCCCTTCCTCCTGATGGTCATTCACAACTTGCAGTGCATTTTCCCATACTTACCGTGGGAACCTCACCGCGACCCTTGGTGCAGTTTAATTCAGAGTTGATTTCCAAGTCAAGATGTGAAATTATTACAAGACTATTTTCCTTCTATTTGAGAGTAACCTTTCTTGTGGTTCACAGTTAGTGTGTTTAGCAGTCTCCAGAGAATGAAATAGCCCTTTCCCTTTTCGTTTGACTTTGGAAACAGGTACTCCTTTTATTTTTCACTTGTTCATTTATTCACTTATAAATATTCACCGATATTTCTGAGAAAGCAATTCTGTGCGGGGCTCAGTGTTTGTCTTTGAGACGCAAGGGTGAGCGAGACTACGGAGGTTACGGGCTAGCCTGCTGAGCATGCAGTGTTGGAAGTCACCTTTAGAGCCCAGTCATCCAACCTCCTACTTGACATACGCAGGAGTCTTTTCTTCAGTGCCCCTGCTGGGTATTTACCCAGTCCCCGTGCATACTTCAGTTCACTCTTTTTCTGTGAGCACCTCTGTGATACTGAAAAGCTTTAATTGCTATGTCCTCTTGAAGATTTAGCTGACCTTCCTATTCTGGGCTCAAATTCTGACCCTTAGAGCACGTATCAGGTTCTCTGGATAAGTCTCCTGAAGAGTGTTAAAATGCATACTTTGAACCTTATTTCCAAATATTGTTTTGCTCTACGTACTGGGACAGTATAAAACAGTTGCATTCTCTCATTTTTCTGAGAGCCATTTGTTGTTTGCCAGGCTTGCTCTTCTCCTTTCCTAGGCAAAACAGCAAAAGTAACTTTAGCCTTGCTTCTCACAATATAGTTCTATATCCCCCTCACAATCATCCTTGTTTACTCCTATTGACTTTTAGTCTGTATCTGCTTTTGTTACCCTTTTTCTCATGGGCTTAGGTGGTGGTTTTCCTGAGTTCGTGGCTTGGGTCACTAGTCTTAAAAGATTCTCCATGAAGAAAGAGTTCCATGTTCAAATAAGTTAAGAAACAACGGGTAGTATCCATCTATTACACATACACACACACACACCTTTTTTTGGAAATCACAAGGAACATTAACATTAAAGGTTCTAAGAAGTTCTGCAGGAGAGGAATTTGTTTAACGTTGTTTACTCTAAGACCTCTTCAACTTCAGAACTCTTTTCATGGTATTATTTTCCAGTTTAACCTTGTCCCTTTTAAATGGAGCACCCATATTTGAATGTAGGTCTCCAGATGTGATCTGAGCAGGCTAGAATACAGTAGTTAGTTTATGTGATTTTTTGCAGTTCACACTGTATTTCTCCTAAATAGAGCAATTTATAAATTTCTCCTAAATCAGTCCAAGTTTTCATTGCCTTTTGAAATACCTGTGTACTTTGGTGATGAATTTAGCATGACCCAACAGTCAAACAAAAACCTCTGATTGTGTTTTTTCCATTTGAAGGGCTACCAAGGCTGACTCTGAACTGCAACTTATGTTTTAAAACTCTGTGCACATCTTAGCATTTGTCACTATAAGAATGGACCTGGTGGTTTTGACTCATTGCTCGCCCACCGTACATTTCACTCCTGACTGTCAATGTGTTATATTAGTTACAATGTTTGTATATACATCCCTTGTCAATTTGATGACCCTGTCTTTTGCACCTTTATCCAGAACATTGATTATCGTGTTCAACAGTTCAAGTAGGACAGAACCTTCTGGCATCTGTTAGAAACTGCTCACTTTCTGAATGCCTTTCAATAATTAACTAGTAGTTTTTGGTATAGTTGCTCAATCAAAAACAAATCCTATTGACTCTACTGCCTTTTAGTCAACATTTAACTGACTATTCAAAAGGCTATCATAACAGGATCCATTAAAAGTATTTCTGAAATTAAGACATATCAATGATATTTTCAAAAAATAGAAGTGGATTTTAGTATAACTTATTTTTAGCAAACACATGTTTATGCCTAATTGCTTATATGCATCTTTTTTGTTGTTCAATGTTTACAAGGTATTTATTTAAATTCGTGTTTTTTTACATTTGAGAACTCATGAATCTCTCAGAATATGTTGCTGGACCCCTTTAAGGGCAATCCTTGTACAGTTGTGAACAGTGCAGGGGTTAGGAACACTGACCCCCAGCGAAGTTGAAAATTTGCTTATAACTTTACAGCTGGCCCTCTGTATACACAGTTCCACATCTACAGATTTAACCAGCCGTGGGCTGTGTAGTCCTGTGGTATGTATGTATTGAAAAAAAAAAATCCGCATATAAGTGGGCCTGCACAGTTCAAATCCCTGTTGTTTGCAGGTCAACTGTACTTTAATTTGAGAAATAGCCTTTGAAAGTTAACAGTTAAAAGCTATTAAGTTTTGGGGATCACTCTCTGCTGATACAAACGTAAGCAGCAGCTACTCTCATTCATCCTTTAGATATTTATCAAGCACCTACCTTGTGCATGGCACTGTTCTAGGCCCTGTGACGCAATAAGGGAAAAAAACAAAAGACAAATTTCTTGCCCTCCAGGAGCTTACATTCTAGAGGTAGGGAGAGGAGCAATTCAAATACGAGCATTACTGATACGATATATCAGGTTCTCTGAAGGAAAAGCTGCATCAAGAGGCTAGAAAGTCTGAGGGTGCTGTTCTGTATTAAGGAAGGCATGTTAGTTTTCTATTGCTATGTAACAAGTTACCACAAATTTCGTGGCTTAAAGTAACATCCATTTATTATCTCATAGCTTCTGTAGGTCAGAAGTCTGGACTCGGCCTACTTGGATCCTCTGCTGTGGCTCACCAGGCTGCAGTTAAGATCTGCTCACGTGGAGCTTGAGGTCTTCTTTCAAGCTCATTTGGGCGTGGCCAGAATTCAGTTCCTTGCAGTTGTGGACTGAGATCTTCGGCTCCTACAGGCCACCCCACTCCAGACAGTTCACAGCCTGACTTTGCTTTTTTCAGGGGGCAGTTGGAGAACATTTCCCCTGCACGCCAAGGGTCCAGTCCCACTGTTAAAGGTTTTTCACCTAATTAAGCCAGTGTCATCTAGAATAATCTCCCTTTTGATTAAGTCGAAATCAACTGATTTGGAACTTGAATTTCATGTGCAAAATCCCTGCACCTTTGTCATAAAACATAACTTAATCACAGGAGTGACAGCTCATCGTATTTAAGGGTCCGGGTCACACTCAGGGCAGAGGGTTATGTAGGGCATGGTCACCAGGGGACAGGAAGGTTGGAAGCCATCATAGAATTCTACGTACCGTAAAAGGGCTCTCTAGATAAAGGGATAGTTGAGCAGACCCCTGACAGAAGTGAGGAACCAAGCCATGAGGTTGCTTGGAGGAAGAAAGTTCTAGGCAGAGCAAACAGCGATTGCAAATATTCTGAGTAGGAAGGATGTTCTAAGTAGTTATAGAAACAGCCAGGGAACCAGTATGGCCAGAGTGGTGGTGGGGGGGTGAGGTCTGAAGGTTAGCAGGGGCTGAATCACGTAGGGCCATATAGCCTGTGGTGAAGACCTTGGATTTCACTGTTTGTGGATGGGAAACCGTGGTGGAAGGTTTGTGAGCAGAAGAGTTACAACGTGGAGACTAGGCCATATAGAGACCATTCAGGGTGGAAGCAGAGGGCCCATTGGCTGGCTATTGCCCTGGCGCAAAAAATGATGATGTGACCTGGACCAGGGAGGGAAGTAATGGAGGTGGCGAGCGATTATCAGATTCTGGATGGAGGAGAGAGGACTTAAAAGGTTTGGGCCTGAAAATACAGATGAATGGAGTTGCCGTCTTCTGAGATGAGGAGGGCAGTTAGAGTCGCAGGTTTGGGCAGAATCAAGAATTCAGTTTTGGACAAGTTCAGTTTGAGTTGTCTAGTGGAAATCTATCTCATGATGTCAAGTAGGCATTCAGGTACACGAGCCTAGATTTCAAAGGAGATACATTTCTGGGCTAGAGAGAGAAATTTGAGAACTGGTGCATACGGTGGTCCCGTAAGTCAAACGGAGGAAGTCTCAAGAAAGGAGGAGTGAAAAGCTGCATCAGTTGTTACCAGTAGGTCAAGTACAATGGGAACTGGGAATTCGCCATTGTGTTTGGCAAAATATCAATACATTCTTAACCATTCTTGACCTTGGCAAGAGTTATTTTAGTGGAGTGGTGGGGATAAATGCCTGATAGAACTGGGTTCAGGACAGAGTGGTGAGAGAAAGCACAATGTAACATAGATAGATGACTTGTTAGTATGCATAACTCTTGCTAGAAATTTCCTGTACAGGAGGAGCAAAGAAATGGGGTGTTAGCTCAATGAGAATATGGGATGAAGGGAGGGTTTTTTTTTTTTTTTTTAAGTATTGTTTATTGGAAATGATCCAATAGAGAAGGAAAATGGAATGAAAGATGGGACGTTTGTAAGCCTGATGTCCTCAGATGGGTGGGAAGGGATGATGCCCAGGTATCCATGTGGAATGTGCCTTAGACAGGAGAATGGATAGATGTCTGTTTGACATTGTAGCCGCAGTGATGGAAGAGCAGGCAGAGGTGCAGGGAGCTTGGTGATTTGGGGTATGGGCTTGTGGAAGTCTTCTTCTGTTAATTCTCTTCTCTCAGTAAGGTAAGGAATATCATCATTGAGAATGAGGAAGGAAAAGATGTTCAAGGTTGGAGAAATGAGGAGATAATTGTGTAGGAGAGCTGGAGAGTCAGTTCACCAGGGAGATGTGATAGGATGAACAGGCTGCACCGGTGATCACTTGAGGTTAGGGATTGTGAATTTAAAGTGAACCAGTAGCTTGTTCCCTGAAATGGACATTATCCTGATGTCCCAGAATATAAGTGCGTGTGAGTGTGATCATCATCTAAATGGAAGCACAGCATTTAAAAACATTCCTAGAGGGTTCTATGGGCACACCCTCACAGGCCCCAGCTTGAGTCACTTTTTAAATCATGAACAAATATAGGTCATAGAGTTGCCCTCAGTGTCTCTTGTGTGCGGGGTGGCAGCCTCCTGGCCTCTTCTTTTACCACCAGCACCCCCTCAAAGGTCCAGCTTCTCTTAGAACCTTCAACGTTAGGTGCTCATTGAGTATCAAAATCTGCCATCTGGTGTTGGTCCCTGCCATACAATTTCTTCATACCCCAGTCCCCATTTGAAACCTACTCTGGATCACTTGTACCACCCTGTGTGAGAGGAAGCTGGAAGGTTGTTCTGGCCAGTGTTGATGGGATTTAGGAAATCCGTGTGCTGTTTTGTACCCTTTTCATTCATTTCCATCTAGACCACAAGATTCTGACATATGTATATGGTACACATATAGGCACATATTTATATACATACGCAAACATATGCATATACACACACACAAATACACCCTCACTCTGTCCTTGTGGGTCACACTGGTGTAGACAGCACGTGGCTATTGGGTGTTAGGAAACAGTGTGCCTGCCTTTCTTATCCCCTGAGACTATCTGGGCATGACATGTATGTGTATCGTGCTCCACAGGCTAGTGAGTAGACATCGTTTCATGCCAGCATTTCACCGGTTGTTAACTAATGCTGTTTGGATGGCTGCTTTCTCCATCTCTTGGAAAGGTCACTCTGACTTTCTTTTTGACATAGCATTTTATAGATCTACCTGCTAGGAATATGGCTTCCTTCCCCAAGATGCTGGGTAAACCTCACCTTCATTCTCTAGGTAGGAAACTGGGAAATACCTTTCACAACGCCACCTTCTAAAAAGAAAAGACAAATACATTTTAGCTACAAGTAGTATATTTATTTCTCCATTTCTCATTCTGGTGATCATAGGCAAAAGACTGAGGAGACAAAGGCTAATCTCTTCTTTGAAAAAATATAATATTGCTTTAACTTGCTTTTAAAACTGATTTGTTATATGTAAGGTTGGAGAAAAAGGATTAGACCTTACATCTCCATGTTAAATGCTGAACATAGTTAAAATGTAGTTTTTTCTTTTTCCATGTATGTACTTTTCTGCAAATATTCTCTTGTCCATTGTGTGTATGGTAATGTTGTCCAGAAAAATGAGTGTCATAAATTTAGGTACAAGGTAAGGAAATCCTCTTACGTCTGAGGAGAAAAATACCAGCTCCCAAGTGAGCCACCTCATAATTTATGTAACTGTCTGTAGATGTTATTACAGTTTCTGGTTTGAGTTAGGCATTGTACAAATATTTTGTCATTAGTATATTTTTCATAAAATAGAATAGTCATATTTGGCATAAAACGTGTTTTCTTAGAGTCAGGCTTAGTGATTTGGAAAAATGATAAACTTATCAGTTAAACTGTTAATTCCTTTGTGTTGGGTGCTGTTCATGCTTTGACCGTGCAGCCCGGTGGATTGCAGTTAGTTTAGCTGAAGGCAGCTGTGACAGTTATCACACATAGATGCTTTGGTCTATCCCATCAATTTGCTAATAATGAATTTAATTGGTTATTATGTAGCAATATCATTAGACCTTGATGGGCCAATTAAAGACCCTAGACCAACAAAATAGTTTTCCTCTTTGTGGGGGAAGAGGATCTCTGGAATAGGATATTTATTTTACAAAAATCCTTTAGCATGACAGTATTACTTACTTTGACTTATTATTTTAGTTTCTCTTTTAAAAGGTGAACTTAGATATGGGTAAACTGTAGAGTTAGTAAGTTATAATTTCATAAAGAAGGCTGAAGCTGCTAAAAACAATGTTGTTTAGCATTAGTATGCCTGAATTCTAATTCCACGTTATCGTCATTCAGGAGGGATTCGAATTCTTAAATGATTCTCTAGTCTGTAAAATCAGGTTAATTGCATAATTCTCGTCAAGTGGTTGGGGGGCTTGATTAATTTTTCCCCCAAAGGTTAAATAGTGTAGTCATAGTGACCAGTTGTGGCAGTGCTTTTTAGTACATGGTCTTTTTTCCCCCCCAACAAACTACTTATTTATGGCTTTCTTTGTGCAAGGCTTTGTTGAAAATCCAAAGTTGAATATGACAGGGTCTCTGCACTCAAAGAGCTTACTGTGTAGGCAGATAGATCAGACCCTGCACAAATGACTCTAACACAAGGTAGAAAGTGATAAATGCCATAAGAAGACGGATGAAAAGAAGAGCTATGGGTAGTTAAAGGAAGGTGAGAGCCCTTTGGTCTGAATGTCATCTTTGGATTACTTGTTCCATAGTAACCAGTGTTTATTTTTTTCAACATCCACGTTTTGCGAAGAGTAATGGTTGGGTTGAATCCAGGGGCAGTGTCAGGCTGTGGTCTTTGGTACAGGCCTTATCAGACTTAAATGATTCCTGAGAAGACTATGTTTGTTTTTCAGTAGAGTGGTATGTATTATTATGTAGGTGCCAAGTTATTAGAAATACTGTTCTTTAATATGAAAAATACTTAGCATTTAATTTTTTGGAATGTTCTCCTGCGGTAATTTCCTTTCCTCTGAGAATTGGAGTCTCTGTTGTACTTCTTGGCTATATTGTGAGTGAGGTCCTTCAGAAAGATGAGGTTCCCACAAGGGACCAGGCACAGCGATAAACACTGTGTATGCTTTTTCGTGTTTAATCATCACAAAACCTCTGCAACGTCGATACTGTTGTTACTGACATCTCACAGGTGAGAGACTAAGGCGTAAAGTCGTGGGGGTTACTTGTCCAATACCTTCCAGCTCAGATGAAGCAGAGATGGGTCTTGAACCTGGGTCTGTTGAGCATGCTGGTCCTTGCTGTTTACCACTTGACCCCGCGGCCATGCTCTATTCACTTCCATTCTGAATGCCATTAGAAACCCATGTATTTTTAGGATTGTTACATTTACCTGTCTTCTCACTGACATTTTACCTAAGTATTCTTTTAACAGTGTTTCCTGTTATGCCCATCATTAAGTATTATGACAGCAATACCTGAAAATATTATTTTAGAGGAGATACTAAAGTTGATGATGAAAATAGCAGTCAGCATGTGTAGCGTCTTACAACTTTAAAAGCACGGTCACATCACTTGCCTGATTTAACTTTTTTCTTTCATCCTGTGTTTGCTGCTTACAGGTGAAAAAGCAAGATCAGGGATGTTAAGTAACTTTCCTGCAGTCACAGAGATAGTACACTTAGGCTGGAGACTGGGTCTTCTGATGTTAATCCAGTGTTATTGGTGGTGTGGTATAGGTAGATGGTATAAGTAGAGATGATACAGGGTAGTGCAGGGTGTAGATCTTTTGCATTTACAAAATCCTTCTGCTGGTAAACATGCTAAAGGAAGGAAGATTTGTATTCAGAAAAATTTGGTAATGCATGAGAAGCAAAATAGAAGAATTAAAAGCCACTCATTGTGAGAAAATGTCCTTTTCTTTCTGACAGTGGAGCAAGCAGATGTTTGCAAGTGCAAATACTTTCAGCAATAGGGAATGTATAGAGTTCTGTATTTTCAAGCAATATATGGTCATCTTAGAAATTTAGAAAATCAAAGTAAATTAAAAGAACAAGAAATAAAATCTTCCATATCTCACTACCCAGAGATACATCATTACTAGCCTCTTGACAAATATTCTTCTACTCTTTTCTACACTTACGTTAATAATGTTATAGTATAAATTTTTATTTTTTTATTTTTTGTGGTACGCGGGGCTCTCACAGTTGAGGCCTCTCCCGTTGCGGAGCAACAGGCTCCGGATGCACTGGCTCAGCGGCCATGGCTCACGGGCCCAGCTGCTCCACAGTATGTGGGATCTTCCCGGACAGGGGCACGAACCCATGTCCCCTGCGTCGGCAGGCAGACTCTCAACCACTGCGCCACCAGGGAAGGCCCTAGTATAAATATTTTATTTCACAAAACACATAATGTTTTATGGTCTGCTTTATTTAGTAATGTCTTTGATATCTTTTCCTATCTTTGAGTATAAATCTACACAATCCTTTTGGATGGCTTCTTTATATTTTGACTGAGTGTGCCAAAACATGTTACTTTAAAAGTATTATTTGATATTTACGGAATTCCCAGTTTTTCAGTATGGCAGTATATGAAACCTTATATGTGCAAAAATGATGTTTTAAAACTGCCCAGTAGAAAAATCCCCTTTAGCATTGTATTTTGACCTTGCTGAAATGCTCTCAGACTTTGAGAAACCTGGAGATACAAAACGGAGTAAGCCCAGTATCAAAGCACATGGGGATTCTAGGGGATGGTTGTGGTACTTGGGCCAGCAAGAGGTGTCACTGTCCATGTGGCAGCTGACACTGCTTCCTTACTCTTTGTTAGGGCCGAGTTCTTAGGCACTGCACTGAGAAGCCATCAAAATGAATGATTCCTGAGCGTAACATGCTAACCACAGTAGAACACACACACCAAGTTCCATTTTGCAGCCATTCTTTTGGGTTCTTCCCTCCAGTGCATGTTGTTTAAGAAATTCTCCCTTGGCTGCTTGCTGTGAGCAGCCTGGGGTTAGAGGAAGTGACGTGTGTGGGACATAACTGTTGGAGGAGATGACAGATTGCCTTTATTCTCTTAGAGCCTTACACAGTGCCTAGCATGTGATAGACCCTTAATACATGTGTATTGCACAAGTGCCAACTGAATGATACTTAACTAAAGGCATTTTCCACAAACTTTGAATATCCAGATGCCTCCCAAGATTTGTATGTATGTATGTATGTATGTATGTGGCTAAAGATGTTACAGTGAAACAATAGTTTTTGATGTTATAGTGGAAATGTGTACAAAAAGTACTTCTTCACTAGATTTTCTCTACAAAAATTCCCAAGTGAGATAATACTTTAGGTATAATCTATTTTATTTTTTAAAACACATACGGACTCCATGCTATAGAATTGCAAGATGGTTTCTGTGGCAGAGATATGAACAAAGTCATGCTGAAAGAGGATCCTTACAGGAGCATCCTCTGCCTTTCCTATGTACCCAGCTTGGATTACTTCCTCTAGGGTTGTCACCAACATCCATTGGCCATACCTGCTTCTGGGTCTCAGCACCAGGTCTCAACTTGTGAGTTTTGAAGTGTCGGTGTGTTACGCTTCTTCCTCCAGAGCCCACTCTGGTAGAAGTTTCCCTGTTAAAAAGTCTTCCTGAGTCCTACAGGCAGCTTAAAGGTGGCAGCTGGCGTGTCTCTGTGGAGCTTACCCACAACTGCAGCTCTGTTGCAGAATGTTTTCAGGGCAGCTCTCATCTAACCTCGGAAGGGCAGTGAATTGTGCAGTGTCACGTGATCAGTCACTATCGGTGCCAAGAATAGAACCCCAAAATCAGCCTGCGGAGGGGTAGCCTCCTTGCCGTCCTCTCTCTCATCGTAAGTTCTGCTGTGCTCTGGCCAGCAGTCAGTCTTACTTGCTGGACCAATTGTTTGGTCACATTTCTGGGACTTTCACGTCTCCCCTGAACTCTTGCATCTTTCTCATGAGCTGTTTTTTTTTTTTTTTTTTTTAACATCTTTATTGGGTCATGAGCTTTTTTAATGTAATCGAACAGATAGGCATGAAGAGAAAATGTCTTAAAATAGTGGGTACCTTAAGAAGATTTGGTGTCATTTAAGTCAATGTTAATTACCTGAGATACCTTGGCTGGCAATAGCCCCGAAATTTTAGCAAACACCTGAGTGTTTTAAGTTATCCTTTCTGTCATTTTGCAGAGGCTGTCTCTTATCCTTTTTTATATTCCACCTTTCCTAGCTGCTGATGACGTAACCCAGTGCTGTTAGCATTCTAAGAATTCTCCTCTCCAGTTTTATCACGGAAGGTTTTCTCTTAGGACGCATCCTCTTGATCAGAGATGAATAATTCTGAGGTCTGTTTGCAAAGTTATTTCAGTTACCATATTCCTGGAGATAACGAGCGGTGAGATTTCTTCCTCAAAATGTTGGGTCTTGGAAAAGCAACAAGCATATTTCAGTTTGGAGGCTTTCTCTGCATTAACTTTTCTTTCCCCATTGAAACCAGACTCCCTGGAATATACTTTCAACTTTATTGTGCAATTCTCAGAGTGCTAGAAAACTTTGTTCTTGTAAAATTGATACAGTTGTTAACTGGTGGCGTAGTGGGAAGTCTCTGCTGCCCAGTGAAATTCATTGATTGGTCTTTGTATTCGTTTTCTATTGCTGCTGTAATAAATTACCACAAACCTAGTGGCTTAGAACAGCACAAATTTATCATCTTTATTATTTATTCTTATCTTACAGTTCTGTAAGTCAGAAGTCTACATGGGTCTCAATGGGCTAAAAAATCACGGCATCGGCAGGGCTGTGCCCTTTCAGGAGCCTCTAGAGAAGAATATGTTTCCTTGACTTTATTTTTTTTTAAAGACTTTTTTTTTTTTTTTTTTGCGGTACGCGGGCCTCTCACTGTTGTGGCCTCTCCCGTCGTGGAGTACAGGCTCCGGACGCGCAGGCTCAGCGGCCATGGCTCACAGGCCTAGCCACTCCGCAACATATGGGATCTTCCCGGACCGGGGCACGAACCCGTGTCCCCTGCATCGGCAGGCAGACTCTCAACCACTGCGCCACCAGGGAAGCCCAAGACTTTATTGTTTAAGAGCAGTTTCAGGTTCAGAGCAAAACTAAGAGGAAGGTGTGGAGGTGTCCCATTTACCCCTGGACCCCACACATGCTTAGCTGCCTTCCCCGTGTACACCCCTAACAGTGTGGTACGTCTGTTACAGTCCGGGAGACTACAGTGACATGTCCGTATTCTTCAAGGTCCTGTAGTGTACATTACAGTCCACTCTTGGTGTTGTACATGCTTTGATTTTGGACAAATGTATCCACCATTATAGTACCACGTAGAGTGTTTTCACTGCCCTAAAAATCCTCTGGGCTCTGCCTGTTAGCCCCCTCCCACACTCCTGGCAACCACTGATCTTTTTACTGTTTCTGTGGTTTTGCTTTTCCCAGAATGTCATATAGTTGGAATGTGCATTTAAGGTTCCTCCACGTCTTTTCATGATTTGATAGCTCATTTCTTTGTAGCCATGAGCACTGTGCATTTTCTGTATGTTCCACAGTTGGTTTATTCATTCACCTACTGAAGGACATCTTGGTTGCTTCCAAGTTTGGGCAATTATGAATAAAGGTGTTATAAAACATCCACGTGTATGTTTTTGTGTAGACATAAGTTTTTAGTCCCTTTGGGTAAATACCAAGGAGCATGATTGCTGGATCGTATGGTAAGAGTATGTGTAGTTTTGTAAGAAATTGCCAAACTGTCTTCCAGAGTTGCTGTACCATTTTGTGTTCCCACCAGCAATGAATGAGAGTTCCTATTGCTCCACATCCTCACCGGCATTTGGTGCTGTCATTATCAATGTTCCAGATTTTGGCCATTCTAATGGTGTGTAGTGGTATCTGTGTTTTAATTTGCATTTCCCTGATGACAAGTGATGTGGAGGATCTTTTCATATGCTTATGTGCCATCTGTGTATATTCTTTGAAGTGTTTGTTAAAGTCTTTGGCCCATTTTTCTTTTTCTTATTGTTGAGCTTCAAGGGTTCTTTGTATATGTTGGACAATAGTCCTTTATCAGATACATCTTTTGCCAATATTTTCTCCCAGTCTGTGGCTTGTCTTCTCCTTCTCTTGACATTGTCTTCCGCACAGCAGAGGTCTTTAAATTTAATGAAGTCAGATTATCAATTATTTCTTTAATGGACTGTGCCTTTGGTGTTGTATCTAAATAGGCATCATCATACCCAAGGTTATCTCCAGGAGGCAATTACCAAGGCTCTCACTTACTCAGAAATTGGAGTTTATTTTTCTTGCTGCTTTCATTTATGTCGTTATCCAACATTACTTATGTTTCCTAGGTATTAAGCGTCGGCTGGGAGGGAATTGGTTAACTCGGGGAGTCTTTGCCTTCTCCAGTTCACTCTCATAGACCTGGAGTGTTCTGCAGTGCTTGTTTCACACTGTTTCTCCTTGACTCTGCATCAGCTGACAGTTCACAGAGCATCTGGGCAAGGGCCTGCCTGTTTATAAGATGCTCAGTCACCACAGGTTGTCAGTGCTGTCACTAGTTACTCCTTTTGCAAATGGCGATTAAAAAAAAATCATCTTCTCAATAGCATGATGTATTGGGTTGTTTGCTGGAGTTGACGATGTTTAGTCTGAGGGCTGCTGTTGAGCCTGTAACATAGGTAAAGGAATGTGTGTGGCTAGGGGCTGGAGGTGGCCTTTCACAAATGGCTAAGCTTGGCCCAGTGTTTATGAAAGAAGATGAAAAACATTAACTTACCTGAACTTAAAAGCATAGTGTGAGAAAGAGGTAGAAAATACTCACTAGATTTTAGGGGACCACAGCAAAATGAAAGCTCATCACGTGATAAGGCTCTTAATTTAATCAGAATTTCACTGCATAGAGAAACTAGAGATTATCTTCCGAGTTCCCAGCCTCTGGGCCACGTGGAAATCGGACCGTTACACAAATACGGGAACTAGTCTTCTTAAAATTTTTCAGAAAATAAAACTCTGTCCTTTCCTCTGATAATCTGCTTAGCTCTGTGAGTTTTCCCAGTGAGGTATGTAGTTAAGTAACTTTAATCTCCAAAAGAAAGTATGAGTTTTGGTGGAGTTTTGAATGCATTTGGACACTGAAGATGCTGGAAAGCACGCCTGGCCACAACATATTTATGTAAGTCTTCTTCAGAACCCTCGGCTCCTTTTTATTTGCAGAAGTATGTCTCTTATCAAGGAAGTGGTGGAGGGCTTCTGCCCTGGGTGGTTTCCACTTTCTCCGACACAGGGAGCTCCCAGGACCAGGGGTTGCTCCTCTCACACCCATTGGTTTGGGGCTCTACCTGTGCTTGTCGTGTAAGTCAGAGCCCACTTGGGTGGGTTCTCTGTGATGACTCGTCAATTTCCTGAATGGAGATTTGCCCACTTGCCAGCTGGCTGCCTTTGTTGTCTTAATGGAGAACCTCTGCGGATTCAGTAAAATCAAACTGTGCACATTTGTCTGAAGTTGGTTCTAGATTTTCATGCAGTGGAGTGGGTATGAGGTCGGCTCGGTGAAAAAGGTATTGGAATTTTTGTACTTTGATCCATTCTCTTTTTATGGCTTGATTGAACCATTTTGCTCCCTCGCTCAAAGAGAGGTCTTTCTCTGAGAATGTTCAGATGAAGTATTAGTCCTTTAAAAGGCTTAAAGTGAATGTTTACTACCACAGCAAGGACTATACCATTTTAAACTCTTGCGTTGTAAATCACACCAAGGATCCTCCTCAGGCCTTTTGCCTGCATTAGGCGAACTGCTGTGTTGAAGGAAAGTGTAGTGTTTGCTCAGAGTTCTTCGAGCAATATGCGGGTAGCTAAGATAAGTCTTTTTCCTTTCTCAAAATATTCTGTCTCCCTCACTACCCCCTCTCAGAAAATCTAATGGAAAATGAGGAGGTGAAAAAAGCAGGGCTAGAAGATATTTAATAATCCTTCCTTCATTCTTTTTAATCAGTTTGTTGAATACTGAGTCCTATCTGGGGTAAAAATGAAAGTTTTATTTTTCTTTCATCACCATTTTCAAAGAGCTTTGTTGAGTCTTCCTTTGCCATCTTTTAATGGTGTCTTGGGCTGTAGGCCATAATTCTCCGGTGAGTTATGACATAAAGAAGTCAAGTCTAGTCGAAACTTCAGTCTCTATTCAATTTAGCCTTTATGTCTCCTCCCCTCCCCCACTTGTCCCCTCTGGCTGAGTAGGGGACACACTCAGCTATTTCACCCTATTCCACCCTCCCTTTTCTGTGCTGCTTTCTCCTCTCGGTTGTCACTGCTTCGAAAACACTAACTGGCTGCCAGTGTCCTCTTTGGTGGGGACCCTGCTGGGACTCTGAAGAGTTCTGATCCAGCACCTTCTTCCCTTCACCTGGGCAGGTGGGCAGGGGGTCTCAGGAGTAGGATCACGGCAGGATGGCTTGGTTTTGGCTGCCTTCCCCTTGACTCCTTTGGCAAACCAAGCGTGAGTATGTATACAGGCTCTACGGCTGCTCCTTCTCTCCACTGTGCTGTGTCTCACCAGTTCTCTTCTCCTTGCTCAGGGAGTTAGGAGTAGGCTGATAAAGTTGATAAATTTGCCCCATAAGCAGATAAACTTGTGTGGAGTGAGATGCCAACCTTTCCTCCTTACAGGCACCTCTGATGTGTTAAGTGATGCTCTGGGAGACTTCTGTAGTTGGCTTGGTATTGGGGCTGTCCCAGCACATTCTCTGGACCAGTAATTCACCATTGAAGATTGTTTGACCTTCTGCACCCGCACCCTCGAATTTTGTTCATATAGGTAAGGGTCGAGGGAGTCATAGGTCATGACTGGTGCTAGTAGAGTGATTTTGGTGAGTTATTAATAAGGGTTGGAGTGGCTGACCTCTAATATTTGCAGCACTCTTTAGAATACGTGGTTTCTGATGCCTGTCTGTCCTTGGCTTAGCATCCTGGGAACCAATTTTGGAGTAACAGGAAAAGATCCACTCAATGTCTGCTGGTACAGGCATGCATCTCCGTGTAGAACTACTTCTGGGCAAGTTACCTAGGGAATATCATGAAACATAACCCCTGGCCTTTGAGGATCATATTACATTTTAATTTAAGGAAATACAAATAGAAACATAGGAAATATTAAATAGCTGTATCAGGCATCGTGTGATGAATCGTTCAAATAAATGTAATTGAGGATCAGTGGTGCAGTAATTGAGGATAATGGTGCAGTGGTGCAGTGTCCACTGGATTAGCCCACCAAGACCGCATCTCTGACCTGTTACAAGGGCTGTGGCAGGGGGTGAGTGAGGAGGTGACTGTGTGGGGTGCCTTCCAGCTGTGCTGTGCAGCTCCTAGCTGTGCTCTACAGACTATGAGGAATGGGAGGAGTGGAAGAGGAAATGTGAAAAGGTACTAATGCACAGTTGTTTTTGTTTTTGTTTGCGGTACGCGCACCTCTCACTGCTATGGCCCCTCCCGTTGCGGAGCACAGGCTCCGGACGCGCAGGCTCAGCGGCCATGGCTCACGGGCCCAGCCGCTCTGCGGCATGTGGGATCCTCCCGGACCGGGGCACGAACCCGCGTCCCCTGCATCGTCAGGCAGACTCCCAACCACTGCGCCACCAGGGAAGCCCCCTAATGCACAGTTTTAAGACTAACTTGATTTAAAAATAAAAAAAGCAAGCTGAACTTTGAAATATTATTACATTCTCGGTTGTAACTTTTTCGGCGGGGGAGAGGGGTCTGTCATACTTGCGAAGGTGCGAATGAGAAATGTACCTTTGAGAACTGCTTTTCCTTTTTAATAGAAATTGCAAGGAGCTTGCTGTTGCTCACTGCTTTTCTTGCCTGTCTCTGTTACCAGGTGTATTCCTATTCGGTGTACTGATTCATTTTTCACTGTATTTAATTGATAGGGAATTTAAAATGCCCACCCTCTTTGGTAATGGTCCTGCTAAAATGGTCACTGTGCTTGGGTTTTCGGATACGGTTGGTGGTTTTGCCCCCGGTTTGCGGCTTGCTGCATTCTCAGCCTCCTCCCCCCAGTCTGATTTGTCTTCTGTGACCCATGCCCAACATGCTTATCACCTCTCCTTTCACTTGATACAGTCTTCACTGTCCTGCCCAAAAAAGCTGTCACTGGTTTCGCTGAGTCTGCCCCACCACAGTGCAGCAGAGACAGTGTATGAATTTGGGGTGTTGATGGACTTAGTAGCATGTACCTTTTAATCTTCCGCTTTCTTTTTGTAAGCTCCTGGTCTTTCTATCCTTTCCTTTTTGTTTCTTAGAGAATTATTAGAGGCTGCTCTCTTCATTGTTGTCATCTTTTATATAAAACAGCCTTTGGGTCATATTCCAGTATTGTATCCAGATTACCTTGAAGACAAACCACGCTGCTGCTCGGTAACCTCTCTAAGCCTAGAATTGAATTTATGACATTCATTAAATCACCATGTTTTAAGGACTTCAGATTTATCTTGGTGGCCTTGGACTTCAAGTTGTGTGTTGAGTGATAAGGAAAAGACATATTTTTTCCCCTTTTATTCTCTACTGTATTACCACTGTTGGAGCTGGAAGGTTCATTAAGTTTAAGCTTACCTTAAAGGGAGGCTATCTCAGCCATTACCCCGACAATACCCTTGATGTCCTCAATAGTATTTCAGGGACCTTTCCTCTGTCCCTCAAAAGTCAGCTATTATTATTTACTGACACTGCTGCGTAACTCAGAAGAAAGGAGCCACATAAAAATGATACACTTTAAACAGCCTATGGATACATTTAGTGGCCTGTGGAGCTGCTCTCAAGGAACGTGGAAGGTGGACTGTGGACACCGTCTCCGCACTCACCCCACGGCCTTGTTCCAGCTTGCCGATAACACCCAGAAAAGAGCGTATACAGTTGTCTGGAACCCTAATTTTTGTGACTGCTGCCCAGGGGACACCTTCAGATTGTCTGGCTCAGGTAGCCAGCAGGGCTTAACACTTGTGGCCCCTCAGGATTGTATATATGTGTATACTTTTAAAAGCTGCTGCCTGAGGGTCTGGCTTCTAGTCAGCCTGAGCCTAGGTGCTGAGATCCTCCCCTTTGGGACATTGACAGGTCTTGGCACACCCTCAGCAGCTGGGAGCCATTAAAAATATAATAGGCTGCTTGGACAAGCACAGAGGTTTAAGAGATGAAGAGCTGGGGCACGGCTGGGCAAAATAGTTCATCTCCTACTCCTTCAAGATGGCGGAGATGGTTGTTTCATCTTCTGTATACACAGAAAGTCAAGCAACATAAAGAAACAGGAATATGTTAATGAAAGAACAAGATAAAACCTCAGGGGGGAAAAAACCTCAATGAAATGGAGATAAGTTAATTTACCTGATAAAGAGTTTGAAGTAATGGTCATAAAGACGCTTACTGAACTGAGGAGATGAATGGATGAACACAGTGAGAACTTCAACAACGAGACAAAAAATATATGAAAGTACCAAGTAGAAGTCCCAGAGTTGACAAATACAATAATTGAACTGAAAAATAGTAGAGTGGTTCAGTAGTAGACTAGATGAAACAGAAGAAAGGACCACTCAAGTCAAAGACAAGGCAGTGGAACTGACCCAATCAGAGCAGCAAAATGAAAAAAGAATGAAAAAATGTGAAGATAGCTTACAGGACTTATGGGGCAACATCATACAGACTAATATTTGCATCATAGGACTCCCAGAAGGAGAAGAGAGAGAAAGGGGCAGAAGTCTTATTTGAAGAAATAATGGCTGAAAACTTCTCTAACTTGGAGAAGGAAACAGACATCCAGATTCAGGAAGCCCAGAAAATTTCAAATACCCAAAGAGACCCACACCAAGGCATGATACAATTAACTTGTCAAAAGTTAAAGACAAGTTGAAAATATTAAAAGCAACAGGAGAAATCAACTTTTTACATACAAAGGAACTCCCATAAGACTCTCAGACGATTTTTCAGCACAAATTTTGCAGGCCACAAGGGAGTGGCACAATTAATTCAAAGTGCTGAAAGAAAGAAAAACTTCCAACCCAAAATAGTCTACCTGACAAAGTTATCATTCAGAACTGAAGGATAGATTAAAAAGTTTACCACCCAAGCAAAAGCTAAAGGAGTTCATCACCACTAAACTGGCTGTATAAGAAATGTATAAGGGACTTGTTTAAGCTGAGAAGAAAGAACACTATAAACAGGAACAAGAACACATATGAAAGAATCTCTCTGAAAAAAGTAAATATGCATTAAAGGTAGTGGGTTAATTATAAAGCTAGTTTGAAGATTAAAGAAGAAGTAGTTTTTTAAAAAACCCCATGATTACAATAATTAGAGATACACAAGATAAAAAGATGTAAAATGTGAGATCAAAAACATAAAATGTGGTGGGGGAGAGTAAAAATATTGAGCTTTAGAATGGAATCAATTTTAAATTGTTATTAACTTAAAATAGACTGCTATAAGTTGTTATATGTAAGTCTCATGGTAACCACAAAGCAAAAACCTATACTAAGTACAAATGATCAAGAGAAAGGAATACAAGCATACCATTAAAGAAAGTCATCAAACAACAAAAAAGAGCAAGAGAAGAAATGAACAGAGAGGAACTACAAAAACAGCTACAAAACAATTAACAAAATGGCAATAAGCACATACCCATCAATAATTACTTTAAGTATAAATGGTCTAAATCCTCCTGTCAAAAGACATAGAGTGATGGAATGGATAAAAAACAAGACTCACCTATATGCTGCCTACAAGAGACACAATTTAGATGTAAGGAAACACACAGACTGAAAGTGAGGGGATGGAAAAAGATATTCCATGCAAATAGAAACCAAAAGAAATCTGGAATAACTATACTTAGACAAAGTAGACTTTAAAATAAAGAAATAAGAAAAGTCTCAAACAGCCTAACTTGACACCACAGAAAACTAGAAAAAGAAGAACAAATAGGCCCAGAGTTAGTAGAAGGAAGGAAATAATAAAGATTAGGGCAGAAATGAATGAAATAGAGACTGAAATGACAATAGAAAAGGTCAGTGAAACTAAGAGCTAGTTCTCTAAAAAGAAACAAAACTCACAACCCTCTAGATAGATTCACCAAGAGAAAAGGAGATAGAACTCAAATAAATAAAATCAGAAATGAAAGAGGAGACATTACAACTGGTATCAAACGAATATGAAGGCTCATAGAGACTACTATGAACAAGTATATGCCAAGAAGTTGGACAACATGGGAGAAATGGATAAATTCCTAGAAGCATACAACTTGCCAAGCCTAAATTAAGATGAAATAGAAAATCTGAACAGACCAGTTACTAGCAAGGAGATTGAATCAGTAATCAAAAACCTCCCAACAAACAGAAGTCCAGGATCAGATTTCTTTGCTGGTGAATTCTACCAAACATTGAAAAAAGAATTAATACCAATCTTTCTTTAAGTCTTCCAAAAAATAAAAGAGAGGGGAATACTTCCAAACATATTTTATGAGGCCAGCATTACCCTGGTACCAAACCCAGAAAAGGATGCCACAAAAAAGAAAATCACAGGCCAGTATTCCTGATGAACATAAATGTAAGAGTCCTCAACAAAATATTAGCAATCTAAATTCAGCAATACATTAATGATCAAGTTGGATTTATCCCAAAGATGCAGGAATGGTTCAACCTCTGCAAATCAGTCAATGTCATATGCCATATTTACAAAAAGTAAGTCATATGATCATCTCAGTAGATGCAGAATAGATCTCAGTAAATACAGAAAGAGCATTTGACAGAATTAAACATCCATTTATGATTAAAAAATCTCAACCAAGTGGGTATAGTGGGAACATACCTCAACATAATAAAGGCCATAAAAGACAGGCCCACAGGTAACATCATACTTAACAGTGAAACGCTGAAAGCTTTTTCTCTAAGATCAGGAACAAGACAAAGATGTCTACTCTTCCACTTTTATTCAACATCGTATTGGAAGTCCTAGGCAGAACAGTTAGGCAAGAAAAAGGAAATAAAAGGCATTCAAATTGGAAAGGAAGGAGTAAAACTCACTATTTGCAGATGACATGATATTATATGTAGAAAACCATAAAGACTCCATCAAAAATTGTTAGAACTGATAAATTCAGTAAAGTTGCAGGATACAAAATCAGTACACTAAAACCCGTTACATTTCTTTATGCTAATAACAAAATATCATAAAGAGAAATAAAATCCCATTTACAATTATATCAAAAAGAATAAAATACCTAGGAATAAATTTAACCAAGGAGGTGAAAGTCCTGTCATTTGAAAAGCACAAGATGTTAATGAAATAGAAGATGCAAATAAATTGAAAGATATCCTGTGCTCATGGATTGGAAGAATTAATATGGTTAAAACGTCTGTACTATCCAAAGCAATATACAAAATCAGTGCAATTCTTATCAAAATTCCAATGATATTTTTCACAAAAATAGAAGAAACAATTCTAAAATTTGTATGGAAGAACAAAAGAACCCAAAGAGCCAAAGCAATCTTGAGAAAGAAGAACAAAGCTGTTGGTATCGTGTTCCCTGATTTCAAATGATCTTACAAAGCTGTCATAATTAAAACAGTATGGTATTGGCATTAAAACAGACCCATAGATCAATGGAACAGAATGGTCAGTTAATTTGCAGCGTACGAGCCAAGAATACATAATGTGGAAAGGACAGTTTTCAATACAAAAGCAAGAATAAACAAGTGGAACTATGTCAAACTAAAATGCTTCTGTACAGCAAAGCAAACCATCATCAAAATGAAAAGGCAACCTACTGAATGGGAGAAAATAATTGTAAGTCATACACAGGCATACCTAGTTTTATTTTGCTTTGCTTTATTGTGCTTCACAGATACTGCGTTTTTTACAAATTAAAGTTTGTGGCAACCCTGCGTTGTCAGATGATGGTTAGCATTTTTTTAACAAAAAGTCTTCTCTAATTAAGGAAGGTGTATTTTTTTAGACATAATGTCATTGCACACTTAATAGACTACAGTATAAACATAATTTTCATATGCACTGGGAAACCAAAAAGTTTGTATGACTTGCTGTATTGCGATATTCACTTTACTGTGGTGGTCTGGAACTGAACCTGCAACATCTCCAAGTTTTGACCGTACCTGATGAGGGGCTAATATCCAAAATGTACAACGAACTCATAAAACTCAATAGCAAAAAAAAAATCCCATTAAGAAATGAGCAGAAGAACTGAATAGACAATTTTCCAAAGATGTCTTATAGATGGCCAAAAGGTGTGTGAAAAGATGCTAAACATCATCAATCATTAGGGAAGTGCAAACCAAAACCATAATGAGACCAAACCAAAACCAAAATCTCACACCTGTCAGAATGGCTGTTATCCAAAAGACAAGAAATGGCAAGTGTTCTTGAGAATGTTGAGAAGACATTCTTGTGCACTGTTGGTGGGAATGTAAATTGATGCAGCCACTATGGAAAATAGCATGGAGTTTCCTCAAAAAATAAAAAAAATAGAACTACCATATGATTCATCAATTCCAGTTCTGGGTTTTCATCTGAAGAAAATGAAACTAATAATTCAAAAATATGTATGTACCTCCATATTCATTGCAGCATTTTTTACAGTAGTCAAGATATTAAAACAATCTTCTAAGTGCCCATCAATGGATGAATGGATAAAGAAGATGTGGTATATACATGCAACAGTACATTATTCAGCCATAAAAAGAATGAAATCTTGGTATTTGTGACATTTGCGACTTTGAGGGTATTATGCTGAGTGAAAAAGTCAGACAGAAAAAGACAAAGACCATATGATCTTTCTTATAGGTGGAATCTAAAGCAAACAAACAAATAACAAGGTCAAAGATACAGAGAACTGACCGATGGTTGCAAGAGCTGGAGAGGGTTAGAAGTTGATGAACTGTGATTCTGTTTTGTTTTATTGGTTTAAATAAATTGAATGGAAAATTTAAAGATAATGACTTGAGTCAAAGAAGAATAAATAAACAGTGCATTTTAACACGTTGTGGCTTTAAAACAGCCTCTCCAGAGAAAGGTATAAGAATTTTTATAAAATGCTGAGATCCTCATTCTAGGGGATTTCGATACTGGTTAATCTGCACCCTCCTGAGCTCACTTAAAAAATGGAAATTAGAACCCTCTAGTTTTCAAGTATACATAATAATGCTGCCAAAATTACAAGGTCAGAAATTTGGAGAACGTAAAAATCTTCACAAAGTAGTAGGATGTGGTTTTTTTTTTATTATTAAGAAGATGATTTTATTTTTAAACACATGCACACTAAATAAATTCCTCTCAGATACATAAAACAGAACCTAAAATAATGACAAGAAAAATAAATAGTTGTTGACTTTAACAAATCATCCTCATATAAGATTAAATAAATTAAATATCAAATTTATAAATTTTGATAACATGATTAACAGTTTAAATATATGTAATGAATAAATGAATAGAGAATACAAATTTTTTTTAATTCAAACAAAGTCACAAAAATTATAATCATCCTCATCAGTTCACTCACTCCCATGTAATTAATTTTTTTTATCTTGATCTTTTGTTAGCACCTTTATGAATTCATCAGTTTTCCATTAGAGTTCTGAAAATGCTTATTCATTCAGTTCAGCAGTATAGTCAGTTACCAGAAACCTGTACTTGTTGGAGTCTTTTCCATGAATTCCTTGAAGACGAAACCCTTTTATAGGAACATATTTGCAAAAGCATCAGACTTAACACAGAACTGTCTGTAAATGACAAAAGATTTAAAAATGACCACGGTTAAAGATTTGATGAAAGTTCGTAATAATTCAGTTGACAAGGAAATTTAGTTATTTCTGAGATATACATTTTAAAGTAATAACTAGAATTATGACATAACATTATACCAGAAAATATAAGATTTTTAGAAATTTCATGTAATGTCTGAAACATTTATATTAACATTCCATACAAATAACCCAAAGAAAGTTTAGTATTAGTTGTTTTGTTTGTTTGTTTGTCTATACTGCAGGTTCTTATTGGTCATCAGTTTTATACACATCAGTGTATACATGTCAATCCCAATTGCCCAATTCAGCACACCACTATCCCCACCCAGCCACGGTTTTCCCCCGTTGGTGTCCATACGTTTGTTCTCTACATCTGTGTCTCAACTTGTGCCCTGCAAACCAGTTCAACTATACCATTTTTATTTAATATACGATATTTGTTTTTCTCTTTCTGACTTCACTCTCTATGACAGTCTCTAGATCCATCCGCATCTCAACAAATGACTCAGTTTCGTTCCTTTTTACGGCTGAGTAATATTCCATTGTATATATGTACCATAACTTCTTTATCCATTCGTCTGTCGATGGGCATTTAGGTTGCTTCCATGACCTGACAGTTGTAAATAGTGCTGCAATGAACAATGGGGTGCATGTGTCTTTTTGAATTATGGTTTTCTCTGGGTATATGCCCAGTAGTGGGATAGCTGGATCATATGGTAATTGAATTTTTAGTTTTTTAAGGAACCTCCATACTGTTCTCCATAGTGGCTGCATCAATTTACATTCCCACCAGCAGTGCAAGAGGGTTCCCTTTCCTCCACATACTCTCCAGCATTTGTTGATTATAGATTTTCTGATGACGACCATTCTAACTGGTGTGAGGAGGTACCTCATTGTAGTTTTGATTTGCATTTCTCTAATAATTAGTGATGTTGAGCAACGTTTCATGTGCTTTTGGCCATCTGTATATCCTCCTTGGAGAAATATCTACAGCCCATTTTTGGATTGGGTTGTTTGTTTTTTTAATATTGAGCTGCATGAGATGTTTATATATTTTGGAGATTAATCCTTTCTCTGTTGATTCGTTTGCAAATACTTTCTCCCATTCTGACGGTTGTCTTTTCGTCTTGTTTATGATTTCCTTTGCTTTGCAAAAGCTTTGAAGTTTCATTAGGTCCCATTTGTTTATTTTTGCTTTTGTTTCCATTACTCTAGGAGGTGGATCAAAAAATATCTTGCTGTGATTTATGTGAAAGAGTGTTCTTCCTGTGTTTTCCTCTAAGAGTTTGATAGTGTCCGGTCTCACGTTTAGGTCTCTAATCCATTTTGAGTTTACTTTTGTGTATGGTGTTAGGGAGTGTTCTAATTTCATTCTTTTACATGTAGCTGTCCAGTTTTCCCAGCACCACTTATTGAAGAGACTGTCTTTTCTCCATCGTATATCCTTGCCTCCTTTGTCTTAGGTTAGTTGACCATAGGTGCGTGGGTTTATATCTGGGCTTTCTATCCTGTTCCATTGATGTATATGTCTGTTTTTGTGCCAGTACCATATTGTCTTGATTACTGTATCTTTGTAGTATAGTCTGAAGTCAGGGAGTCTGATTCCTCCAGCTCCGTTTTTTTCCCTCAAGACTGCTTTGGCTATTCGGGGTCCTTTGTGTCTCCATAGAAATTTTAAGATTTTTTGTTCTAGCTCTGTAAAAAATGCCATTGGTAATTTGATAGGGATTGCATTGAATGTGTAGATTGCTTTGGGTAGTAGAGTCATTTTCAGAATGTTGATTCTTCCAATCCAAGAACATGGTATATCTCTCCATCTGTTTGTATCATCCTTAACTTCCTTCATCAGTGTCTTATAGTTTTCTGCATACCGGTCTTTTGTCTCCCTAGGTAGGTTTATTCCTAGGCATTTTATTCTTTTTGTTGCAGTGGTAAATGGCAGTGTTTCCTTAATTTCTGTTTCATATTTTTCATCATTAGTGTATAGGAATGCAAGAGATTTCTGTGCGTTAATTTTCTATCCTGCAACTTTACCAAATCCATTGATTACCTCTAGTAGTTTTATGGTGGCATTTTTAGGATTCTATATGTATAGTATGATGTCATCTGCAAACAGTCACAGTTTCACTTTTTCTTTTCCAATATGTGTTCCTTTTTATTTCTTTTTCTTCTCTGATTGCCGTGGCTAGGACTTCCAAAAGTATGTTGAATGATAGTGGTGAGAGTGGACATCCTTGCCTCGTTCCTGATCTTAGAGGAAATGCTTTCAGTTTTTCACCATTGAGAACGATGTTGGCTGTGGGTGTGTCGTATATGGCCTTCATTATGTTGAGGTAGATTCCCTCCCTGCCCACTTTCTGGACAGTTTTTATCACAAATGGGTGTTAAATTTTGTCAAAAGCTTTTTCTGCATCTGTTGAGATGATCGTATGGTTTTTATTCTTCAACTTGTTAGCATGGTGTATCACATTTTTTAATTTGTGCATATTGAAGAATTCTTGCATCCCTGGGATAAATCCCACTTGGTCATGGTGTATGATCCTTTTAATGTGTTGTTGGATGCTGTTTGCTAGTATTTTGTTGAGGATTTTTGCATCTATATTCAGTGATAGTGGTCTGTAATTTTCTTATTTTGTAGTACCTTTGTCTGGTTTTGGTATCAGGGTGATGGTGGCCTCATAGAATGAGTTTGGGAGTGTTCCTTCCTCTGCAATTTTTTGGAAGAGTTTGAGAAGGATGGGTGTTAGCTCTTCTCTAAATGTTTGATAGAATTCACCTGTGAAGCCATCTCGTCCTGGAGTTTTGCTTGTTGGAAGATTTTTAATCACAGTTTCAATTTCATTAGTTGTGATTTGTCTGTTCATATTTTCTATTCCTTCCTGGTTCAATCTTGGAAGGTTATACCTTTCTAAGAATTTGTCCATTTCTTCCAGGTTGTCCATTTTATTGGCATAGAGTTGCTTGTAGTAGTCTCTTAGGATGCTTTGTATTTCTGCAGTGTCTGTTGTAACTTCTCCTTTTTCATTTCTAACTTTATTGATTTGAGTCCTCTCCCTCTTTTTCTTGATGAGTCTTGCTAATGGTTTATCAATTTTGTTTATCTTCTCAAAGAACCAGCTTTTAGTTTTATTTATCTCTGCTGTTGTTTTGTTTGTTTCTATTTCATTTATTTCTGCTCTGATCTTTATGATTTCTTTCCTTCTGCTAACGTTGGGTTTTGTTTGTTCTTCTTTCTCTAGTTACTTTAGGTGTAAGGTTAGATTGTTTATTTGAGATTTTTCTTATTTCTTGAGGTAGGCCTGTATAGCTATAAACTTCCCTCTTAGAACTGCTGTTGCTGCATCCCATAGGTTTTGGATCGTCGTATTTTCATTGTCATTTATCTCTAGGTATTTTTTGATTTCGTCTGATTTCTTCAGTGATCTCTTGGTTACTTAGTAACGTATTGTTTAGCCTCGATGTGTTTGTGTTTTTTACGTTTTTCTAATCTCATAGCGTTGTGGTCAGAAAAAATGCTTGATACGATTTCAGTTTTCTTAAATTTACTGAGGCTTGATTTGTGACCCCGATGTGATCTGTCCTGGAGAATGTTCCGTGTGCACTTGAGAAGAAAGTGTAATCTGCTGTTTTTGAATGGAATATCCTATAAATATCAATTAAATCTATGTGGTCTATTGTGTAATTTAAAACTTATGTTTATTTATTTATTTTCCTTTTGGATGATCTGTCCTTCGGTGTATGTGAGGTGTTAAAGTCCCCCACTATTATTGTGTTACTGTCGATTTCCTCTTTTATAGCTGTTAGCAGTTGCCTTATGTATTGAGGTGTTCCTATGTTGGGTGCAGATATATTTATAATTGTTATATCTTCTTCTTAGATTGATCCCTTGATCATTATGTAGTGTCCTTCCTTGTCTCTTGTAACATTCTTTATTTTAAAGTCTATTTTATCTGATATGAGTATTGCTACTCCAGCTGTCTTTTGATTTCCATTTGCATGGAATATCTTTTTCCATCCCCTCACTTTCATTTTGTATGTGTCCTTAGGTCTGAAGTGGGTCTCTTGTAGACAGCATATATATGGGACTTGTTTTTGTATCCATTCAGCGAGCCTGTGTCTTTTGGTTGGAGCATTTAATCCATTCACGTTTAAGGTACTTATCGATATGTATGTTCCTATGACCATTTTCTTAATTGCTTTGGGTTTGTTTTTGTAGGTCCTTTTATTCTCTTGTGTTTCCCACTTAGAGAAGTTCCTTTAGCATTTGTTGTACAGCTGGTTTGGTGGTGCTGTGTTCTGTTAGCTTTTGCTTGTCTGTAAAGCTTTTGATTTCTTCATTGAATCTGAATGAGATCCTTGCTGGGTAGAGTAATCTTGGTTGTAGGTTGTTGCCTTTCATCACTTTTAGTATATCATGCCACTCCCTTCTGGCTTGTAGAGTTTCTGCTGAGAAATCAGCTGTTAACCTTATGGGACTTCCCTTGTATGTTATTTGTCATTTTTCCCTTGCTGCTTTCAATAATTTTTCTTTGTCTTTAGTTTTTGCCAATTTGATTACTGTGTGTCTTGGCATGTTTCTCCTTGGGTTTATCCTGTATGGGACTCGCTGCGCTTCCTGGACTTGGGTGGCTATTTCCTTTCCCGTGTTAGGGAAGTTTTTGACTATAATCTCTTCAAATATTTTCTCTGGTTCTTTCTCTCTCTTTTCTCCTTCTGTGACCCCTATAATGCAAATGTTGTTGTGTTTAATGTTGTCCCAGAGGTCTCTTAGGCTGTCTTCATTTCCTTTCATCCTTTTTTCTTTAGTCTGTTCCGTAGCAGTGAATTTCACCATTCTGTCTTCCAGGTCACTTATCCGTTCTTCTGCCTCTGGTATTCTGCTGTTGATGCCTTCTAGCGTAGCTTTCATTTCAGTTATTTTATTGTTCATCTCTGTTTGTTCTTTAATTCTTCTAGGTCTTTGTTAAACATTTCTTGCATCTTCTCGATCTTTGCCTCCATTCTTTTTCCGAGGTCCTGGATCATCTTCACTATCATTATTCTGAATTCTTTTTCTGGAAGGTTGCCTATCTCCACTTCATTTAGTTTTTTTTCTGGGGTTTTGTCTTGTTCTTTGATCTGTTATATAGCCCTCTGCCTTTTCATCTTGTCTGTCTTTCTGTGAACGTGGTTTTTGTTCCACAGGCTGCCGGATTGTAGTTCTTCTTGCTTCTGCTGTGTGCCCTCTGGTGGATGAGGCTATCTAAGAGGCTTGATGGGAGGGACTGGTGGTGGGTAGAGCTGACTGTTGCTCTGGTGGGCAGAGCTCAGTAAAACTTTAATCCACTTTACTGTTGATGGGTGGGGCTGGGTTCCCTCCCTGTTGGTTGTTTGGCCTGAGGCAGGCCAACACTGGAGCCTGCCTTTGCTTTTTGGTGGGGCTAATGGCAGACTCTGGGAGGGCTCACACCAAGGAGTACTTCCTAGAACTTCTGTTGCCAGTGTCCTTGTCCCCATGGTGAAACAGAGCCACCCCCTCCCTCTGCAGGAGATCCTCCAACACTAGCAGGTAGGTCTGGTTCAGTCTTTATGGTGTCACTGCTCCTTCCCCTGGGTCCCAATGCGCACACTACTTTGTGTGTGCCCTCCAAGAGTGGAGTCTATGATTCCTCCAGTTCTGTTGAAGTCCTGCAATCAATTCCCACTGGGCTTCAATGTCTGATTCTCTAGGAATTCCTCCTCCCGTTGCTGGGCCCCCAGGTTGAGAACCCTGACGTGGGGCTCAGAACATTCACTCCAGTGGGTGGACTTCTGTGGTATAAGTGTTCTCCAGTCTGTGCGTCACCCACCCGCCAGTTATGGGATTTGATTTTACTGTGATTGCACCCCTCCTACCATCTCATTGTGGCTTCTCTTTTGTCTTTGGATGTGGGGTATCTTTTTTGATGAGTTCCAGTGTCTGCCTGTCGATGACTGTCCAGCAGCTAGTTGTGATTCTGGTGTTCTCTCAAGAGGGAGTGAGAGCACGTCCTTCTGCTCCGCCATCTTGGTTCATCCTCCAGGATGTGCTTTTGACAGAGGTCGAGGAAGAAACCAGGGAAAGGATTGCAAAAGGACTGTGGTGGTGTTAGCAGTGGCCCGCATCTTTGATGGTGGTGAAAAGTTGGGCCTGCTTTGTGCTTTGACTTCATTGTAAGCTCATGTACCCCTTCTTGCTGCCTCACTGTTGCAAGGAGAATTTGCAGGGAAAATCCACATTTGCATTGCTTCTATGGCTTAAGGTTTAGAAACAGCTGCAACACAACATAATCAAGCAGGGAAATATTGTTTAGTTATATCTAGGGGATTGTTTGTTTGCCTCTTTTCTGTACATACACACTTAATTGCTCCTATTACTATGGTTTATATTCATTTTCAATTAAAAAATGAGGACTCATCGGCCTCCAGATTAGGCTTATCACTATTAGTTATTGGTGAGTGGTTCTTTGCTATCAGTGACTAATAAGTAGAACTCCTCAGATTAATTAATTCTATTTACTCAATTGTTTTTCTTTTTTTCGTTTTCACCATATGTCAAGCACTGTGCTAGGGAGACAGAAATGAATAAAACAAGCCAAAAGATAAATGGAAACGTACTCTGGTTTCTGAGTAGAAAGTGGCCTTTGAGCTATGTTTTGTATTTGTGGTCAGGATTCTGTAGTTGCAGATTGATTAGGTGGAGTTGGGCAGTGGGGGCCAGAGGGGTCGAAAGGGTAATAGCTCTTAACCATTTTGGGGGATGTTTATAGACTTAAAAATCAGATTCAAGCTATGGGCTGCTCCCCCCTCCACCCCAATGTGCATATTTAACATTTAACAGCATTTTGCATGCAGTTTAAGTGGGTTTGCTGATGCTCAGAAACCCTTCGTAGACGCCACAGGTCTCCTCGATTAGAAAGCAGGGAGCTAGAATTAGAATGCTTATAACCTGTTGTTACTGTTATTATTGTCTTTCTGTGAATGTCCAGGCTCCATTGTAACCCCTACCTTTGAACTCTTTTAACCTGACTTGAAATATGAATTATGTCATAACATATTTGTTTGCTGTTTTGAATGTGCAAAAGGAAGATTGCTCACTTCTACCATGGAGTATAGGCTATGTGCAAAGGCGATTTCTAGAGAGAACTCTTCGATAGGTAGGTAGGTAGATGATAGGTAGGTAGGTAGGTAGGTAGATCGATGGGGTGATATTAATGCAGTGGCAGAACAGATGTATGGAAACTGCCATAAGTGTTCAGAAAATAAGTTCTGTGCATTTGACCCCTTTGCAGTTTCAACTTCTGCTTATTGCTCATTGAAACAATTAGGTATTTGTGAAAAATGGAGCAGTGAAGGATGTAAGCACCGATTCAAGCCAGGATGCATGAAGAGAGATTTTATTAAAATCCTCCAGTAAAACCCATGCATTTAAACGCTGAAGCCAGGCGCCCACTGAAGCCCCATAAGCTTCAGTCAGTGGTGTCCCCTGTAGGCCTTTGCCCAGGATCCATCCCCATTGGCTCTAGGTCTACTGCTTTCTTCCCTGACTCCATTCCCAGAGTCCTAGGTCACACTCTGGCTTCTCAACTTACTTTTGGCTGATCTGGTTTTGGTGAGCCCCTTGGACTTCCTTCCTGAGTTGCTTTTGGTTCCTGCCTAATTCTCCCCTCTACTTTCCTCTCTGGATCCGTGTCCTCCTTTGTCAGAGAACAGAAACATCCCACACGGGCCAGTCCCTAGGTTCTCTGTGGAAGGAGTGCTGGTGGACTTGGACATGTAATTCATGTAAAATTATGAATACGCCCATATGTTCTACATAATATGTTTTGAGAGTATGTCCCCTGTTAGAAATGGGGGAGTAAACGTTGTGAGAAAAAAAAACCTTTTAAATTGTGTCATTTTAAACCAAGCAAGAGTTACTTAACTAGAGGAGCTTTGTGATGTTCATGGAAAACAGCGTATTGAATAGTGACTTGGAAAAGGGGGATTGGAGTAATGTGCCAAAAAGATATTTAGAGGTACCAGAACTCAAGTGTTGGTTTAATCACATGATATACAGGAATGACTTCTTATTTCTACCTTGCCTTTTTTCCAGAGAAGACTTGAGATAACTTAAAATAGGAAGACATCAAGTAGGAGAAATAAAATGAAACTAAAATGAGATTTTAAAACTATTTTGAGAGTGGAAAGAGAATAGGACCAGGAACCCAAAGTGATATAATTACAACCAGTGAGAGGTAAATTTAGGTCTCAACTTCTTAGCAACCAGGAAATTATAGTTGTGTATGTAGTTCTCCTTTCCCGATAAAAGTAAACCTGTACCATTAAAAGATTATAGAGAGGTAAGCTTTTGCTTGAAACTAAATTCAAGAGAAATTCATCTCATGGTTCTTTCTATAAAGAACCTTGGATAACAGAGCAGAAAACTCGACTTCCTGTATTTTTGCAAAAAGTGTTGTTGAATTGTTTTTTTCTTAGATAGACCCTCCTTATAAGTCAAGGGCTTGTCCTCTTTGAATTACAGCATAAAGTTATCTCTTCAGGGGCTAAACCAGGTTCAGGTGTATATTCTTTCTGCTCATCAACTCAGAGAGGGCCCTGAGCTTAGGGAAGTTAAGGAGATACTTTTGGCAGGGAGAGGATAGCAGTTAGTCCAAGTTAAGAGTATGACAACCAGAGTGCTCCTTTGCAGTGCATTGTTCAAAGGAAATTCTTATGTATAGATATTAGATGTGCAACTAGCACTGTTGCCATTCTCATAGGAATATTCAAGAAGCTGATTTGTACAGCACCCATATGGAGGAGTCCTCGTTTGCAAACCTGCTGCAGAGAAGGAACAAAAGGCCTCTAATACTTTCCCCCAAGTATTCAATTTATACCCCATGATTCTGAACCGTACAATACAGAAGAAGTGTTTTTAACTTGAGCAAAATTATTTCACAAGTAGATGTGATTAATGGCTTCCTCTTCTATAAGCCTAAGGTACATCCTTTAGAACTTTGATTATATTAAATGCTGTGGTTTCAATACATCTCCAAGAGTTTTGCTGGAGGGTCGGAAGGATTGCATGTTTTTTATTTTAGCGTTAGCAAATGTTCGTCACAAACACTCCATGTTGGTTTTAGAATCCTTTTTTTTTTTTTTTAAACAAAATCAAAAGAATCATCTGCTCTGGGAGACTCTAGTGATTTCAATCCTGGCTTCGTCCTACCAAGCAGTAAGCTCCAGCCAGACAAGGACCAGGTCTGTTTTTTTAATTTAAATTAAATTAAATGCTTAACTAAGCATTCAACTGTGTATATGATCAACATTCACTTTATTTTCTTATTGAGATATAATTAACATACACATTATATTAGTTATAGGCGTGGAGCATAATGATTCAATATTTGTGTTGCAAAATGATCACCACAGGAAGTCTAGTTAACATCCGTCACCACACATAGTTACAATTTTTTTCTTGTGATGAGAACTTTCAGGATCTACTCTTATCAACTTTCAGGTATACAATACAGTATTATTAGCTTTAGTTATCTAGATTAACTTTAGTCACCATGACTATAGGTCTGTTTTGTTCATCTCTGTATGTTCTGTGCCTCACACATTCCTGCCATTAGAAGAGCTTATTAAAACACTTGTTAAAAGGATAAATGAAGCAGATTCTTACCTTCCTCTATGCTGTGTTAAAAGGGCATGACAGCACGAAATTTAAAAACCAAGGCATTATTTAGGCGTATTAATGAAAGAGAAATTGGAAAGAATCCCTTCTGAGAGTGAAATCGATGTTAGGTTATATTAGGAGATATATTGTGTTTTCCATTTCGATTATACATAAAATTTAAGGGGGCACGTGTATGGGACCTGTGCACCTTTATCAGGTAGCAGGTGCCATGTACTAAAAGAAAGCTCTTTTCACTCAGCTTAATTATTTTGAGATTCACGCGTGTTGCATGTATAAACAGTTCACTCCCTTTTATTGCTGGGTAGTATTTCATTTTATGGATATACCTCACTTTGTTTATTCACTCACCTACTTATGAACATTTGTTCCCTCCCCCCCCCCCCCTTTTTTTTTTTTTTTTTACTATTATGAGTAATGCCGCTATGGACATCCATATACAAATCTTAATGTGGACTGTATTTGGATTTCTCTTGGGAAAATACCTAGTTGTAGAACAGCCAGGTCAGATGGTGGGTTTCTGTTTAACTTTTTAAGGAACTGCGAAAACAGTTCTCATTAAGTGGATTTTCCATTTTGTACTCCATCAGCAGTATATGCGAGTTCTAGTTCCACTACAGCCCTGCTGTATGGTATGGTCAGTCTTCTAAATTTTAGCCATAGGTGCGTAGTGGGATCTCATTATGGTCTCAATTTTCATTCTCTGATTAGGGGCACTGAGCATCTTTTCATGTGTTTAATAGCCATTTGTATATCTTTTAAAATCTTGTGTCAATATTTTATTGAATTGTCTTTTTATTACTGAGTTGTAGGAATCCTTTGTATATCCTGAATATGTCCTCTGACAAATATATGTATTGTGATTATATTCTCTCATACTTTGGCTTGCTTTTTGGTTTCTTAATAGTGTCCTTTAAAAAAAGTTTTAAATCTTGATAAAAAGTTCAATTTATTAATGGTTTGTGCTTCTTTGAATAACTGTTTACCTCAAGGTAAAATTCTTACCTCAAGGCTGCAGATATTTTCTTGTTTTTCCCCTATGTTTTTCTCCAGAAGTTTTATCATTTTAGCTTTTACAGTTAGGTCTGTGGATGTTTCAAGTTAATTTTTGTGTATGGTGTAAGGTAAAGGTCAATTCTCATCTTTGTTGTTCTTACAGATAACACAGTTACAGCCTCATTTGTTCGATGAGCTGAACATTTGTCAAAAGTTTATTTGTCATAATAAAAATAATGTTTGGGGGGGAGGGTTCAAAAGAATAAACTGAAAGATTGTTTCCCATCTAAACCATACACCTACATGTTGGTGTCTTTCTTTCAAGCACTATCTCCCTGTTTGCGTATGTGTTTTTAATTATTGCCATAGACATGGCTTTGTAACCTAGCTTCAGGTAACATTCCTCCAATTGTTTTTAGATTATCATCTCAACCTCACTCAAGGATCCCTATTTCACTGTTTTTTTCCATTGGTGACCAAAAATACCTACCTAGTTGTTGCTTTTATTTTTTAAGTTTGAGCTCAGTTCTGCCTTTTCTTTTAAGTCTTTTTTACCCAAATGATGATGAGTCCTTGTAGCACATCTTCTCTTTCAAATCTTAGTGGATCGTTTAAAGAGATTTTTCCCCCCCTGCATTATAAAAGTAATACACGTTCATTAGAGGAAAATGGAAAAATGCAGAAGATTATAAAGAAGAAAATGATTACCCATCACTCAGAGATAAGCGCAATTAAGGTTTTGGTGTATTTCCTTCTACTTCTTTTACTCTGCACATATATTTTTTTGTTGTTCCAGTTATGCTACATATGCAGTTTTGTTTTCTGCTTTTAATACTGCTTTTAATATTACATTAGATCCATTTTCTCATGTCATTAAAAATCCTTTACAGACAACATTTTAATAGCTACATAATATTGCATGCTGTGGTTATTCCACTGCAGTTTATTTAACTATCTCCCTATCATTGGGGATTTTATTTGGTTCCAGATTTTTGTTAGAACCAAAATGCTGTAAAGACTGGCCTTATACAGAAAACTGTCAACTTTCTCATTTTGTATGTCAAATCCATAGATGTAGAATTGGTAGATCAAGGGGTATTTTTGAAATTTTGTAAACATATTGCCAAACAACCTTCTCAGAAGAGAGTATCAATCTGTATTCCCAATAGCAGTGAAAGAAAGTCTAACGGACTGTATCTTTGCAAGCGTTTCACGCTTTGCTAATTTAATTTGGTAGATTAAAAAAGTAGTAATTGGATTTTTAGTTTGCATTTCTGTTGAGCTAAATCTCAAAATCCCCAGGTAGACAAAGTCAGGGAGGGCATGAAAAGACCATTTGATTGCTATAGGTTGTCCAAGCCCAGTAAAATAACTTACCCCTTTATAAGAAGAAATTGAAATTTCTATTATTACCCTGAAAGAATTCACACCATCTTCCAAAATGTGTTTTAGTCTTAACAGAGCAAGCCTAAGTCTTTCCCTTGAAATTGAAAAGTTTATTAAAATAGCAAAGAAAAGAAATTAGGTTATTCCGAACTTATCTGTTCTTAGTGATTTACCTGCTGAAGTCCAGCGATCATTGAGTGCTCTCACCTTATCCCTTTAATAACGAAATGTGGAGGAGCAGCTTCTCCATAGCAGTCTCTTTGTTCCCTCTCCTTTCCTAACTTTTCCCTAAAAAGACAGTGTGCGTGCTCTTGCCCTCACCCTTCCTCTATAGTGGGCAGTAGGAATCTAGTGGCTAGGTTTCCCTGCGGGCTTTTAGGAAGCAGAAGCAGGGCATCTGTGGGAAGCCCTTGACTTATGAGCATCCAGGGGGTACTGCTCTTCCGAGCGCTCAACCAGACAGAGATACCCAGATAAGCCTGGAACTATATGTCACCCTCTCCCCTTAAAATCTCTGCTCCTGAGCCTGTTGTCTGTTGATATGGGTAAACAGTTTTGCTCCACTTAAGAACAGTAAGCCCAGTTTCAGACAGAGCTTAGCAGAGCTCTCAACTCTAGGGCCAGAATCTTTAGGCTTGCCTGATGCCACGGAGAAAACAATATGGCATCTGTTTTCCCACAAAGGCACATGGTGACATGTTTCTGACTCTGATGGAGTCCTGGAGTGTAACCTCCAAATGACTAACAAGTACTGGAATGGGCGAGGGTGGGGAGCCCACTCTGTGAGTCTTGTTCATCCTCTTGCCACCGGGCAGCGAGTCCTTCCCCTGTGCAGCCTTCACAGTACCGCAGTTTTGCTCATGGCACAGTAGCCACACAGATCTGGGCTGTTCTCACAGAAAAAATATTCTGAAGTTATGCACTGATCTTTGGTAAACCTGCCCTTGTCTGTTTTTACGTAAGAAACCCGCAAAGGGATATTGAAATTCCTTAGTCATTTTCTTCCTAGCTTGAGACATCTGAATTTTCTCTGTGCTTGAGCATTTATTTGCCACTTTATTTTAGGAGATGTGAAGTCTGCGGATGACCTCCGTTCTGTCACCGCTGCCTTCATAGTAGTAGCAGTTCCCTTGCTGTTTAAGTGTGTGTGTTTAAGGAGAGGGTGGTAGGGATGGAGAGTAGCAGAATGCGGTAGGCATTTGGAAGGTAAAGTAAGAGGTATTCCTGGTCCCAACATCTGAGATGGGAATTCTCTTAAGGACAGCACATCAGACACCTTTGATGCACCTCAGCCCACTCACCTGTAGAGTTTCTCTCCAGCTCTGAATGCTGTGACTGGTCGTAAACCCACTGGGCACAGTCTGTTCATCATTTTGTCTCTGTATGCTCTCTCCTCCCAAGACTCCACGTTGCCTACATGTGTCCTCTATGTGTATCTGAGTTGAATGAGTGAATTTCTCTGCTTGCCTCATTTAAAACTCACCCAGATACATTTGATCACATCTTCTCAGTTAAATGGCCTGTAAAATATTGTTTGAAGTTGAAAGAATTACATATTTGATGCATATTTTTACTTATGTTATTTTTGTCAGAAGAAAGGGAGGGCAAGGTAAGAAAGGATCAAACTCTTCTCTCTGGTTTGCTTTCAAGAACTACCCATTAGGATATTTTAGAATTGCAAAAGTAGTAATATTACTTTATTATTCTAACATTAACAAGAGTCTGTAAGAAAGCATGCTGGTGATCACATGTAAGATAACTGGAGTGAAATGAAATCAAGTCTTTATGCATCCCAAACAAAGGGAGACCATCATCACAGGCATCCTTATTTCCAGCTTTTAAAACTCCTCAAGAGTGGGAATCATTTTTTCATCCGTAACCAATCAAAAGCATGAATAACCTTCTGGGCACAGGAGGTTCCCAGAACAAGCTTGAATCATCAACAGCCAACTTTGATACCAACTCCAAGTCTTTCACATACACAGCTGTGTGGCAGCCAGATTGAGGCTCTAGTTCGTAGGAAGCCTTTCAGGTCATTTTTATTAATGGCCACATCAACCGGCTGGAGGAGATCTGTTTGCTGAGGCGCAGATAAAAATTAGTGTTGTATTTCTTTCCCCCTCCCAGTTGGCTCAGTGGGAGATCCTATTAGTGTTCTAAAAAGTTACATAATTGGCTTGACACCCGCTGCTCACTTGGTGAGCCAAACTGGTTTTTAATGTTGAGAATACAAAACATGGAAGTGTCATCTTCATAACGCCCCATGCTCTCAGTGATAGCGGAGAGCATTTCCGATGACAGATCTGTAGTAACGGTGATGATGAGAGTCACAATTAAATAGCACTCTGAGCTTGGAGCACTGTTCCTTCATGCCTTCCTGAGTCCAAGGAGGCCCTCAATGGTGGAGAGTATGTAATATGAATGACATGTGTGTGCTGTCTTCTGGTGCAAAGGAAAGAAAGTTGTCAGAAATGCTGGTCAAACCATCTGCAAAATGGGTGCTTTTGTTGTGCCTCCTTCCTCAGGAAATTCCCCTAATCCCACAGACAGGATTGCATACCTTAGGCATTGTTTCATTCTTCTGCGTGTCTTTCTACCTTCACGTAAACTGTGATCTTTGATTTAACTGAACAAAGTGGAGAATTTAAATTATTCAGAAGAGAAAGAGATATGGGCTGGATTATCAAGAGAATTCTCAGCTCTTCATGGGTTTATTTCACTTTCTGAGAGTTATGGAGGATTCCAAAGCAGGCCCAGTTACCAGTCTCTTTGTCTCCTTCAAAAGCTTAGCTGGAGGGCTTCCCTGGTGGCGCAGTGGTTGAGAGTCCACCTGCCGATGCAGGGGACACGGGTTCGTGCCCCAGTCCGGGAAGATCCCACCTGCCGTGGAGCAGCTGGGCCCATGAGCCATGGCCGCTGAGCCTGTGCGTCCGGAGCCTGTGCTCCGCAACGGGAGAGACCACAGCAGTGAGAGGCCCGCGTACCGCAAAAAAAAACGAAAACAAAAGCTCAGCTGGAGAGTGCCAGTCTCCCCCTCCCCATCGATTCAAGCATTATTGGGATTCTTAAGGAGAAATAGAGACTTTTACCCCCCTGAAATCTTCTTATGTATGTTGGGTCTTATGGTTAGAATCTACTGTAGGACTCAGTGGAGGATTGGATACCTATACTACTGCTCAGGTTAGGTGAAGGGATAAGAAAGAACAGATCTCAGGGCAGGGGCTAATAACAGACATAAAGAACTCAATGGCGAAAGAGTGTACTTATTACTACTCTTGTTGATATTTAACGAATACTGACTAGAATGCTTGCTGTGTGCCCGGCCCTCCCATGCCTTCTCTCTGATCCTCCTACGAAGTACTTACTGTTTTTGCCTTATTTTACAGAGAGCGATACTAAGACTTGGATAGTTAGGTGAGTTGCCAGAAGATGTCATAAGTAGTCACTGTTGCAAGTCAGTGTTACAGTTGGCATGTGAACTCAAGATGTTGTCTCCAGAATCCAAGCTATGATAGGCTTAGTGGACCAAGCAAGAAAAGTATGTTTTGTGCCCTTTGACTCCCCATGAAACCAACTCAGAGATTTCAGATAGAGGGTAGGAAAGGACATGAGGTGGAGAAGAAGCCAGTTACAAGGAGACGTGCTCCCTTGCCTTTTTTTACTGAAATACAGATAAGTCTGCTGTTGACATTACAGCAGCCTGAAGCAGAGTGCACAGGTGCCGTAGCAGCAGCATTTCCTAACTGGACTTTTCCGCCACCCAGAGCCTTGGTGCCAGGCAGCCGAGCCCACAGCTCGTGTTTAACTGAGTCTTGTCCAGGTTGAGCCCACCCCCCTGGGTGCTGACTGTTGGCTCACTGCTCATGACAGATAGCTTCTTGGCCAGAAATCTCTTCAGTATAACAGACCCCGCTTCCCTCTCCCAGATTCATTCCTAATGTGACATCTGCTCTTTTAATCATAGCTCTGGCCCACATAGCTACTTAAATGCCCACAGCCCAGAAACTCATTTTTTAGGTTGTTTGGATATTTACGTAGGGTTGGTTAACTCCATACCTAGGAGTTTTGTCAGGTGTACTTACATTTAATACAATGTCATGCAGCTGGTAAGGAGGAATAGCGTACCATTTGAGTCAGTTTGATATCTTGAATATTTATTGAGAACTTACGTGGCAGACACCATGGGGAAGACATGACATCGCATCACGGCTCCTCTGGCCCATCTTTTAAATTCTGTACTTTAACTTAGAATGCCCATGATTGTTCACCATTACCATCTCTTTATCTTTCTTATGGATATTTAGTGGCTTGCTTACGTTTGTTATCAACTAATTCTCTGACATTACATTACACTTGGCAAATAATCAGTGATTATTTTATTTTGTCTCACACCAATGGAAGGAGGCTCTCTTGATATGTTAATCATATTGGAAAGGGCCCCTTGACTTTTCTTTCTGAACCCCTACCCCCTCCCTAGTGTAGCGGCACTTATTCTTTGGACTTCCTTTATGAAAAGCACGTCTGTCCACCTTACAGTAAAAAAACAAACAGCAAGTACTTTGCAGGATGTACCGTATAAATATTTCTGTAGAGTGAGAACTCTTCTTTATCCAGCCTGACCTCCTTTATTTTTATTTTTATTTTTTTGTGCGTGGTACGCGGGTCTCTCACTGTTGTGGCCTCTCCCGTTGCGGAGCACAGGCTCCGGACGCGCAGGCTCAGCGGCCATGGCTCACGGGCCCAGCTGCTCCGCGGCATGTGGGATCTTCCTGGACCGGGGCACGAACCCGTGTCCCCTGCATCGGCAGGCGGGCTCTCAACAACTGCGCTCCCAGGGAAGCCCCTTGACCTCCTTTATTGTATTTTCACTTAAGAGATCTAAAAAGCTAAGTCAGTCCCAAAAACTTGTCAAAGATCAACAGACCTGGTTTAAAGGTCAGTCACTTAAAAAAAAATCGTGAAGGAAATCCTTGGGTATATCTTTTCAATCAGTGATTCTAAGATACGGAAAATGTATGAAACCTGCAGTCACGCTAAGTCCTTCACTTTGTGGTGCAGTTACACACGTGGGTGTTGATTAATAAACATTCCCAGCATGTTTTTCAAAATCACTGAATTTTGAGTTATGGCTCCAAATGGTTCCAAGACTCACACATGAAAATCAGTTTTACTATTTGACGATTTGTACAGCATGTGTTTGAACCCTGGCCAACGACTGTTTGGAGCATTTGGAATAAGATATATTACACCAGTCTGCTTTTGAGTCTTGTCCTCAGATATGCCTTTTGTGGAGGAGACAGCGTGGCACCATTGCAGGGTAGCCTCCATGATTCAGCTACGGGTCTTTCCAATTTTGGTGAACTGTGGATACTGGGAATTTTCCAATAAGGACGGTTGGATTTCTGGGTCATCAGTGCCATTTTATTTACTTTCTCTGGGACTGTTGAAGGGATGGTTTCTTCCTGAAACACTGTAATGAGTGCCATACATTAGTGCTCCAGAGGCCAAGAACAAATTTAGTGGTTGCTAAAGTTTATTGTAAATGTTAACTTTTAAAGATTTGCCAGGATCAGATGAGAAGGAAGAAGGCATCACATGGTGGCTGCGTTTTAAGGGCCACTTTACAGTAATAAGAAGAGTCATGCATTCAAGAGCATCACGGGGGTTTTCAAAAGGGCGTCCATGGAAAGCAGATAAGACCAAACTACAGATTTCCGTCTTCCTGCTCGTGGCGATCTTCAGATTTGAAAAAGAAAATCAATTTTGTAAAAATACCTGTAAACACTTCCAGGTATTTGCCCTCACTTTAAGTCATATCATGCAAATAATGAACTCCTTCACAGCCCTTTGACTTTTTGGAATATGTTAATCTGAATGAAGCATCTCACACTCTGCTCTCTGTGCCATTTCAGCCCTATTAGGTCCAAGAATTGGAGAATCACATAATACCAAGTCTGAGAACACAACAAGTGGTTGCTTTTTTTTTGGGCTTGAGAGAGGTTTCGAATTTTTTAATTTTTGTTTTCACATTACCCTGAACAAAGGTCCTGTCCTAATCCAGCCTCCTGACAAGTGTGGCCTGATGTACTCTAATATACATTTATTTCCTTCAGATGCCCATCAACAACCTATCAAATGCCTAGTAACAAGGTTATTTTCTGTGCAACTGTGTATTTTATAAAGCGCCATTTGCGGAAGTAATTTCAGAAATGTCCAACTTGAGGATGTATGCTATCTTTGACAAAGGGTCATCCACACTAGCTTGTAAATACAGTTAATTGTAGGCCATTTCTCTGAAATGGATCAAAAGGGGAAATATTGCTCAACCTCATTTATCATTAAATATAATTGTCTTCAGATCTTACCTGTGGAAAAGCCAAGGAGAACTATGCTTACATTTCTAACCTAGAGGACACTGGAATTAACACTTATTATTCATTAGGCCTTTATAGTTTTCTCCTTCATTGGATGGGTATTTTGTTTTATTTTTATTGAAGGATAATTGACATGCATTATATTAGTTTCAGGTGTGCAACATAGAGATTTGATATTTGTATATTTTTGTGAAGTGTTCGCCACAGTAACATTTGTCACAGTACATAGTTACAGAATTTTTTTTTCTTGTGATGAGAACTTTTAAGATTTATTCTCATAGCAACTTCCAAATATACAATAGAGTATTATTATTTTTAAAAAATTTTATTGAAGTATAGTTGATTTACAGTGTTGTGTTTCTGGTGCACAGCAAAGTGATTCAGTTATACATATATATGTATTCTTTTTCATTTTTTTAATTATGGTTTATCACAGGATATTGAATACAGTTACCTGTGCTGTACGGTAGGACCTTGTTGTTTATCCATCCTATATACAGTACTTTGCATCTGCTAGTCCCAAACTTCCAAACCAATGCTTCCCCCCCTCCTCCCCCTTGGCAACCACAAGTCTGTTATGTGTGTCTGTGAGTCTGTTTCTGTTCAGATAAATTCATTTGTATCGTATTTTAGATCCCACATATGAGTGATATATGGTATTTATCTTTCTCTTTCTGCCTTAGTTTGCTGAGGATGGTGATCTCTAGGTCCATCCATGTAGCTGAAAATGGCATTCTTTTTTATGACTGAGTAATATTCCATACAATACAGTGTAATTCATTATAGTCACCCTGCTGTACATTACAGCCCCATGGCATATTTACTTTATAACTGCAAGTGTGTACCTTTTGACCCCCTTCACCCATTCTCCCCACCGCCACCTCTGGTGACCACCAGTGTATTCTCTGTGTTCATGAGCTTGGGTTTGTTTTGTTTTTTTGCTTGTTTTGCTAATCTTTAATGTAGCTTTCCCTGGATTCAGTTATACATGTAAATCAATAGGAACATTACAAGACTTAGGAAAGTGAAAATAAAGCGTAGTTCTTGCTCCTTTTGTGATCACCTAAGGTTTAAAGACTTCTGTTTTCATTTATTCACTTTATTGCAACTCTACTAATGTTCTTTTATGGCTGACTCTCTTGATTAGTAGCACAAATTCTTTAAAGCTTTTAAGCAAAAAGTGATCCTTTCTGTGTTCTGAAGCAACAAAGTTTGGCGTTCAGCTCAGCACATGTGCAAGTTCTTGGCCAGACACAGAGCTTCCTTTTGAAGTTCAGACAGCCTGCAGCCCACCTGCCTTAACAGCTAGTTAGCCAGCTGTCATGGGGAGGACATAAGTCAGCCTCCTACAGGTTCACAGCAGAGTGTTACCTCTGCTTCCCGTGTATGTTTTAGCTCAAGTGAAAGATCTGTGTTTCATCAGCACACAGACCATCAGACTCCTTCCAGTACTTGCCAGAGTTCCGTCATGAAATCACCCATTGCAGTACTTGGCAAAGACACTCTGGGGGCATCAGGAAGCTGTCCACGTAGGCCATTCATTTCTCCAGGTTCTTTGAGCTCCCTCTACTGAGGTAAATCATCAGGAAACAATGTCCCTTGGCTATATTATTTCAGCTCCCAGCAGAAATGCCATCATTCAGGTAAGATTTAATATGGTGCCTTCAGCACATGGGAGAAAAAAAAATCCCATCTTTTGCACCACATAGTTGAAGACATTTGTATGAAAAAAAGTTCCTGTCTTTTACACCGTAGATTTGAAGACGTTACTCAGTGTCCCTGATAAAGGGGCTTTCATAAAAAATGTCTCCGTGATATTAATGCCAAGGGGGGGAAATGTGCCTTGCATGTTTCCTTTTTGGTAAATTAAGAACTGTATCATGCAGTATTTCCTTTTTTCGTCTTAGCTGCAAGCAAACAGAGCTAAGTTCGGTGCGCTGTTGGAGTACTTGACATCTCAAGCATGTGTAATGTTCCCTTTAACTAATTTCTGTTATTTTCAATAATCAAATGTTTGGTTACATACTTGATTTATTTTGAAAGTACTTGCATCCTTTTTTTGCAAGAATTAAACGAACCAAATCAATAGTTAGCAAGGGAGATGATACTTGGCCATAATAGAGTTTGTAGCATTTGGTGCTTTAAAGAAGTAAGCTTCCATTGTCTTGCAAATTTACTCATTCTGGAACCCTGTAAATACGTTCAGCCCCGCCCACCTCCCCACGTACTATATCAAACTGCATAAATACACCTGCCTTAACCTGATGTCTAGAGCCCAATTGCACATTTATTGAATTCATGTCTTAGGGGTACCTTTATGTTTTTATTGTATAATTGACTTGGCGTGTTGATGCAGGATCCTGATTCATTGAAGAGAGGTTTCCATCACAAAAACATTGATGAGTCTGGGTTTTCTGCAGTAAACCCTAACACACTTCAAACTTTCAGGCACACATGTTAACAAAGGCTGCTTCTATACTTCCATCAGTGGATTATAATCAAGAGGCATACACAAAACCCCTAAGTAAGAAGTGTGCTTAATATTTTTTTCCTGCTACTAAAACACGTGAACTCCAACTCGACTATGTTTCTGTTCTCACCAGCCCTACACGTGAGCCAAGTTTTTGTGTGGTCACTGCATCTCCCTTTTCCCTGTGGGTGAACGTGGGTTCAATAAATATGTTAGCTGGACATTCTGAATGCTGAAAAGGACTGCTACCCATGAAATATGGTTCCACAATCTTGACAGGAAGCAGAGCCCTTACACAGGAATCTGTTTGCTCATGGTTTACCACAGCTCAGATGTAACACAACTGATTTTGTACTGTGTAGGTCAAACATTATTAAAATTTTATGATTAGGCTCTGAAGAGAATATGACAAAAATGTTACCATTTTAAAATTTCTGGGTGGTAGGTACATGTGTATTTGTTTTGTTACTCTTTGCACTGTCCTCTGTGTCTGTCATGATTTTTGAAAGTATGTACTGGAGAAAACCGGATCAGATGTGTTTGTTTAGGTTGGAGAGTGGATCAGGTTGGGGAGAGGAAACAGCTGTATCCTCTTCTTGGCAGGCATGGAGATTTTCAAGAGGTTTCTGTTAAAGAACAAAACCTTAACCTAGTTTGGACTCTTTCCAGATGAAAACTATTGTTTGTAGACAGGAAAGGTGGTTCTTTATGATAATTTTTTGCATGTGATTTATTCATAGGTGTCAGCCTGGTACAGAGCATCAGAAATTTCTGTATGCAAGGCTCTGCATATACACCTCTAATTTAAGTGTCTGCTGTGTGAAATCATAGGCAGCCAGATTGTCTGCTCCCTGCAGGCTGCAAATCTAAAAGGGTCCTTCAGCACGCTCCGCAGCAGTGGGAGGCTTCAGAGTCCTTAGCCTGTGGTTTTAGTTGCAGAAAAACCTGCAGACAACCAGCACATAAGGTCAAATTTTTTGGTATGTCAAGATACCTTATTTAAAGGAACCCGTGTCTGTGCGTGTGCAGGTGTGTACGCTTGCACATATGCATATGTATGTTTGTCACTGCTCTTGTTTTTTTTTTCTTTTCTTTTTTTTTGGTTAAAGGGAACAGTATGATATCCTGATCTATTTGAGATTGATCATGAGCTATGTGATGCTGCATGGCTTCATGTAGACTAGAATTCTGGATGCTACGAACTTATATACTTTCTAGACTATAGGCATAATTCTGGGTGTCGAGGTATAATGCTGAGAGGAATTTTCACTTTCACTTTTTAGGACACTCACTGGTCTAAAAGGCTCTTTTGAGGCAAGTCAAATGCAAGGCCGGGGGTTGGAGGGGAGAGGGAGGTATAGGACTCAGTTACTATTCTCACACTCCTGGAGCACGTGGCTTGTGGTACGTGAAGATACATACATATAGGAGAGCTTTGATTTCAGGCAGGCCTTTGGGGCACGGTGCTGGTGGGTACAGCGGTGGCTCTCCACCTTTACTTCTGCCATCACATCCATCATACATGAAACAGATTCCCATCAACAACACCTGTCATTGCATGCAGTAATTCTTAACTAGGGGCAGGGGGTTACTGGGGGAAAAAACTTCTTTCTTTAGAGCTTGTGCATCCATCCCCTGCCTGCAGCTTGAGAACCACCAGGTGGAGAATAAGGAGCAGTCATCTAGGAATCTCAGTCCCTGGTTTGGGTGTCCTTTCTGCCATGAGTGGCTACTAAGATAGGGCCGACACCTAGTAGGTGATCAATAAGGATTTAGGGAGTGTTGAGTGAATTAACCAGCTGTGTAGCCTTAAGCAAGCCACTTAATCTCTGTGGCTTCTGTTTCCTCACCCGAGGAATGAGGGAAATGGATTAGATGACCTCCAGGGCCCCTTTCAGTTGTAAAATTATATGATTCTGTGATTGGACCTTTACCCCAGAGGAAGATTAATTTGACAGGAGTATGAAGGATGGATAGAGTGAGAGCCAAGAGGTGGGGAATGCTCCTTCCTCTGAATCAGTCTGATATTTCCTTTTATGCCACTATTTTTAAAGCACGCACTTACCTTGGGGTCTTCCCGGTGATTTTACATAGATCAGCTGTCATTCTCTGGGCAGATTGTAAACTCATTCAGGACTGGAACCATGGCTTTCTGCCCACTTCTTTGTGCCTCAAAATTTAAGGCATCACAATGCCTTGTTAGTGGCGTGAGGGAGCCACATGGTGCTTTCACAGTTTGTTTAATCTGTGAGGGAAGCTGAGGAAACTGCAGGTGAGGCAGGGGAAGCAGCAGGTGAGGGTCTGAACTGCAAAGTGAGCTTGGATGAGTCCAGGTGAGTCTCCAGCTTTTACGGCAGTCTAGTTAGCTGACTTAAAGACCCTGTTCTGGGAAAGCCCGGGGTGAGGTAAACGTGGCCTGGCCATAGGAAGCTTCTTTTTTCTCTTCCTGATTCTTTTGTCACTGGCCTTACGCTGTAGGTGTCCTGCAACTTATCGCTACGTTGGCATTTTTCACATCTCATGAAGTACAGCAGTTTTCTTCCTGGGCTACACATTCATCTACCAAAGGTCACACCCTGAGTAATAGCTCTCTCACCTTTTGTGGCCCTTTTCCCTTCTGCTGTACATCTTTAGTTTTAGCAGCAGCTTTCTCTGTGTATATCTGCATGGTGCCTGTGAGTGTGGATAAAATACTCTCTGGTCATTAAACCATTTATTCTCATGTGCAGCAGATAATGGTGGTGACCTGCCCTTGGTCAGTAGTAGTGGAGTCTTAGAGAAATGGATGACCTGAGAAACTTAAGGAAGGTATAGCTAGCCCACGGGTCATGGCAGGTGGCTGGTCATGGTGGGGAGACGGACAAGAGCAGGTCTCAGAGGGTCATGCTAAGGGTTTGGAATCTTGCTTTAAGAATAAGGGGACGGAAATGGAGTTTTTCAGCAAGGGAGTGACCTGACTGGGTTTTCAGGTACAAGCTGACTGACTCCTCTGGAGACCATGAGCTTGAATGTGGAGAGACCAGTTAGGAGCCCCTGCAGTCTCAGGGCCGGGCTGATAGAGCCTCAGGTAAGGGTTGTGCGCTGGCAAAGACGATGTGTAACGTTTATTAAGTTCTAGATCTAGTCCAGACATGCTGTTTCAGACACCTGCTTTTGGATATATCCTTTACCCTCTCTGAGCCCCCTCCATTTCCTCATCTGTAAAATAATAGGGGTAATAGTCATCCCTACCTGAAGGGTTGTTTTGAGCATGGAATGAGATGACACATGTGAAGCCCGAAGCACGTACCAGCAGGTTGTAAATGTTATTAATGATTATTTTCCCCACCTCATAGTTGAGGAAACGGATTCCAGAGGCCAGACAAGCAGCAGGTGGATCTGAACTCAGACCTCTCTCCACAATTTCACAGGCTCACCTCCTTAGCACCTCGCTGCCTCCTGTTATGGAGAGGTGTCCTGTGTCTCTTCCTAAACCCGTGGGAAAGGACGTCAGTTCAGTGCCAAGAGTAGGAAAGAAGCAAGCTGAGTGATGCTCCAACTGACTCCTAGCCCAACATGTTTGAAAGGTCCCCATCCTGCTCCCGAGAGGGGCAGACGCTCTAGGGGTCCAGGAGTCCCTCCGGACTTCCTTGGACATCAGCAACTTTCCCCTCACCTGGAATGTTGTTGGCTAAGAAAATCCCCTGCTGCTTAGGAGGGAGGGGCCACGTCAGGATCCTGGGAAACACTGTACCTGCTGCCCTTACAGGGATCCTGAGTGGTGTTACTCCAACTACATCCTTCAACTTCAGAGCTTGGGGAACTGGTTGACTTTCAGCCTCACTCCAGAGCACCCTGTGATGGAGGGTACGCAGCGCCAATGGCACTTAGAGTTTATGATGCCCTTTGACAATGAGTGGTCTTTGGACTTCTAAGCGTTTTGCTTCCATCTGGTTCTTGGGGGGGGGTGCATGTGCCCCCATATATTTGTTGGCATGGGCTAAGAGACGTTCGTGTGCAGCTGAGGAATGCAAATAGTTCTGAGCTGGCCTTTTAGTTTGGGAGCCCTCCAAAAGCAGTAACTCTTTCAGGTTGTCTTGACATGGTAAATTAAGAGGTGCAGGAAAGTGCTACATCCTGTAAAATATATACTTCAACTGTCCGGGCCTCCTGCACCTCCACCACCAGGAAGGGTACGTGTTCACTCATGTGTTTGTCGTCACCACCCTCTTAGCCAGAGGCCTCCATTGAGTGTTCACTGTGTCCCTTGCAGATGAATTGAAAGAGCAAAAAGAAAACCCCTATGCATGCCAGACCGTATCTTGGAACTTCTCACTTTGAATGGACATAGCAAAAAATAAAATTTAACGAAATTAAGCCCCAATCCTGTTTCGTCGTAACCAGGTGGTGCTGAGTAGAGGTTGCCCCCTTTCAATGTGGAATAACTTTTCCAGCTGGCATAGTCCCCACATTTCCCTGGTTTTTGTTTTTTTTTGTTTTAAATACACTTTCTGCCATACTCCTTTAACGTTCCTGCAGTAGTGCTTTCAAATTGCTTGTGAGAGTATAAACTGATACAACTTAAATGAAAGGGAATTTGACAGTATCTAGCAAATTGTAGATATATATATCCTTTGACCAAGCAATTTTCTTCTAGAAAATTTATTTTTATACTCACATATTTGCCAAGTGACATAAGAACAAGGTTATTCATTGAAGCATTATTTATAATAGTGAAAGACTAGAAACAATCTATTCATAGACTGGTAACTGGTTAAAGAAGGATATGGCATACAACAGAATACTACGTAGCTATAAGCGAACAGAAAAGAATGAGAAAGCTCTCTGTGAACCTATACGGAGAAATTCCAAGGTATATTATTAAGTTAAATAAAAGGCAAGGTGCAGAGCAGCATATAGAATGCTACTACCATCTCCCACTTGAATTAAACAGGCTAGAGGGAACTCTGTATGTGTATTTGCTAGAGCATACGTAGAAAATCTCAGGAAGGATGCACAGAAATCCTACAGCATGATTGCCTCTGTGAGGTAGACCGGGAAGATGAGTGACAGGAGTTGAGAGGGCTAGATTTCATGGAATACCCTATTGTACTTTTTGATTTTTAAGCGATTCTTAAGCCATGTGATTGTATTAGCTATTTTAAGAAAGAAATTTTTCTGCCTGAGCCCTGTAGGCATTTGCATCTGTGATGCAGTATATACTCCAATAAGAAATAAGGGATTGTGCCTTACCAAGTTTAAGAGTTTGTTGTTTTGGGACTTTTTTTTAGGATTGAAAGAGTTTTTTTAATAAGAGTTATTAAAGGTCCCCTGGGTCTTGAAACTGTTGCTCTCAAGTTATTAACGTTGCCTCTGGAAAGTTGCACAGACATAGTGTCTGGCTTTAAATCATACCTATTTTCAGCTTCCCTTAAATCAGGAGTATCTTGTGCCATATCAATTAAAGTAAGTGTACTTTCAATTAAAGGTGTTAAGTATGAGTCCAAAAAAGATTAATTCTTTGTGAAAGGATGACCTTCAGTAGTTAGATCCAATTAGGCATTTTTCCAACTATATTTCATCCTGATGGGACAAGTCTACTACACACAATGAATCACTGTGATCTTTTCAAAGGTGGGTAATTTAGGTTCAGAGTCATAAAAGAATGACGTGACTAGGCAACCTCCATAACTTGAGCCACCGTTGATGTAGATAAAGATTATGGATGTTGGGTATGTATTACTTTTGTGGGATTGATATGTAAAGAATAAGGATGTGCATGATGATATGTTGGTTATGGTTCTCATACCTCTCTGCTCATGACCTTAGTAGAACAAACTAATTTAGACAAGCCTGATCAAAAGAAAAAGAGGAAAGGAACAATGGCATAAATTATGGTCACACCTAATTCCTTTTCATGTTTTCTCCTTCTGTCGTTTCATTATTAAGCACACCATAAAATAACTTGCTTTCCTAGTGATGATTCTTTCTTTTTGAATTGTTGTAGCCCTAATTCACCCTTCGCTGATGCACAGCACACAAAGCGGGGGCATAAATGAATGCTTGCTGATCTTTTTACAGTAACGTGTAAAATGTTGGGGAATATTTGTTTTCGCTCAAAAGTTAAAGGGAATTGAACATCTGTATTTACATTAGGTATTTCCAGTATGGAATTGTTGCTCCTCACTCTGCCACTCATTAACTTTGTAAAAAAAAAAAAACATTGAATGTACTCACCAAAAAATGGGAAACAAGTAATACCTGCTTTGTATATTTCAAAGGTTTATTATCAGGATCAGATGAAATTTGGTATCAGTATTTCTCAAAATGTGGTCCTGTAACCCCCGGGGGGTCCTTGAGACCCTTTCAAGGAGCTTATGAGGTGGAAACTATTTTTATAATAATATTAAGAAAGTATCGGCCTTTTCCTCTCTCATTGTTTCACGTACATACAGTAGAATTTCCAGTAGCTGGCTACATGATACGTGATATTGCAGCAGATTGAATACAAAGGCAAATATAAGAATCCAGCTACCTGAAGACAGACATTACAGAGGTTTACAAAAATAGAAAACAATGCATACTTTTCACTGATTTGTTTTTCTTTTGTAAAGTAAAATAATTTTAGGTAAAAAAAAATTTTTTTTTTTGACATTAACATGTGATGGGCTGATTATTTTCATTTTCAAGTGAATTAATAAATATTTAAAAACTTATCAGTTTTAATACCTAATACAGTAAATATTGATAGATACAACCGACATAAACAAAAGTTCCTTAGGGGGTCCTTGATACTTTTTAAGAATGTAAAAGAGTCCTAAGACCAAAAAGTTTGAGAACTGCTGACGGATATGAAAACACTGTGTAATGTGTGGTGACATTGTAGTTTATGAAGAAAATTCAGGCAACATGCAGACAGCCCTCCCAGTGCAGGCACTGGTTGTTCACTCCACCTCCAGGGCAGGCTTGCTTTCCCTGGTGTCCAAGATGATCTCTGAACCATCTACAGTTGCCTGCAATTTCATGTGTCGGTCATGTGTCTGCTTTTTTAGTGGGAGCATTCACAATTTTCACAGTTTTCAGATTCTCAGAAGGTCCTGAAAGAAGCACAGCTATAGGAATTGCTAATGTCCGCTAGTTCCCATTCTGTCTTCGAGAGGAGTAGCGATAAAGTCGTGGTGCGGACACCCGAGAGGAGACGCTGAGGTTCCAGGCTCTCATGTCGGTAGCCTGGGCTTGGTTGTCTCTGGAGTTCCTGACCCTTTACCTCTCTGGTTGTGGAAGGTATTAGACTTGGGTCAGCTTCTCTAGGCACTGGGAGAAGGGCTTTCTCTCAGTTGGTACCATGCCTTTGTCATCGTTCTGGGCCTCCTCACACTTGGTGTCGTAGGATGTGGTAGGACATAAAGAACCACCATCAGGCTATGGACCAAAAAGGGCCCATAGACTGACATCGTCAAGATTCGGGCACTGTACCTAGAGACCAGGAGATAATTACCAGAGTTTTGGAGTATCAAAGGGTTTGATCAGACTTTCCTGGCACTGGAAGGAGGATGTTCAGGGCTTGGTGTTCAGACCATCTCTGTCTCTGTCTCTGGCACTCTTGGCAGCTGAGCAAAGGGTTGAATGCATACAGAAATTACTATTTCATGTGTCCTACTGCAGTTTCTTAAAAGTTTTTTTTTAAATTAACTTTAATTCTAGCATATGTCGAGAGTTACTCATAATATTTTAGTGTTCTTATGAGAAAATAAAACCATTCTAATTATAACTCACTGGGCTTTACTATTATGTCTTGAAATTAATATGAATGGAAAACTCATATCTTAGGTACTTATTTGTTCCGTATTTCCCCAGTGTCATTTGATATTTTGATTGAATGTACATAATGTGTCTATTGTAGTTTTATGTAAGCATTTTAAATTTCTTAAAAGTTTTATATATTCAGTGGGCAATTTCATAACATTCAGAGGTCCCCCTCTATTTATTTAGATAAAATTTTTAACAACAAAATACACATCTTATTCTGGACATTTTTGTTGTATGATTTAATGTATAGTGCTGTTGTGAAGTTTATCGCTAAGGCTACCTTCCTTGTTTGTTTCACTTTTAAAAATAATTTGAGGGGACTTCCCTGGTGGTACAGTGGTTAAGACTTCACCTTCCAATGCAGGGGGTGTGGGTTCAATCCCTGGTTGGGGAGCTAAGATCCTACAGGCTTCACGGCCAAAAAACCAAAACAAAAAACAGAAGCAATAGTGTGACAAATTCAATGAAAACTTAAAAAATGGTCCACATCAAAAAAAATAATTTGATAAAATACTATTTTCCCAGGAAAAATATGAAAAATGTATTGAATACTATTTATGCTAGACTAAAAGCTTCTGAAATTTTTAATTATGGAATTAAATTTAAGGTTACTGATTTAGTGTAGATTTTATAAAAGGAGCATTTAGTTTTGGAATTTTGTGATACAATCATGTTTGTATAAGGTAAATTCAATCAGTTAAACAATATCTCCCTTTATTCTTGTCATAACTGCCTCTTCCAGTGGAAGAAGTATTTAGAAGTAACCCACAACTATTAAATGCTATCTATATGTCAGTAGCATCTTGTAAAAATTGGAATACATTTAGTTTGGTTAAACTCTGCTTCATTAGATTTTAATGCGCTATTTGTTATGTATTTCAGGAATTCCAGAAAGGAACTTAATGATATACGATTTGAGTTTACTCCAGGAAGAGGTAAGCTTTAATTGAAATTATCATTTTATTGCTACCAAGAGCATTTCAGAAATTGATTACTAGCATATGGTTATAATTTGCTATTCAAAAATGTGTTCTCTAAAATCAAAGGAGGGAAGGAAGGAAGAAAGGAAGGATTTGCAATAATTGTGGGGAATCCAAACTGAACCCACTACTGACTGCATGAATTCCAGTGACACGTGCTGCACAGAATATACGCACTTATAAATTACATCTGTTAGCTCGACCATGAAAAGAAGTGCTGGCGTGGTGATTCGGGGCCTAAAGGACATTATGATGAGTGTGATGAGACGCGCGTAGCAGTCTTAATTAGGGTTGAGCAACAAACAGTGACATCAGACCAAAAGGTAGCATACTTTGCCTCTCTGTTGTCGGTTCAGATTACACGAAGCCTGTGCTGAGGAGTATCTGGGCCTCTACTTGCTGCAGGCACCGCTAGGAAACTTGGTAGGAACAGTGCTAGTCTTGCAGCTGAATATAATTTTAGTATTTTGAGTAGTTATTAAAATAGTTTCAAGGCTAGACTGGTTGCTCTTTTAGCGCCTGGATGCCTGGAAGTCATTGAGCCATGTCCTGTTTCTTGGTGTCTCTAGCACCTGGCAGGTGCCTGGTATGCACAAGAATCTCAAGTCATTTTGGTTAATTATTGGATACAGGCTTTGGAGATCACGACTTCAGTTGTTAAACAAAAATTGCTCTTTGCACTCTTTAGTTCATAACCAAAACAATCTAGAGAAGTGAAAAACAGATGCTAATGCTAAGACTGGGGCTGTTCACCTTGATCTCTGGTTTCAGACTTTTATATACATGAAAACAGCCTCGATGTCTCATTAGTCTTATACATTTGAACATATTAATATATGTAAGCTAATAACATTCTCTATTTTATGTATTAGAACTCCACGTAAATTTTTATTCGATTAAATAAATTGTATTTGCTAAAATCTTGAAAACCCGAAACTTTCTAGCTTGATAGCTAGTCAATCAGTTAACTGCTTGACCTCCCTGCTATTATCAACTGTAAGAAGACACAAACTCAAATGCTTCCAGGAGCCAAAGTGAATGGTGGGAACTTCAGAAAACCAAAGAGTTCTGTCTAAATACATTCAAGTTCAGTGCCCACCGAACAAAATATGTTCCTGGGCCATAGGTGGTCAGTCATAGATTCACTGGCCCTGATGTCTAGTCCCCTGTAAACACAAAGATTTCATGATTTCCAGTATATTTGAATTAAATTAAACATATCTTTTTACAAAGGAAATGTGAATAAGGCCCTGGTGAATTTGCTAACTGATCTTTCTTTCCGGGGGCAATCTTTGACAATTTAGAGTCAGTCTGTGAAATTAAACAGTTGCCGGTTGCTGTTATCAAAAAGCTGTTTTGTCATAATATAAAGATATGGAGCAGCCAATACTGTAATAAAATCTAGCAATTATATAATAAATGTTTCAAGTATAGTAAGTAAAAGAATTCTTATTTTAAGGGTTTCTTTTCATCTGATTGTGTAAGATTGACAGTGGCAATAAGAATCAATTTTAATTTCAAAGGTACCAAGGAAATGAATTCCTGAGTTGAGGATTGCTGGGGATAAGACGGCCTTATCAGCGTTACCTGGCCCTTTGTGCTAGCTTTGGCAACCTCATTTGCCATGGTTAGATTCAGAGTCTCTGCTTTTGTTGCCCAGACAGAAACCATAGTGCTCGCTTCCTGATGATAGCTGGCCTTCCCTGGGGAGCGAGCACAGCCGTTTAGTCTCAGAAACACCATAGCTATATCACTGTACCTCTGTGATTACTGATGCTGTCTGCATTTGAGATGTTGTTTGCGCTCGATCTGTGCATGCATACCATGTGTACTATGTCTCTGGTGTATACACAGATAAATATATACATCATTGAGTGTATAATAGGAACATATCAAATATTCTGTCGTCATTTGAGGGCAAGCCCTTTGTGTTTACTATGTTGCTGTAATGATCTAGAAAGCAGGGCGTACGTGATTATGATTATTTAACCCGTTTACACATTAAGAATGTCAAGCAGCTTAAAGAAAAATAAATTACCAATTACCTTCAAGTTTTTGTTCTAAACTATTACTGATATATTACTTAACATGCATGAAAAATAACTGCTTAATGGCACACACACAGACAAGGAATATTTCCATTTTGACCAACCAGCACAACCCTTTTGCTATTTTAATATGACTCATTTGGTACCCAAGAGTCCTGAAAATAGTCAGAGGTGCTGTACACTTTGATCATTTGGGAACGTTAATTTGCTTCCGTACTGCTTTAGTGCTAGCCCTCAATGTGACTTTGTTGATTATTCCATTCTTAACTACTTTCTTTGATTATAGCTCCTTACTCAAGTGTAAGATCTTACTGATACTTTAGAGATGGTGGTAACACATCCAGTTGCTTTTAACCACTGACTACTCTGTGCCCGGTGTCTACGAGGCAGGCACTTTAATTCAATAGGCTTCTTTCCCTGAAGTTTCTAGTGGCATCCAGGAAGATGGCGATTGTGAGGCTGAATGTTCTAAAGCTACATCATTTTCAGAGTGGAGCCTTTCATTATGCTACCTTGGGTTCCATGCTATGAGAGGTTTTATCTCTGAGAGAATTTTATAAGGTGTTTCTTGTACTTCTAACAGTTAAGGACAAGGCCCAAGATAAGCCCACCTTTTTTTTTTTTTAAGCCCACCTTGTATGGAATTTCATTGTTTAGTCAGATTCCTATGTTTTTCTTTTCCATTTTCTTCATTCCATTTCACTGAATGAGTAAAATGATAGAATACCACAGTTTCTCTCAAAGTACAAAGAATATATATCAGCTCTCAACTTGTTATTGGAGATTTAGGAAATAGGGCCATGTGTGAGGGAGAAAGAGCACAAGGGTGTAAGGAGCATTTCACATGACCTTTGGCTGCCTCACCATCATCAATTACCATTTGTTGAGTAATTACTATGAGTCAGACCCTGGGCTGATAAGCACATTAAAGCCCAGTGTGAAAGATAATTGTACCTTCAGCTATGTGCTCATGCAGGTACACACACATACACACACCCCACACACTTGAGCCCACTTACATAATCACCACATGTGAAACACAGACTAAGCAGGGAAACCCAGTCTGTGTTGAGGAAAGGCTTTGGCATAGCAAACTGCAGTTCAGTTTAGGTGCTTGTTTGATTCAGGAGCTATGCTTTCCCATTTTCTTCTTATCCAGCTATAGTATGGGCTATTTGTGAGAATATCAGGCCGCCATGGAGACCATGTCATCTCCCTTGTGAAAACGTAGGGGTTCATAATGGTTCTTTGAGCACATGGCAATTTATCAATTTCCCTTTACAAAGTCTTCAAACAGACTTCTCACTATTATCGTGTTCGTGTATAACCTCTCAATTAAGTAATTTCAGTTATATTCACTTGCTACAGCCTGTTCAGTCCCATCTTTATGAGATTGCTAACTCCTGTCACTTATCATTGAGAAACTACATTCTTTTATCCAACCACATTTTCTAAGAGAATGAGTCTGTTGCTATCAAATGATCAATGTCATGTTAAAGGATTTTCTTAATAGCATAAATTTAAAGAGCTCATCTTAATAGTCCAACAAGCTCATAGGCTGTTTGTACCAAATATAAGGTTGTATCAAATGCTAGTCTTCAACCTTTGCCATAAATTCTAACTCGGTAGCTACTAATGATAGAAAAGGATTGATGGTGGCTGGAGTTTACCTTGGCAAGAAAGAAGAGCAGTGTTCATAGGGAACAGTTATGAGCTAACTTCTAGAGGGGCATTTGAGAATAATTCAGATAGTAGACAAAGGGTAATAGTTTTTTGGTTCAATAAAAATGAAACAATAAGTTTGTAAAGCCTCTGTTGAATAAGGAGCAGGATGCAAATTGTACATGGCAAAAGTATTTCACATTTTGCTTCTGATTTTTCCTCCTGATAGAATCTGAACTGTTGAATTGAAACACACATGGATGATTTTTCTAAATGAAAAAATCTATATTTTACATTGTACTGGATTTTGGGGTTTTATTATATGGTTACTGATACACCTTCCTTTCACGTTTGGGCAGATACGGCAGACGGAGTTTCTCAGGAGCTCTTCTCTGCTGGCTTAGTCGATGGTCATGATGTAGTTATAGGTAAGTCACTTTTTAATGCATGTAGTGTCATTTTGTTGATACATCAAATGGAAATGCACTTAGAAACAAAAGTTTTCATAAAGGAATAATTCTGTGAATTTCTGAAAATTTCTTGAGTTCTTATCTTTTATGTGAAATAGGTATATTTAAGAGTCATATTTAACTTCCTGTTTCGAAAGCTCTTAAATGTAATTCTGTCCCATTTGTCTGGATGTGATTTATCCAATGCAGAACGTCACTTATTGGAGATAAAACAGAGAACCTAGAAGACTGAAACGTCCATGACATAGCAAACCCAAGATACTATAAATTCCATGCAGCAAAGTATGGGAACTTCTGAGGTCCTTTCTCTGAGTTTCTCTATTCTTTTTCCTAGCTCTTAGTAAGGTTCATTCATTATAAAGTTTTAGGTTGGTTAGGACTTAACTATCATTCAGGCCAGTTCTACCATTGTGTAGACAAGGAAGCGAATTCCTAAAGTGATTCAATGGTTTGTCCAGGGCCATGCAGCTGGGTTGTGGCAGAATCACCACACTTTGAGACTGTGGCTCTTTCTACTACTTTTAGAATCAAGAAAAAGCTGCGTGGAAATAGGGGAGCCTGCTAGCTCTAGGCATGCTGATAGGAGCAAGAAATGACTGCTGGCCAAGCAAGGCGGAAAAGCTGTGTAGAGGCAGAAAGTGTCATCTAAGAAAAAGCATAGCCTGATTCTCCCTAGGGTGAGGGTGAGGGTGAAGGGCTCCACACTCTTCAGCAAATTCTGAGTTTATGAAGATTTTATGATGTAGCCTATTACTGCATATTGGTAATGAAGACCCTAAGTAATAAGGATGAGTTAATATTAATTATGACATTATGTTCATTATATTGTTAATTATATATAATATAATTATAATAACACTATAATAGTATTATGATAAAAGTTTCTTTTAAAATATTCAAATCAAAACCAATCCTTGAAATAGCTTGGGCCCCTTAAATGATATGTTTTAACTTTTAAAAAAAATCACTTACTTGAAATAAATCCTTCCCCCAAAATACTGGGGTGTGTCACTAAGAGGGAGCTTGAGGTAGATGTACTTACCCACCAGAATAGTTTGTTCTGGGCTTCCCTGGTGGTGCAGTGGTTGGGAGTCCGCCTGCCAATCTAGGGGGCATGGGGTCGTGCCCGGGTCCGGGAGGATCCCATATGCTGCAGAGCGGCTGGGCCCGTGAGCCATGGCCGCTGGGCCTGCGCGTCCGGAGCCTGTGCTCCGCAACGGGAGAGGCCACAACAGTGAGAGGCCCGCGTACCGCAAAAAAAAATGATAATAATAAATAAACAATAAATAAATAAGCAGAAAGCTTCTGTTTTTCTATGCTGTATTTATTCTTCCCCAAATTTTTCATTTTGCCTTTTTCCCCTTCTTAGAGCTGAAGTGTAGAGTGTTGGAGTGAGACTGAGCATGTGCACTTGTTCCTTATCTAGCAGTACTGACCACACCTCACAGGGACAGCTCACCTAAGAGTTACAACGTCTGCATATTTCATTTGATCATCACATCAGTTCTCTAAGGTGGAGAGGACAGGTTTTAATCAATATTTTATGGACAAAAAAGGGAGGTCAAAAGAAGTTTCTGGGTTATTATAACTTGTCATAGTCCCTGAACATGGATCTTGTGATTCCAAGCCCAGAGCCTAATCCTGAACCTGACACTCTGTGTACAATTAATCCAATATCTTTAGCCTTGAAGAAGGGACCTAGATAATTTTAACTGGTTTCGGTGTCTCTTGGGAAAAAAAAAAAATAGCTTGCCCTTACCTGTTTTTCCTGTATCAGTAGATGATTTATATTCTAAGTGTTGACTATTTGATAGACAGGTGAAATGTGTTTAATTCTGTCCCCTCTAACCCATCTCAGCCCCTCCTGCATCACTTACCTCCCTCTTTACTAGATTTGTCCCGCCAGCACATGGACATGTTTTTGTCTCCCATTCTAAAACCCTCTCTTTACTCCACCTCCCATTACAGCTACTTCTCTTCATCCCCTTGCAACTAAAGTCCTCAAAAGAATTGCCCCTGACTTCAGTTCTTCTTCTACCACTGTCTCTTGAACTCACTCCAGTCAACTTCCTCATTCCACTCAGACTATTTTTTCCAAAGCCATATCTGGGGAAGGCACACCCTTGGTAGATAAAATGGCAAATGCAAAGATAGATGTGGCCGGAGTGGAGTGAGCAAGATGGAGGGAGAGAAGATACATGATCTGTGAATGACTGCCTGCCACGCTCCTAAATCCAGTGGTTAATTCTCAGTGACCTGTCAGCAGCATTGGGCATAGTGGACAATGCCCTGCTCCATAAGTGTTTTCATTTGGTTTTTAAGACTCCATTCTCTCTTGGTTCTCCCACCTTATTTATGCTTCCTTCTTAGTCTTTTTTTTTTGTTTTGATTTTTTGTTTTTTTGCGGTACGTGGGCCTCTCACCGCTGTGGCCTCTCCCGTTGTGGAGCACAGGCTCCGGACGCTCAGGCTCAGCGGCCATGGCTCACGGGCCCAGCCGCTCCGCGGCATGTGGGATCTTCCCGGACCGGGGCACGAACCCGCGTCCCCTGCATCGGCAGGCGGACTCTCAACCACTGTGCCACCAGGGAAGCCCTTTAGTCTTTTTTGCTGGTTCCTCTTCATCTCTTTGACCCAGAAATATTGACATGTCCAAGGACTCTTTCCCTGGATTTCTCCTCTTTTCTCTAGTCACTCACATCCTTGGTGATACCATCTGGTTTCATGGTATTAATGCCTTCCAGTTTCTAACTCCCACATTTGTATCTCCAGCACAGACCTATCCTTTGAATTCCAGACTCATATTCAGCTCTCTTTGGCATCTTCGCATAGAAGGCTAATCACTGTCGCAGGTTTAATTAACATCTCCAAGAACCAGCCTCTGTTGTTCCTCCCAATCTGCCCCTCCAGCAGCCTTGTACCCTAAGTTGATGTCAGCTCCATCGTTTCAGGTGCATAAGCCCAAAACCTAAGAGTTGTCCTTGACTTTTCTTTCTCTCATAGTCAATATGCAGCCTATCTAAATGTACCTGAGACCCAGCCATTATCCACCATCTCCCATCCTGTTTCAGACCCCTCTCATCTCTCAGTTGAATTATTGCCTTCATCTAGTCACTGGTCTCCCTGCTTATGACTTTGCCTCCTTTCAGCCTATTCTCATCACAGCAGCCAGAGAGATACAAGTAAAACATAAGTCAGATACAAAAGGCCACACATATTATGATTCCATGTATATGAAATGACCACAATATGCGAATCTGTAGAGTCAGGACATAGAGTAGTGGTTGCCAGGGCCTGAGAGGGACAGGGAAAAGGGGAGTGACTGCTTAGGGGTCGTGGGCTTCTCTTTGTAGTGCTGAAAGCATTCTGGAATTAGAAGTGGTGATGGTTGTACAACCTTGTGACTATACTAAAAACCACTGAATTGTGCCCTTTAAAAGGGTGAGTTTTATGATATATGAATTACATCTCAATAAAAAAATGTGAGCGAGATCACATTAATGCTTTAAATAAAACTCTAATAGCTCTCCATCCCACATCTCAGTGGCTTACAATCCTCTATATGATCTGTCCCCTGTCATTTCTCAGACCCTTCCCTCTCTTTGGCTCTCCCTCTTCCCCATTTCACCCCAGCCACACTGGCTTTTGTACTTGGAATTCTCCTTCCCCAGGTACACCTGGGTATCTCCTAGTGCTTAAATGCTGCCTCTCAAAGGGGCCTTCCCTGCCCGGCCTACTTAGAATTGCAACCCGCTCCCAACTCTCTACCCCCATCCTTACTTAAGTACTTTACCTAGTCTCTCCCCCATCTAATAGGCTATATTTCATTTATTCATTATTTAACTGTATAGGATTTTCCCTTGAGCATAAGTTTCTAGAAGGCCAGGATTTTCGTTTTGTTAAGTGCTATTTTCCCAGTGCCCCAAACTGTACATTTCATATAGTAGCCACTCAGGAACTTGTTAGAGATAAACAAATACTACCTTGAAATATAGAGATATCTCGTTAACACTTTCTAAAGAAGGCTATTTTAAGTATAGGATTCAATTATTTTAAGAATCTTGCTTTCAAGAGTACAGAATTCGAGTGACATTTCACAAATATGAAATACATTCACTTGACAAAGTTTGCACCAAAAATAGTCCAGTTCAATTGAGAACATTGGCACGTAGAGGTCTGGGTGATTTCTTGTGTGTGTATTTTTTCAGTTTCCATAATATAAAACAGCTAACATTTAAATAGATTAAACATTCCTTTTTTTCCCCCACCAGAATTTCCTCTTGAATCAGAGTAAATCCTTCGGGCAATATAAAAAAAACTGAATAAAGCAGTAGTATATGTTACGGTGCAGTGAGTGTTATGACTTTTACTATAATGTGGCAAACAGAATGTTACAAAAAAATTTTCAGTATCCAGCTTCAGGGTAATCTGCCTTTAGTGCCAACCTTCACAAAGCAGAATTTAGACTGAAGGAGCAGTTTAGTGACATGGAGTGATTGCTTTCTCACACAAGCAGAGCAGCACAGAAATTAAATGCAGCATTTGTAGACTGAAACCATAAACCCAGTTCAGTTGTGCTTCAATGCAGCACTACCTTAGGCAAGAAACAGAAAATATATCTAGGCCTTGTGTAAATCAGAACTAAGAATGACAAGCCCTCCTGGGTGGGTGTTGGTTTAAAAAGTAAGTTAACTTTGCAAGATGCAAAACTTGATGCATGTATGAATTTGCTTCTCTTGCCTTGCTGGGATGGCTGACAAATAGACCAGATGTGAGTCCTTGATCCAGTTGTTTCAAAGAGGGACCCTCAGTGAGGCAGCAGAGATACTTGGTCCCTTTGCCTCCTAGTTCAGAAACAGCCCATCAGACGTTTTCTCAGCAGTAGAAGCAGAGAGGAGAGAAAATTAAAAAATTCATGTAGAAAAGAAAGCAAAAGTTCTGCATTCTCTTCACGCCTTATGCTACGTGATACTTGTGAGTCTCTGTTGAATGAGTGTTAGGACCTCAGCAGTGGAAGGAACGCTGATAAGTGTGTTAAGCTAGCCAGTTACCGCTCCTCCTTCTATCTCCAAGGCCCGTTCCAGGGTCCAAGATTTGACAGTGAGTGAATGTGGGAGAGGAAGCCGCTTGGCAGCTGCCTTTTGAGAAAGTGCCTACTGACGGCTCTTTGCTGGGTTTTTACACCACCGTTTCCTGGCTTTGTAACATATGTCTTTTTTTTTTTTCCCCCCTTTAAGTGGGTTGAGAACCAGATGTTGGAATTTCTGTGTCCTGAGAAGGGAGCTCTGTTTCTGCATTTGTTTATACAATTTTCCTTTGAGGGATTTTGTGCCTAGGTAACTAGTTAGCATGGCCCTGGAAGCTAATATTAGCTATATATATTCCCATAAGCTCTCTCAGTGGACTTTCGGACATTCTGTTGATGTCCCTGGCATGCTGTTTTCCTGCACATGGAGAATCCTTTTCAAAACCTGTCTGCCCTCAAAGATTCACTGTAAATGCCACCTCCAGGAAGCCTTCTCTGATGCTCACCCCCTCCCTAACGAAATCTAGAGGACAGCTTTTTCTTGTCCTGAACACCAGATAACTATTTTTACCTTTAGCAACATGTGTCTTTCATCCTTCTCTGCTCCTGGCGCCCACCTTCTCTTTGTGAGGAGGTTGAGTGCACCTTTAGGGCAAGGCCTGTTTTCTATTTTTTTGAATCTCTACCATCCTTGCCACACATAGGCACTTCAATATGTTTATGGATAAATGAATAATTTTAATTCCATTTGGGAAATTTAACACTGGAATAGTTCATGAATTGATGACCTGGGCAACAGAAATATTATTGTACCCTCTCAAAACTGAAGAGTAATTCACCATGATTGATTTCTCTCTCTCTCTCTCTGCCCACCTTCCCCTTCTTTCTCTCTTTCTTAAGAATTGACTTTTCACATGACTTTTGAGTCTTGCCTCTTGGGTAGGAAATGTGGTTGGTCTCGAAGGCCTTCTGTCTTCCAGTGCTTGCTGGGGTTACAGTGTTTGTCTCAGAAGTATAGACTGTGAGATGGCCTGCATCAGAATCTTACCTTGGGTACGTATTTAAAATGCACATTTCTTGATTCCAGCCTAGAGTTACAGAATCTGGAGTCTTGGGCATAGAGGGTGGAAATTTGCATTTTTAACAAGCATCCCAGGTGATTCTTAAACACAGTAGAATTTTGTGGTTACTTCTTCAGTTCTGCTTGTGGTAAACTTTGGAGACTGTTTTAGCTCATTTTATCATCTGTATCTGCTTTTCAATCTCACTAATCTCCTTTGCTTTTCTGCCTGGATTCTCTTCTCCCTTTAGGAGTCTCTTTTAAAACTGTGCCAGTTAACTTTTAAAAACTGTGTGTGTATAAATGGTGTAGATGCGTGGAGGAGCCTCATTGGTATAAATTTTTACCATAATGAGTCATTACAGTTTTATTAAAACTACTACTGCTGCTTGGGGTGCAGTAGGTCCTCCAGGTGGCCTTCACCTTTTATGTTTCTCTACAATGGCAACGTATCTTTAGGCTCCAAAGTACGCAAGCAACAGAATATTTGCTCGTTGGTGAGCATATGGTTGGATGTGTGAAGTGCTTTGTTCCCCCAGCTATAGCCAGGGATATTTAAGTCTGTTGTGAGAGATCCAGGATTTACTGAGCAGCCGTGCACTTTTACAATGCAAGTCTTGGAAAAGAGTGAACATATTCTATCTTACATTCAGTTCAGTGATTATGCTGTGATGTTTATTGATGTTGAAATTCAATGAAGGAAAACTGTCATTAAAAAATAGTGTCTCTGTTAAGCAACTGTACTATGATTTTTAAATGGTGACAGATAATTTGAAAAAGGAAGAAAATTCGGTAAGCCCTTCCTGGGTTTAGACAGGCTTAGTGTTAGTTAAATGATGTCAATAAGTACAGTCGAGTGATTCCTGATTAAAAGTTGTCTGTATGTTAAGTTTAATAGGCTAGGGAATTAGGGACTATAAGTGGCTTGGGAGAACTATACTGATTACTTTCCTTGTATATATTTACTAGAAATAAATATTGAACAGTTTGATATGGCGCAGGGTTACCATTTTCAAAAATGTGCCACTGCCCATTTGATTGTAGCTCATTGCTCCTGGTTTTCCAAATACCATTTTTTCTTTAAAAAATCCTTATTGAGGGCTTCCCTGGTGGTGCAGTGGTTGGGAGTCCACCTGCCTATGCAGGGGGCACGGGTTCGTGCCCCAGTCCGGAAAGATCCCACATGCCGCCGAGCGGCTGGGCCCGTGAGCCATGGCCGCTGAGCCTGCGCGTCCGGAGCCTGTGCTCCGCAACGGGAGAGGCCACAACAGTGAGAGAGGCCCGCGTACCGCAAAAAAAAAAAAAAAAAAATCCTTATTGAGGTATTAATGCTTAAGTAGGAAAATTTATTTTTAATTTTAATATGAAAAAATAGTGTACAGAAATTATTTTAAAATATTTACAAGTGGTAGGCTGGACCATCTAATATATATAAAAAATGTACCATGCATTAGATGACTGACCATCTTATTCAGCATTTGTACTCTTTGGCAAGGTGGTAGAATCACAGTTTTGCTGTTTAAATATGTAAGGGGTTTTTTGCTCTGTCGAACGCTGGGAGCCAGGCCTGAATAAATATGCAAAGAACAAGCACGTACACATACACACACTCAGCATTAATTTGGTCAGAGACCTAAAAGTCAATATATTTTTTAAGTTTGTTTAAGTGCAACAGGAAGACAGACTGAAGTAAAATACAATTTTTGTTTTAACAAAGTATCATTTTTATAGTCTTTTTGACCATACTCCTCCTGTCCCCCCAAATTCAAGGAAATTAAACATAAGGAAAGTTTTCCTAGCAAACCAAATCAGAACCCTGAAAGAAGCTGCCTACTCCTATGGTTGAACCCACTGCCAGCCTTAGCCACCCCCTCTGCTTACTTATCTGCAGATTCCAATGGAAAATGATTGACTATCCTGATAAGGGTTGGCAGACTTATTGTTTACAAAGACATCTGATTTGGGGGGTGTGGGGGGTGATTCAAAATTACCTTTCAAAATGTGGGCAGAGGTTATTTCCAGGAAGTTCTGAAAAGCATAAAATCTGTAATTTCCCCCAAAGGTGTTCTCAGTTTCTGTATCGCATGATTATGAATCAGTACATCAGTAGACCACACCGTAAGCTGTGGTTTTCTAATTACCTTTGTCACTTTTTATTTAGTCAGGAGTTGTGGATCCTCTTTAAAACCACTGATAAAGTTAGACTCCAGTTAAGATCTGTGCTTAATTTCACTTAAGTGAAACAAGAGCTTGCTAGTGGATTAGTTGTAGACATCCACTGTCAGTCTTGCTTTTTTCAGTTACTTTAAATTGTCCTGTTTTAATTTATGTTAATCTGTCTTGTAAGTCTAGAATCAGATACGCCTGAGGATTACATTCAATCCAGCCAAACTTTCTGACTATAGTATTCAGTAAACCCCAAATACCGATCCCTACTTGTACTGAGAATGTCTTTCTGGTGGAAGTAAAGTAGGTTTAATCTGGTGCAGGAAACCTAGTTTTTCTGATATTATATATTTTTCTAACACTACCAAGTATATAGGATTTAAAGGAAATGGCTCTTTTGCTGAACAACCTATTTCATTAGTAGATTGATCTGTTTTGGGCTGTAGTGTGTGTGTGTGTGTGTGTGTGTGTGTGTGTGTGTGTTTACCCACTTCAGAAATCTCTGGCCCATGGAATTTTAACTATTCCATCAATAGTACAATATTGCAGATATAAGTAGATTCTTAGTCGTGCTTCTTAGTAGAGTGACAAGCAGATCTCTTAATACCAAGCCAAATCTCTGCTGCATTTTTTACTCTATTAGTAAAAAAAAAAGTCACTGCCTCCTAATTTCTTCTATAACAGAAAATAAACTTGTATATCCAATCAAGAACATTTTTAAAGCCAAGAAAGAAAATTAGGTCAACATTTTTGACGAAATGTGGGCTTATTGTCATTTTATTTTTGGCTTCATATCCAATTACACTCTTAACCTTGATTCTATATCTTGTATTTGGTTACCATTTTTCTAAAACAAAGAGTTCCTTCCTGCTGACTCTTAAGAATACCTTCTTCTTAATCCTGCACTACTTACGTTTAGCATCCAAAAGGTGTCTAAGAATGTTTCACCCCAGATTCATTGAAAACAAGGAGAGGCCTTGATTGGTCACATTCTAATAGACTGTGACACACGCCCATCTCTGATGAGCCATAGAACCATCCAGCAGGAATCTGTAGTCAGGATATCATTTGAATAGCCAGGGGTGTAAACCCGCGGGCCTGGCTCCATGCCCCTTCTGGCTAGAGTACACTAGGGCAGAAAGTGAAGAAGAGGCTGTCCATTAGACCTGGCAGACAGGTTTGGGTGGGTTTTTTAAAATTTTGCCGAATTTTTTAATAGGCAAAGATTAACGCCTTAATCTTCACCCTTAGGGAACTTGGTCAGCCGCGAGAAGATTGTTACTTGAAATAAGAATGCCAAATTCAAAGCATCTTTTCAGTAATAGGCCCCCAGGAGGTCTAATTTATAATGGATTTTGAGCCTCCTTACCCATCTGTGATTGTTAGCCGGGTCTTTAGAAACTCAGTGTGCTCGTGATCCTTTTCTTCATTGGAGGGATGGATCCGGGGTCAGAATTCTACTGCCAGGTCTCTGCACTTTCTAATCTGTCTGTGATAGGCAGGGTCAGAAGGACAGGAGAGACTTCCAAATGGCTTAGGCAGTAGCCTTGCTTTCCTCCCCTGTGAGCTGACCATTCCTCACACAGACTTCTCACTGTTCTGCTTCTAATTCTTGCAGTTGTCAGTGGAACTGATTGATAAGGTGAGAATGGCATACACTGGAAATCTGATATCTAACAGAAAGGTAGAATACAGGTGAGAGGACATGACTTGGACAGCACAACTCTTGGGAAGGATAAAATGCCAAAGGTTATCTGACTCATGGGATTCTTGGCCCTGGCACAGGAGACTGGAGCTCTAAGGATTTCTTTAAAACTGAAAAGTTGGGGACTTTTCCTGGTGGCGCAGTGGTTTAGAATCCGCCTGCCAATGCAGGGGACACGGGTTCGATCCCTGGTCTGGGAAGATCCCACATGCCGCGGAGCAAGTAAGCCCATGCACCGCAACGAAGAGTAACCCCCGCTCTCCACAACTAGAGGAAGCGCGCGCACAGCAATGAAAACCCAACGCAGCCAATAAATAAATAATTTAAAAAAATAAAAACACATGGAGTTTTAACAAAACACAAAAAGATGAAAAGTTGGCTTTTTAATTTAGTGCTCGTGAAAATTGTCATTAGGTGACGAATGGGGATGAGAAATGAACTTGATTTTTTTTTTCAGGATGGATTTTTTTTTAACATCATAAATACAGAATTCTGCACTTGAAAGAGCTCTGAACAGTGGGTTTACATGATTAATCTGCAATAATTAAATAGAACAGCTCAGGCTTGTTGGCGTACCCTGAAATACCCATGCAGATCAGGTGTCTGTCCAATAGTAACAGATATTCCTCTGGGATATTACTGGGAGTCTCCAAAGGAATGTGTCCCAGGGGTTCTTAAATCGCTCTGTTAGTGCTGGTTACCATGTGGCAGGCTCATTGGCTCCCACTTGTTCCCTGCCCAAGAGACTCTTGAAGAAGCCTCACCAACGTCACCAGCCAGCATGAGGGCCTGAGTGCTCACCTCAGGGGTGCTGCTTCCAGACGGTCCCAGGGGGCTTCTTGTGATTCAGCCAGAGTGGTAGTTGCTTTCATGCAGAAGTGGGGAGAAGCACCTTCTACCACACTTGTCATCCAGGCCCTGAAGCTGCCCTCCTTCATTTACTCAATAAATAAAGCATCTCGTCTACGCTCTGCCGGGTACACCAGGTGAACGAAAGAGACAGGGTTCTTGGCCCCCATGAAGCCTCCAGTCTCACAGGAAAGGCAGACATTAAGTCAATACACAGGTAGAAGTGAAATTACAAATTGTGAGGAGTGTGCAGGAAAAACAATGTGCTACAGAGACAATAACCAATAGTGGGGGTCTGGGGGGTGCTTCTCATTTAGATTCAAGAGTAGAGTGAGCCACTATGAGGGAGAAATATTTGAGTGAAGTCCTGGATTTAGCCTGGCCATCCCGGGCAGACACACAGCCTGTGCAAAGATGATGAACTTTGTAAAAGATGACCAGTGTGGCCAGAAGAGGTGAGCGAGGAGAGGGTGATATGAAATAAAGCCAGGTAGGAGTGAGGGCTGGATAGTGTAGGACCTTGTAAATAGCCACTAGTCATAATGCCTTGTGAATACTAAGTTCTAGTTGTTCAACTTCGATTGTCTCTACGTAGGTAAAGTAGAAATCCTGCGCCTTCCTTGCCTTTTTCCTATCAGGGCAAATAAATGCTTTCCTTTAGCCTCATTTATTCTGCCAGGGAATCTAAGCAGTTTACGAAAGCTTGGATCCCTTTGCTGCCTGAACTTGGTGCCCATTTTGACCAAAGTGAGTAGGAACCACAGAAGGAAAAGGACAGTAGCCCTGGAAGATTTGAGAAATAAAAACTGAATGGTGTTTCAACATTCTAGGTTCATTTAAGTTTGAGGGCATTAGAAAAGTGACTTGTGATTTATTGTTTGGGGATCAGAAAATTTCAGAGATATCTTCCAGTCATTCTGAATCCAGTTATTCGATCAAAGGGAAATAAGGATTCCTAGCAAAGACAAAACTTGGATACTAATTGGAGACATTTTCTTTATATTAATTGTAACCAAGGGGCCTTCATGTATATTCCCAAAAAGGATGAAGTATATTTTCCATTTCATAATATTGCCTAATTCTCACACAAATTATGGAGTGGGCTAAGATAGTACTATACATACAGTAGAACTACTATCATTATAATAGAGTACAGAAGACATAAAATACTCATGTTCATTGGGTTAAAGAAAACTTGCCATTTCAAGTCCGTTAATTGCAGTTGAACTCGGTAAATTTGTTTTCAGGGACTAATACTGTAAGACCTAAAGTAGGCTTTCAGGTGGCCTCATGTTCAGAATGCAGGCGTAGTAAAATAACTTCTTGTTTAGCTACCCTTTGTCCTGGTAAACTGGCTATAGAGTTGTGACAGTGTTTTCTCACAGTGGTGATTTCTAGAGTGTTTATCAACTAGTAAAGCTGTCTGACAGTGTTGGCCATGCCTTTTTTACCCTCTCCCCTCTATTGGCTTTATTCTCTATGGAGTTCTTTCTAGAAAGAAAATCTTTTCAAACTTCTGAGAAGTAGAGGTAATAAAAACATTAAGTGGCATAGAAATTACTATACAAGCTTCCAGACTCCTTTAGCTGACATCTCCTATAATTATTTAGATAACCGATTTCAGATTGGTGATTGGTAAATTTGGGTAAAATCAAATTTTACCTGTCTCTTGAGTGTCTGCTTTCCACAGTCCCTGCTTTTTGTGATTAAACTCATAGAACATCCTCCATCTTATTTCTTAAACTCTCCAAATCCGAAGCATATAGAGACCGTGTGGTGTAGGGAAGGGAGTGACCGCTTTCGAATTAGACAGATTCGAGTTCGGATCCCAGCTCTGTCAGTTATTAGGTGTGACACTGGGAAGTTAGTTCTTCTCTCTAGTCTTCAGTTTCTTCTTTACCCATAGAGGGACCCACTTAACTCGTAGAGTTGTTATGAGTGTTACTTGATTACGTGGAGAGGTTGGTGTGATAGCGGGCCCACAGAGGCACTCAGTAAGTTCTTTCCTCTTTCTATTTTGGAGTGAATTCATCTGGCCTCCTATCCACTATGATACTTCTTCTGGGAAGTGCCAGTCGGAGAATGTAAGGCAGTCCTGCAGTTTCCCAGAATAAGATGGGAGTTCCTTGGCGGGGGCTGGAGGTAGAAACTCCGCTTTGGGGAGAATGACCGAAACACTGTGGTCTACATAGGGTTTATGAGAGTCACTGTTAGTCACCTCTGCCGCCTCTGTGCTAGCACTGGGAGTTACCTTCCCCCGTTACTGCTCTGGCCCAAGCAGTGCTGGAAAGTGGTGTAAAAACAACAGAATGAACAGCGACACGCAGGAACAGGCAACTAGATAACTGGTCCTACCCAGTTGTTTACTGGAGGTCAGCCTGGTGTGTGACTCTGAGGACACCTCCTTGTTTAGTTTTCTGCCTGCTTCCCTGTGACTGAAGTTTCTCATTCCTACTGCCTGGGAAGACGTCACACACATGTGTACTGGGTGGCCTAAGAAGACAGGTCCAGAGAGAAATGTGAATTCCCTTGTCTCCCTGAAGCTTGCCTTTGAGCTCTATATCCACAGCTGTGAGCTGCCTCTTTCTCCATCACCTTTTGAGTTATAGTTCCTTCACCAAAGACCTACCTCTTTTCTCTGAACTTGGCGGCAGGAATGTCCACCAGCTTCAGGAGGAGTTTACACGCCTGCCTCAAGGAAACACACTGCTTTCTCATGGGCGTGCAGCGGTGCTCATCAGCCTCAGCAGGACAGCCCAAACAGGAGACAGTGCAATAAGCCTGATACTTCTGCAGAAGGATAGCCAACCTCCATGAACTTGACCCGCTGAATTAAGTGGTGCTCGCAGTTCCCTCTGTAAAATGCACCGGTGATGCCCAGGGCGTGCTGGCTGCTCACTGCTGGGAGATGACACTCTAGTCTGTCCCCCCAGCTCCACCCCCGTGTCAGCTCCCACCAGGGAAGGTCCATGTTTAACAAGAGTTTGTTCCCATGTTTGTTTATGCAGGTTTACTTCTTACTAAAATTATATCATTTAAATAAGTGATAAAAGATTAGTTCCAAAAGTGAGTTGTTTGTTCAAAAAAACAAGTGGGATGCTTGGGGAAATCTATTAATAAAGGCAAATTGTTACCTACATGGGAAAAGAATCTAAAAAAAGAGTGGATATATGTATAACTGATTCACTTTGCTGTACACCAGAAACTAATACAACCTTGTAAATCAACTATACCCCAATACAAATTATTTTTTAAAAAAGCAAATTGTTGGGACTTCCCTGGTGGCCCAGTGGTAAAGAATCCACCGTCCAGTGCAGAGGATGTGGGTTCAATCCCTGGTGAGGGAACTAAGATCCCACATGCCTCGGAGCAACTAAGCCCACGCACCAGCACTACTGAGCTCACGCGCCTCAAAGAGAGAGCCCACGTGCCGCAAACTACAGAGCCCACACACCCTGGAGCCTGCGCGCCACAACTAGAGAGAGAAAGCCCACACACCACAAGTGGAGAGAAGCCCGTGTGCCGCAGCTAGAGAGAAACCCAAGCAGACCACACGCCGTACGAAGAAGATCCCACATGCCTCAACAAAGATCCCGTGTGCCACAACTAAGACCCGATGCAGCCAAAAAAAGGGAAAATAAATAAATATTTTTTTAAAAAACCAAAAAACAATTCATTAAGAAAAAAAGATAAGTTGTTAAACACAAACTGTTATTAAATTCTGTATAGAAAAGATAATTGTAAAAGAAGAGATTTTTTTTTTTTTTTTTTTTTTGTGGTACGCGGGCCTCTCACTGCTGTGGCCTCTCCCGTCGCGGAGCACAGGCTCCGGACGCGCAGGCTCAGCGGCCACGGCTCACGGGCCCAGCCGCTCCATGGCATGTGGGATCCTCCCGGACCGGGGCACGAAGCCGTGTCCCCTGCATCGGCAGGCGGGACTCCCAACCACTGTGCCACCAGGGAAGCCCTCTAGGATTTTTTAAATGGCCTTGACCCTACATCACGATATTGGTAAAGGAGTGTACATTAATGTGATTTAAGTTAAAACATTAATCTTAAGGTTTATTTGTATCACAGTTTTATGTTTCCCTGCTTAAACTGCCTTTTTACATTAACCAACCAAATACCACCGCCAGCTTCGTCAGATTATAGTATTTCTTCTGCATCTACACACGGCATTGACTACATAATTTGCATAGCCCAGTGCAAGATGAAAATGCAGGGTCCCTTGTTCTAAAATTAATAAGTTCAAAATGGTGACTGCGGAGCATTAAAACAAGCGCAGAGCCCTTCTAAGCCTGGGGTCCTGTGTGTCTGGACGGGCCGAGGGGGCGGGGAAGGAGAGGTGTTCGAGGGGCTTACTAGCTGTCTGACAGTCTCTACTGCTGAGGAGCTTCCCCTGGTGAGAGGCACCATTGTTGTGAATTACTGGTTGGAAGGTCTTTATCCTGAACCAGATGCACTCTCTTTAATTTCTGGCCTCTGGCGCAATGCAGAACACATCTAATCCCTTTTTCAAGTATTTATTCAAATATTTAAAACTGCTAAAGCTTCCCCTTATCTCCTTTTCTTAATGAACTTTCTTGGGTGGCAATATCCTTTTTAAAACCGCCTCTATCTCATCTCTCTTGATGCCCTGTAGTTTTTCTGAATCCTCCTGAAGGGTAATGCCTGTCAGTATTGTATACGAACTCCAAATTCCTAATGCGATAGGGGGGTTGCAGGGCTTGGGGACGCCTCATTTGTGAGGGGAATGCTACATTTCAGCTAATGGCATCAAATACTATATGAGAATTTTAAATAAAATAGATTGTTTTGGGCTTCCCTGGTGGCGCAGTGGTTGAGAGTCCGCCTGCCGATGCAGGGGACGCGGGTTCGTGCCCCGGTACGGGAAGATCCCACATGCCGCGGAGCGGCTAGGCCCGTGAGCCATGGCCGCTGAGCCTGCGCGTCCGGAGCCTGCGCTCCGCAGCGGGAGAGGCCACAACAGTGAGAGGCCCGCTTACCGCAAAAAAAAAAAAGCCCATGAAATATTTAAATATTTGCATTGAGCATTGTGTATAAATATTGAAATCAGCAATGTTGATATTTCTTTACTAGTAACTGTATTATGAGTATCATTTACTACACACCTAACCTCAAGTACTGCTTTTTTCTTGGTAGGTGGGAAGATGGTTATTGACGGTGTAGCAATTCTTGTAGATAGTGTTTTAAGAACAAATTATGTTCGTATAATATTTGAGACTGTCATTTCCTTGTGTTCATAGCAATGAAAGTTCTGTCTTTATTAATGTCTTGGGTACTGGTATGTACTCTTGCCATTCACTTAAGCTCTTCACGGGTTGGTGTAAGACTGTATTCCAGAACTGGCAAAAGAAATTGGTTGGGTCAAACCCAGAAGGTTTTCCATTGCGGAGACTCCAAAGGAATCTCTCTCGGATAGTGTGAAAAAATTGCTCCATTTGTATTTAGCCTGTTTACATTCATTTCCAAATAAAATACATCATTCCTGGCAGATTGCAGTGTTTTAAGAAACTGATAAGACAAAGGGAATCTTTTTCTCTGTAGTTCTATGTTTTTGTAGGAACAAAAATCAGTGCCTATCACTGATTTTCACCCAGAAACCACACTGGGTGAAAATGGACCCTTAACGTTTTGAAGAATTTGAATGATTCTCCAGGGGAAAGTGCATTTTCAGTTGGAGTGATTTAAGCTACAAGTAGCAGAAAAGTCTGTTAGAATGGTTTTAACAAGAAGGACTCCTAGCTTATAGAACTGGAAATGCCTAGAGGAAGGGAAGGTTTCAGGGTTGTTAAGCATCGCAGCGGCATCAATCAGGACCTTCCGTCTTTCCTCTCTTAGCCCGGTTCTCCACAGCTTTGACTTTTATCCCAAGTCTCATTCCCGTCACTGTCCTAAGAGGCTGTCCGGGGCAAAAAGTGCTGCATGTTTCCTACTTCACATTTGGCTTTTTGTGGTCCTTACTAAGGAGCAAGAAAGTTTCTCTCTTAGAAGCCCCCAGCAAGCCTTTCCCCCTCTGTCATTGGTTCACATTGGCTTACCATCCATCTGCCCAGCCCTAAACAGGCCCCATGGGGTGGGGCGCTGAGATACCCATGAACTGATTGTGGGGCATCAGCCACAGTAGCCACTGCTGGCCCTGTGGTATTCTTGCCCGTCTTCTTTTTTTTTTTTTTTTGAGGTACACGGGCCTATCACTGTTGTGGCCTCTCCTGTTGCGGAGCGCAGGCTCAGCGGCCATGGCTCACGGGCCCAGCCGCTCGGCGGCATGTGGGATATTCCTGGACCGGGGCACAAACCCGTGTCCCCTGCATCAGCAGGCGGACTCTCAACCACTGCGCCACCAGGGAAGCCCCATCTTCTATCTTTTAAAATTGTCTTCTTTTAAACTGTCTACATTCTTGGTGTAGACAAGAAATATTTATTGTGCTGTGTTTAGGTTATGCCATGGTAGCGTAACATATCTTTCAAATGTGCTGTTGAGATGTGCTATTTGCAGCCCATTTTCAAAAGCAAGGAATATTAAAGAGGAAGAAGAACCAAAATGTGCCTTCCTTTGTGCTCATGTTTCATTGGTGAGCACCTCATACTTGACAGAAGAGGAAAATCTAGGTTGTGTACGCACCCGTTTTTGGATTTTGCATGCTGTATAGGTTTTTTTTTTTAATAGACAAGCACTCTTTTCAAGTTGGTGCACACTTGGTGCTTCACTGCTGACTGTGTTGTTTTGTTCCATTTCTTTAACTGTATTTGGTATGCAAAAGCTCAACCTTCATTATGTATTATACACTTTCCCCTGACTTTAAACCATGACTCCTTGTGTTTGAATATGTTAAAAAATAAGTCCCAAACTGTGAAAAACTGATTTTTAAAATCACTTCAGCCTGCATTTTCTATCTCATGTCTTAATTTAATCACAGTTCTTGAGGAAATGAGCCTAGGCAGTCTTAATTGAGTGTCTCTCTGCCTGTGGAATTTTTTTCCTCTGTTGGCATACCAAAATTGAAATCTGTTGAGCTTCAAGTTTTTACTGCAGAGCCTCGGAACCACATTGTAGTCATTAGTCCATCCCACATCCTTTTTTCTGCCCCGGCTCCGGTTCCCAGCAGTTCCTTCTGTGTTTTTTTTTAATTTTTATTTATTTATTTTTTTTCTTCTGCTGTACTGCAGAGGTTATCACCTAGTGGCCCAGGCTTGGATCTTCCCTACAAATGTATTCTGTCTGGCTTAGACAATGTTATTAAATTTTGGGATCAGTTGCCAACATTTAAAACTTGAGAGAGAGTGGACGTAAGATCCACTTCTGGCTTGTCTTAGAAAAACCAGATCTGAAGACAACTGGCATAAAATCCTAGATGGAAAAATTCTGCCCCCTCCTCTCTGAATGACTCACATGATCTCCCTTGCCCCTGGAGACATCTGAGTTTCTGACCCCTGTAGAGTGCGTTAGTGCTAACTGGTGCCATCCTGTTTTCTTCCTACATACATAGCATATCGGCTCTGCAGACCTAGATAAAGTTAGCTTAAGAGTATTTTTCTGAGCAAAATACAAGTACAGTTGTTTCCTCTTGAATCAGGCTATTGACATAAGGCTCTACAGCTTTTTAAAGCCTCACATCTCCCTTATAACTCGTTGGAAATCAACATCATGCTTAGACGTGATCTTGGACCAGAAGAATTCAGTAGGCACCTAATTGGCCAGTTTGGGAAAAGATTTAATACCGAACCAGTAGATCATAAAGTCCTACACCATTTCCCGCAAGGGAGGAGGAGCCATCTGTAATCACGAGGATTGACCGGATAGCTAAGGAGACACAGACTTCTCAGGGGGCCAGGCCCTCGGTCGGTCACAGCCAGTGCCTGCAGGAGCACCCCCTGTAAGAACCCCCACTGTGGGGTCACCCCTCCTGGGATTCTGTCTCCTATACAGATTCCCTGCTCATTCATTAATTCTTTATTGATAGAGCTCAGTCAGTATGTGCTCCCCACTGACATATAAAACTGCAGCGTGAACTTACATGCCGTATTCCTGTGACTCGGTAATCAGGCGGCAGCAGCAACACCTGGTGTTCTTGTTCAAAGTTGATTACAGTGTCAACCTAACATCCCCTGATTGCTCTTGAGGATTATAGTTTTGAACTACCTCCAAGACCTCTCCCACCCCCATCAGACAAACTCGTACTGAAACTCTAACTCACATCCCTTTAGATTATTTTTAGGCAGACTGTCATTTCTTAGGTCACCATTCTCCCACTTCCTAACCAGGAGCTGAATATTCCAATGCTAATGATAGTCTCAGACCATCCTTAAAACTGAAGCTAGTTTCTCTCCATTATTTCACCATGGCATCCCCTCCTAGTCCAGGTTCCTAGGTTTCTGCCACTTTGGACTCTGTTTGGGCACTGTGGCTAGTAATGCCTGGTAAAAGGTAGTTTCTGGAAAATGCTGGGCGTTCAGTGGCTCTGCTGAGAAAGTACACTCATTACTGGACCAAGCTCCATGCACACAGGGTTTCCTTCTGCTTTCTTGACTGGTGTACCTTAGAACACTAGAAGAATAAAATAATATTGAGTGCTTAGTAGATACCAATAAATATTTGTTGATTTCTTGGATGAATGAATGATCGAGTTCACTTAAGACATACCCTTGTACATGCTATAAAAATGTTTGAGGTTCTTCTTTGCTATTGGGTTGTTTTGGTCTCAGTCAAATTGCCGGCATGTGTTAGCAGCCGAAATTGGGATCTGCATTTGTACTGTTCAGATTCATAGGCTAAGCTGGTTGGGCATTCTGGAGCTTTATGTCTCGGAAACCAGAAGCTGGAATGCAATCATTTTTTACTACATTACCCAGGCAAGAATGAATTCATCATTTTTATCTCACCATTTCTCATTAAAAGCCTCATGCCAATATCTCATCTAGAACACTGCCAAATTTCGGACCCTGCTACAGTAAGAATTGAATGTATGTTTGAACAGCGCACTGTGGGCCTATGGCAGATTAACTTTTGGGAAATGGAAAACATATATATTTGACTGACCTCCAGCCAGCCAGAAATAAATCCCCTGTATAATCTTGCCACAATGTCATTTGGTTGTGAACAGGACGCCTCATTTGTCTTATGAGAGCCTGCATATCAAATGCCAGGGCCCTGCAGTCTTTTCTGCTTCTCTTTTGTAATCCCAGGCAGCTGCATCTTGGATAAGGTGCATTGGTGAAGAGATAATTGTCCTCCTTTACTTTGTCATTAGCTGCATTCTTACCTTATTGAAGTATACGTTGGATGAGGTTTTGTCTTTTTTTTTTTTAGTTTAGTTTCTAATAACCATTTAGTTGGTGTTTGACCGTGTTTCTCATTTGTTCTTAAGGTTTCAACCTATTGCTTCTTTTCAGTTAGACTTGGTATTATATCTCACGTTCAATTCTATTCTAATAGCAGCTAGAAATTATTTAATCTACCATCACTACATTTAAAAATAAGTTCTCTTATGCATCGGCGTGGGCAACTTGGATCATGCTTTTCCTGTTGCCTAACACCCTGTTTATTTTAGTTATGCTTCTGATGGGTGATTGATGTGTTTTACTTTTTTAGTTCAGAGTTTCCTGCAATTTAAAAAAGTCCCTGTCCCTAATGTCTATGATGGAAATAACATTTAATGGGACCAGGTGACTATTTCATTTTTGCTCTTCTAGAAAAAAATACCTGTTTCTGGATATATAAATAGGGATGAAAACTTACAAACAATATCCTTTTGAAGTTTCTTGAATAACTATTCTGCACTTTGGAGTCCAAACCTTCAACTCAGTCCCAGTCACTCCACTACCCACTTGCTGCCTGGCCATCCTTGCCAAGGACCTCTTAGGTGTCAAATTTACCCCCCCTCTCTTCCAGCATTGGTTGAATATTTAGCATCCTGATTTTGTTTTACTTGTTCTTGCATAAAAAGCAGACAAATTCCCTGAACCAGTTGCTGCTGGTTCTTTAGGGACGATGGACAGGAATGTATTGGGTGGCAAGGGAATTCCACCAGAGGATAGCTATTTAGTGAAGACAGTTTACCTGACAGTTCGCTGTAAGGGTCAATTCCCTGATGTTATTACCAAGCATTGGACTTTCAAAACCACATGCATGATCCTGCGTTCACCACAGTTTTTCTTATTCCTTGTTTTGGAGAATGACTGGCTTTATTGCTTAGAGGATGATCCATCCATGTGGTGGCTCCTTAGGATGACTGGGAGTGGGTTCAACGCCCTGAAGCAGCTAATGAGCGGTGGACCATCGGTCACATCCTCAGCCCTGCCCTAGCCTAGTCTCAGCCGTATTAACTAAGGGATGTCAGTGTCGAGGAAGAAAAGTAACAGCTGGGAGTACTTCTCACACCGGGTCTTTGGGCGCTGAACACTCTGGTCTGAGGATGGTGATGTCTTCAGTGCTGCTCTAGGTTAAAGCCATAGGTTGTTAATTGCACCCTATTTATCATTGTGGCTGCCCTCACACAGAGCATAAGCAAGCAGTGAAGCTGCCTATCTCCTCACCCCCTCTGCCTGCTAGAGGCATTTTTCTCAATATATCCAAATACCACAGTTTTCTTTAGGTGGTTTTAAACACACTCATCTCTCAGGAATTTTATGTGTGAATTCCTAAAGATTGTCATTTAATGTAAACTAAATCAACTCTTGTTACCATCTTCTATTCAGGCAACACTTTTTTCCCCCCTTACATTGACAAGATGAAGGCTTCATCTAAGGAAAAAGTTTTGTTTTTTTTTTCCTTAAAGCAGGAAAAAAGACATAGAAACATCAATAACAAAATAATCCTCGAAGCTTACTTTTCTACTACTTTAACTGGGACCAGCTGTCAAGTGTTTTCAGTGTTGAGGCATCTGAAAATTTTTGGCTGAAAGACACTAAGATCAAAAAGATGATGGTATGTTCTGTTGGGAAGTATTAGCCCCAATTATTTCTAAAACAGTCAAGCTGGAGGACACAGAGGGCTTTGTGATGTGTGCTTTGCTTTGCTTCTTCTCTTGGTTCACTATTTGGATCCCCAAGGGGATCTTCATAGGAACCTCGTGATTGCTTTGCAGTAGCAAAATTGGCTTTTAGATGAGTTGGAAGCTTCACTGGCACCTGCTCTTTGATGTAGGGGAGAGGATCCATACGTGAAGGGCACCAATAGTGCTTCTTAAATCCCAAGTTTTAAGTATCTTCAAACAGTAACTATGTTTTAAGGAGGTAGCCATCTGAGAGGCAGCATGCACTGTGGCTGTGTACACGAGCTCTGGAGAGCCATACTGCTGGAGTTCAGGTCCTCCCCACATCCCCTCCCTAGCTGCGTGACGTTGGGCACGCAGTGCTTTCTCTCTCAGTGTCCTCTGTAAAACAGGGCAAATGCTAGTTCCATCCTCATAGGGCAGGCGCCTGCGAGGATTACAAGTTGATACATATAGAGCATGTTAAATCTCAGTAAACATGTTATCATTAATAATAGTTTAGAAATAGAACCACTTCATTATTCCAGTTTGCAGAATTCCTCAAAGTCAAAATCAGCTCCGGGGCTCCTTCAACCAGTGGTCGCTAGCAATCAATGAAATTAAAATCTCATTAAAAGGAACACAGGAAGTCATGATGAACTGGGCGTTATTTGGAGGTTTCAGTATTCCCTGGGTGGCTTAGTTGCAGAATGCTCTTTGATTGTGAAAACATCAGGATCTCAGCCAGCTGGGGTTACCTCTGCTGTGCCCTTCCCAGGACCTGATTAGCAGTTCAGTGATCATCTCCTTAATGATCTGTTCTACTAAATGACTGGACAGTCATGAACAAAATACACCAGTAAGAAAGAGAAATATTATTTGCCTTTTGCCTCAGGATTAGCATGTCATATTTTTCTCATGCTTGCTCTGCTGCTGTAGAAATTTCTATGAAGAGTGATGTTATCACAGAGTTTACAAAGGCTGCAGTCTGTACGACCTTTCTCTTCTCACAGTTGGCTAATCTAAGTCTGTTAACCCTCTTCTTCACGTCCTAAAAGTATAGGATTATGATAAGCCCGGGGAAGGGAAAGGGAACAGAGGGCTTGTGGTAAAACTACAGTGAGGCTGGGAACTGCATTGTCTTTGCTTGCAGCCCCGTGCCCGCCGTGCCCCTCTTCCGACCCCCCGCCCCCAACCCCGGTCTTTTGAACCTGGAATCGACTTTCATTGCATCTCGCAGCATTTCATTCGATTTCTTCCAGTGGGTAGGAAAAGCCAGGCCTGCCCAGAGTGAATGAGATCTTGCTGCCTTAAACAGCCCCGGAATAAGTAGCACAGACCTGTTCTCCGAGGCTGCACACACAGTCCACAGTCTTGTTTGCTGTTTTCACTGCTGCCAAACATTCTTCTGATTTTTTATTCCTTAGTGCATTATTGATGATCATCCCCAAGTCAGCATCTCTTTTCTGGCTCCTCTTCTGTATTTTGACTGCCTGTGACTCCTCTGAGTCCTCGGTCTCATTACGGCACTCGGCGTGAGACCCCACTCGAGTCCTCTGACAAACGCAAAGACAATCAGAAGCCTTATTTATATGGATAGTAAGCTACCTGCACTTCATGACCTCACAGTGTTCCTTTCTTGTCTGTTCCCTTGCCAAAAGTGTTTTGTTCGTCTCCCTCCAGTTTTTGTTCCCCAAATCAATGTGATATCTCTTCGGCTTATTTTTTACCTGCTATCTGTCGTAAAAGTCTAAATCCATTTGTTGTGCTCAGGTATCTGAGGTTGAAAGACAGCAAGTTGATCTCTTCTCTCTTTATTGGGGACGGAATGGAAATCTGAAATTCAGTTCGTTTTATTATGTTTCATGTACATGCAAGGAACTTGTGACAGCTGACCCCTTGATAAATGTATAACATCTCTGAAAGGTTGATAATCTTCTCCTTCAGAAGTTCCAATATCATTGCAAGGACCGAAGCAAAAACTTCCGTCGTCGTTTCCCAGATTGCTTTGGGTTGCTGTTTTTAAGCATAAGAATGATTTAGTCCCCCTTCAGTCCTTAGAGACCCAGCACATCCTTCCTGCGGGCTGTCTTATTTCCCCTGGCATTCTTTCAAATAATTTCTGATAACAGCAACAAAAAGTATCTTTTTGATAATTATCTCGACTGGGCTTGGCATTAAAAGCAATGTTCCTGAAGCATACATCTAAGATTATCTCTGCTTTCTCCACCCCAAACAGGGTTGGAATGTCTCATAGATCAGTGTATTGTGCAAGCAGGCAGTGCTGGCTGTGCACATTATAACTGGTGAATTCCAGTCTAGAGAAATATTAGTGGTTTAAAGATTTAGAAAGGCTGTGATTATGGACTCTGTGATATAAGTGTCTGGCATACTCTGTATTTTCTTTCTTCCCCCAAATACTGCATTTTATTTAATGAATAAGATAGAAGTTCAGGCCCATTATAACAATTTTCAATATAAGGTTGGTTTGAAGCTGTTGGATTTTTACGATATTTACTTTTTAAAAGTACCTTCTTAGGGATTATAGTAGGTGCTGAACAAATGTCTTGATACCCCAAAGCATGCAATTTAATATTTATTATTGGTAATAGTAATGCACTTGTGAAGTCCTTGAGGCTATGTTTTACTATTTAGACAGCCACTGTTCCCCCTAAATTAATGTCATTTATCCACCAAGAATTCAGTAAGGCTGCTGGTTTCATTAAGATGCGCTACCATGGGAGGGAAGCTCAAGGGGGAGGGGATATGGGGATATATGTATGCATATAGCTGATTCACTTTGTTATACAGCAGAAACTAACACACCATTGTAAAGCAATTACGCTCTAATAAAGATGTTAAAAAAAAGGATGCACTACCATGTAACAAAGCTGTAACTGGTGTGCTATGAAAATGGGTAACGAAGAAGGATCAGAACGTCCTTCTGATTGTAGTCAATCTCAGATGTAGGATAAACAACTTCCTCCCAGTCTTGAATGATGTACAGCAATCCTGCCTGAAGAAGAAAGGCCTGGATGCCCCTTCTCACATCAGGACATGCTGTAAGCTGCTTTTCCACTGACACCTTTATTCATACAGTATTGTGGTAAAACAAACAAATGTACAAACAAAAAATTCCGAACTTCTTCCACCGAAGATTTCTTTTCCCACTCCTGTTTTTTTTTAATCTGTTTATAATGATAGCTCTTACTTCTCCATTACCCTGGTGGTAAGAGAACAATATCAGGAAAGAAAAATGAATTCCCTCATAGGGGGTTTCTCATCTGTGCAATTAGGGCAACTAACGTAGTGAGATACGGTGATTTCTCAATTAATGAATCGTCTGGAGGAAAAAAGCTCCTCTACGTAAGATTAGTTGCGTTGAAACCCACATCCCTTGCACACAGGCATCTTAGACTATATGAGGCAGAGCTGCCTGCGTGAGAGTACTAAAGTCGGGTATTTTAATGCCCACTTCAATTTCTCTTAACCCAGACAGTGTACTTTATTTATGAACCTCTTTCGCAGTCTATGTGAGAACATCAGTTTCCATGAGCAGTAAATGTGAACACTGCTGTACATGTATAAAGCTTTTCATTTAAAAATGCATTAAAAAGTTGACATATTTAATGGTATTTTCAGTTCTAATCAGCGTGTATCACATGCCTGTTAAAATATTTTTCCTTTTACAAAGCCAAAGTTTGTATTTCTCCAGACTTTCATAAATAATGATAACATTCTTCAGTGTGTACAGTTAACATCGTTATTACCTGGTGTCATGTTTAAAACCTTGTTTCTACAAGATGAAGTCCACACTCCTTGGTGGACCAGGCGTAGACGACTGGCCTCTGCCAGCTCCTCACCTGTGTCTCCCCTCGTCCCTCAGCCCAGGCTCGCTCCGGGGCGCTGGACCACTGCAGTGCGGCACTCAGCCTTGCTGTGCTCCCTCCCGCCTCTCACGAGCTCTTCCTCTGCCTGGAATGCTCCCGGTCACCTGGCAAACTCCTCCTCTTCTTTCAAGTATCACCTCTTCCTAGAATCCTGCCCAGAACTCTCCAGGCAGTTTGCCTCTGTGCCGTCCTTGCTCTGTATTCCTCCCCGGCCAGCAGCACTCATGTAGCCATTACTTTATGAATCCGCCCATACACTAAGCAAGGCAAGGTCTGCATTACTCTAGTCTGTATCTCCCCCAAATCTAGCAGGAACACCAGCTCGGGGCACACACTTTTGTAAGAATGAGTTTACTAGCAGCGCTTATGGTATACAGACTGGAGCACACACGTGCTTTTAAAAAGTCATGGATTTTAATAGGCAGTAACTTGAATGTTCTCACCCACAGCTTCTCACACTCCGTGCCCTCCACCCGCTGCCTTTGCCCTACAACACAGAGGAGCTGAGTTCTCGATAGCCTGTCTCCTCGTGAGCTACTTTCTGATGATGGAATATACACCTGAAGGATCTTTGAGTTAGTACTACTGCTCCCCCCTCCCCCCTCGAGACTCTGGAGGGTTGAAAACAGCAGAAATTAGAGTCCAGAAGGCTCTGAGCTTTCAAGTTGGGATGGGAGCAGGCGCAGGAAAGTAGGAGAACATAGTCCAAGTCGCGTATTATGGTTCAGGGAGAGGAGACCTCTGGGCGTTAGGCTACATATCTGGCATAATTAGAAGGTGGGATAAGTGTGAGCTGTCATACCCAGCCTCCAGCATCTGGGAGACCGAATTTAGGAGGCAGGGACGGGGATGTCTCAAGTTCAGTGTGCTATAATCAGAAGGTACACTTGAGGGCTTCCCTGGCGGCGCAGTGGTTGAGAGTCCGCCTGCCGATGCAGGGGACACGGGTTTGTGCTCCGGTCCGGGAGGAGCCCACATGCCGCGGAGCGGCTGGGCCCGTGAGCCATGGCCGCTGAGCCTGAATGTCCGGAGCCTGTGCTCCACAACGGGAGAGGCCACAACAGTGAGAGGCCCGCATACCGCAAAAAAACAAAAAAAGGTACACTTGAATGCCTGAACTCCTTATAGGTTTGGTGAAATTTCGGGAACACAGAGGCTTCACCCCTTCCTTCCACAATAAAGGAGAATAATTCCATCTCCACTCATTTCTAATTACCTAACATTTCCTTACTGTGAAATCTGTCCTATCCATAATGAGAAATCAAGGCTCAGATTTAATTGCAGATTCCTAGAAGAGTTAACATGTTACCTTTGAAAAAAATTACACCACTAGTTTATTTTCATTCATCCCATCATCAGTTACGTGCACCTTCTTTGAGGCAGACCCTGTGCTGGGTGTTGGGCGCACAACAGTGAGCTAAACAGACCTTGTCTCTCTCTCTCCACGCCTCCTTGGCCTTTGCCACTTGGGGAGAGGGAAGAGTTTGTTGAGCACCTAATAAGGTCGAAGAGGTGACTTCTGTGGGATGAGATGGCCATGTACAGTGGAAGGGGGAAGGTCTGATACAACAAGCTTTTGTAACTTCATCCTGATCAGCTCTGCTTATCTTCTTCATCTTTGTGGGGGGAAAATATCAGCTTCTGAAAAAATACTTTCTAATCATGGCAACCAGGCACTTTCCGATCTTTCCTTCGTTCATTCGTTTAGTGCCTGCTGGGCACTAGGCCCAGTGCCGGGTACTGACTGGAGATCTACAGGTGATTTGATGCTGTCTGCTTTCAGGGAGCCTCAGTCTAGCTCCATTGTAATAAGTAGGGTGACCATGTCCTGTATTTTTTAGGCTATGGCCTAACCTAGAGTGAAGACCCAGTCAACCCATGAATTGCTTTGATTTCTTATTATGAAAGAAGAAAATTATTCAACCTTGCTCTGTACCATTCACTGGCTACTAAACCCTTACGTGAAATGCTTTGGAACATACCACAAGTAAAGAAAAAAACCTCAAGAAGTGAAGACAAAAGAGGTGTCCTTCTCTGGAGCAGTGCCAGGTGATGTAAACAGAAGGCCAGCTCTCTCCTCCTCTGCGTGGGCGGGCCACATGTGTGAGGAATGTTTGTCTTTGGAAGGCTGCCACCACGTTCCAGGCTCAGAGTCCTTCAGATCTCACCGCCGTTTGTGCTCATGCCAGATGGCTCTGCCTCAGTTGGCTGCATTGGCCCATAATTTAAGTAGCATTCCTCATATCAGTGTGTTTACTGTCTCATTAATTTTAACTTTTCCAAAGCTTTTCCCAGTTCAGAAGCTACTGGGTTAAATCTCAAGCTGTGTGCGCCTTATTAATATATGATTATTGGAAAACCTCTTTCTAAAACAGATTAAGGTTAAAGCGAGAGGGACAATAAGAAAAAGTCCTGTGAAGTTAAGTGTTTTATTTCCCTTTGGCCTATTTCCTCTGGCTGATGAGAATTTTTCTAAAATGTGTATGATTTTACAAGGTTGTAAAGACAGCTTAAAGACATACACAGACTTAGGTTGTACAGACTTATTTCTGTAAGTGTTTTTGTTTTTAATCAAGGGATTACAGGCACTGAGGGAGACAGATTGTTTTTAGTCTTACACATACAGTACATTGGAGAGCAGTCTCCTTGTTATCTTAGTTTGTCCTTAGTTAATACTTGCTATGTTATAAGTCTTCCCTCAACAGTGGCTGTGAGATTGTCATCAGAATCTCAGAGTATGTTTTGCCTTCATGCTTTATACACACGTAGTCTTGTTAATATTTCCAGAATGTGCTCCTGGGTGTAAGACTCTTCTTTTGGAATCCAGACATCTAGATAATTCAGTAAAACCTTTTTGCTGTAGACCTGGAAAGGCTTTTCTTGATGCCTCTAGAAATCAAAGTTGGATGAATTTCCTGTGTCTTCTGCCTTCCATGGTATGATCATTTCCTTCTTTCCTTTAATTCAACTCAGACTTACGACCTACACATTAAAAAAAGTCCCTAGTGGAAGAGGGTTGAGGTTTCTGCACTGTACAGGAAGCTCTAGATTTTCCAAGATGTGAGCTGGTGCTGCCTGCACTCTGTCTGATACCTGTATAAATGCTTTTTATTCATTTACTGGATGATCTAGAAGAAGATCTGATAGACACTCTGCATATCTTACCTCTCAGCTGAAGAAATGCCTATGGTTCCTCAACAAAGGCTTTTGATTCTTTTTAGAAAAAGCCTTCGACTTAACCCGGAAAAGCCACACTTGTATTTGTGGAACTCCTAAATACTTTCATTGTCGGAAAGTGGCTGTAACACAACTTCACTAAATATGTACAATTTAAAACTACAGTGAGATTTCACTACACGTTAATTAGAATGGCTAAAATTAAAATGACTGATCATACTAAGTGTTGACAAGTGTGTAAGAAATTGGATCTCTCATACACTGCTGGTGGGAGTACAGAAGTGGCACAGTCACCTTCCGCAACATTTTGGCGACTGCTTTAGAAGTTAAACATATATCTACCATATGATTTAGCCTTTCTACTCCTAGGTATCTGCCCAAGTGAAAGGAGAAAGTATGTCTCTACAAAGACTTGTATTTGAATGTTGATGACGGCTTTATTTGTAACAGCAAACCCTGGAAACAATCCTAATGTTCATCAAGAGGTGAATGCATAAACAAACTTCCATATACTCATACAATGGAATACTTCTTAGCAATAAAAAGGAAAGAACTTTTGATACTGCTGCAACATGGACGGATTTCAAAATAATGATTATTTAATAACAAAATGAGTACATACTCTAAGACTCCACTGGAATGAAATTTTAGAAAATGCAAACAGCGCGTTTACCGTGACAGAAAACAGAATAGTGGTTTCCTGGAGAGAATCAAAAGAGGGGAAGGTGGGGAGAATTATAAAGGGTCTGAGGAAGTTTTGGAGTGTGACGAACGTGTTCATTATCCTGCTTGCGGTGATAGTTTTACTGGCGTATACATGTGTCAAAACTTACCACGTTGTACTCTTTAAATATGTGCAGTTTATTGTATGTCATTTATACTTCAGCAAGGCTGTTATAAAGAGAAACAAAAGGCCTCACTTCCAAGCTGCCTGCATTAGTGTAAGAAAAGATGGTAGTACGCATTTGGAACAGTGATTATTAAGGTTATAAAGGACATGACCCCATAAGAATCTGGTAAAAGGTAAACACCCTTTCTCCAGTAATGTAGTCACAAAATTTTGCCTACAGTTTAGAGGGTTCCACGACTAAAAGCCCCAGGTTAAGACACCTATCGAATTCTTCCTATTTTTGGAAGAACTAAAGCACTTCTCAACAACTGTGTCTCCTAAGCAATAATCCTCTTTTCTTTTCCAAAGCAAATAAATTAATTCTTACCTTCATCTCAGATGAATGCTGGGTATTCTTGGCAAGCACGACTGTAAAGTTTAGCCGTTCTTCACGGTTAACTATAAACGTACTGGCACGTTACCTCCACCAGCTGAATGAGGCTGCAGTTTCATTGATGATACCATTTCATTGCTTTCAAGATGAACAATAAGAACATAATGCTTATTGGACACTTTCATCACCATGCTGTTGTCCAGTTCAGAAAACTCTACCTTAGGCACAGTAAAGGAAATTCAGGATAAAAATGCCAATTTTATTATTTAGAGGACACATTCACTACCAGGCACTTGAGCTATTCCATACTGTTTCAGACTTTCCCATTACGCCAAGGTAATAGTAACAAACTGGAATTTGCCCAAACCTTAAGGAGGACGGCAAGCGTATTTCTGTTTCTTTTATATCCTGTAATCCCTTCCTGCTATATGTAAGTAACACTAATACTCAACTCTGTTTAAAATTTTGACCTCAAAGGTTGCTTGCTTATAGTACCTGTAACATTCCTAAAATCTCGTCCAACTACTGCTTTTTCTCCTCATCCGGGATCCTAATTCTGAGCTAAATGCAAAGAAAAATGTCGTATGACACACTGATTTCCCCCCTTTCCTTGAACATTTTATTTATCGTTTGTACTGTCTTAAAATTTCGTTAATGAAAACGCCTTCTAAGGTGATTTTACCGTGTCCGTCCGTGCGTGGAGTCTTAAGGTTTCCCAGGGAAAGACTCAGAGGCATAGGTCTGCATGCAGGTGGGTTTTCGAGGAGTGCTTTCATGATTGACATCTGTGAGGGAGTAAAGGAAGTAGAATTTTGCAGACGGAGGAATTAAAACTAGGATTCAACCACAGCCGAAGCCTCCACTAATCCCATGAGGAGCTTTGGATCTGAGCTGACTCTTGCGATTGTCCTGCCTCGAGGCACCAGGGCCTTTCTGCTGTCGTGGGCAGTCACGGATGCGGGCAGCGTTTGGGGAGAGGGCAAAGACTCGGGGTGAGATAGTACTCTTTGGCAAAGGGAATTCCCAAAGAGGGGTGAGGCTGAGAGTCATCAGCCACCAATAACTGCCGCAGATGGGAGGACAGTTGCCTCATTCCTAACGAGAAGATCTGGACAGCACAAAATAGTATTCATTCTGTTCTGCACTGGCACTGCGTGGACCCACCTGGGAATCGTTCCTCCAGGAGTGCTTGGTCTCATTTCTGGGGGGAGAGCTGTAACAGGGTTAGTGGTGTGACTTGTAGTCCCCACTGTGGCAGCTGGTCTTGAGGTCACAGTGATACTCACCACGTCCATCCTCTACTACCCACTGTAGATTTTCTTTGTCTGGGGACCCCCTATGCTAGTCTGGCTGGTTTACCTGGAGAGTGACCTAGACTCTCCTCTCTGTAAAAAATGAATGAAAAACGGCCAATCTTGGTGTGGTTCCTTGTAGATGAAATGGGGTGGAGGTAGCAGAGATGAAAGGAAGTAAACCGTTGCACATGTGTATTAATGGCAAAACTGTCGGAAATTGCGGATGGATTAGAAGTAACAGATGAGAGGAATAGGTCAAGATAAATCCTGGGTTCCAGTTCAAGATGTTGACACAGGAGGATCCTGAACTCACCTCCTCCCCACAGACACACTGAATCTGTAGCTACCTGTGGAACAATTTCCTCTGAAAGAAACCCCCAAATTAGCTGAGCCGACTGCTTCATATCAGGCAAATGAGAAAAATCCACATTGAAACGGGTAGAAGGGGTGGAGACACAATTTTGCCATGACCCACATTGGGAGGGGACTCAACTCGAAGCTTCTCCCTGAGGAGCAGAGGGTTTGAACACCACACCTGGCACCCCAACTTTGAAGACCCGCTCCTGAGAGATGAGCCCCCAGACCATCTAGCTTTGAAAGGCTGGTGTCCGCAAGACACACAAGACTATAGTGGACTGAGAAACAGTTGTCAGAGGGCTTACGGGGACCCACCATGGCTACAGCCAGGGCCCAGCATGTGGTAATGGATGTTAAACTAGACCTATTGTGGCGATCACTTCATAATATATACATACATCGAAATAATACCTTGTACACCTGAAGCTAATATAGTACTATATGTCGATTATATCTCAGTGTTTTAAAAGGTGGCTAATCTTTATTATAGTTGATTTACAATCTTGTGTTAATTTTTGCTGTACAGCAAAGTGATTCAGTTAAACATATATATATACATTTGTTTTATATTCTTTTCCATCATGGTTTATCACAGGATATTGAGTATAGTTCCCTGTGCTATATAGTATGACCTTGTTGTTTATCCATTCTATATATAATAGTTTGCATCTGTTAATCCCAAACTCCCAGTCTATCCCTCTCCCACTCCACCCCTCATCCCTTGGCAACCACAAGTCTGTTTTCTACATCTGTGAGTCTGTTTGTTTTGTAGATAGGTTCATTTGCGCTATATTTTAGTTTTCACGTATAAGTGATATGTGGTATTTGTCTTTCTCATTCTGACTTACTTAGTTAAGTCCATCCATGTTGCTGCAAATGGCATTATTTCATTCTTTTTTTTTTTTTTTAGATTTTCATTGGCGTATAGTTGATTTACAATGTTGTATTAGTTTCAGGTGTACAGCAAAGTGAATCAGTTATACATATATCCACTTTTTCTTTTTAGATTCTTTTCCAATATAGGCCATTATAGAATATTGAGTAGAGCTCCCTGTGCTATACAGCAGGTTCTTATTAGTTATCTATTTTATATGTAGTAGTGTGTATATGTCAGTCCCAGTCTCCCAGTTTATCACTCCCTCCCCTTATCCCCTGGTAACTATAAGTTTGTTGTCTACATCCGTGTCTCTACTTCTGTTTTGTAAATAAGTTCATTTGTACCTTTTTTTTAGATTTCACGTGTAAGTGATATCATATATTTGTCTTTCTGTGTCTGACTTAACTTCACTCAGTATGACAATCTCTAGGTCCATCCGTGTTGCTGCAAATGGCATTATTTTGTTCTTTTTTATGGCCGAGTAGTATTCCGTTGTATATATGTACCACATCTTCTTTATCCATTCATCTGTCAATGGACATTTAGGTTGTTTCCATGTCTTGGCTCTTGTGAATAGTGCTGCTATGAACATAGGGGTGCATGTACCTTTTTGAATTACAGTTTTGTCCAGATATGTGCCCAGGAGTGGGATTGCTGGATCATTTGGTAGTTCTATTTTTAGTTTCTCAAGGACCCTCCATACTGTTTTCCACAGTGGCTGCACCAGCTTACGTTCCCACCAACGGTGTGGGAAGGTTCCCTTTTCTCCACACCCTCTCCAGCATTTGTTATTTGTAGACTTTTTGATGATGGCCATTCTGACTGCTGTGAGGTGGTACCTCACTGTAGTTTTGATTTGCATTTCTCTAATAATTAGTGATTGAGCATCTTTTCATGTGCCTGTTGATAGCCAGTCTTCAAAGTCATGGTTGCCTAGGATACTCAGTATTCATTTGAGATGAGCCAAGAGTTAATTGATTTGCTTTGGGAAAATAAATTAGATTATTTTAGGAGACACATTTGTAGAACTTCTTCTAAGATATGAATAATTCTTCTATAAAAGGATATTAACATGGGGTTTTTAGAATCTTAGAACCCTCTATATTGACACTATGTGTCAGGCAGTAGCAACATAGCAGTGAACAGACACACAAAGTTCCTGGACTCATCGGAGCTTATGTGCCTCATGCGGGGATAAGTGAAAAGTCATATCCAAAACGTCATAAATATATAGCATGTCTGGTGAGGATAAGTGCTATGAAAAAAATTCTGGGTAAAGAAGTAGAGAGTGCAGCTGTGGAGGGGTGTTGATAGGGTAGCCAGAGACATGTGAGCAGCAACTTGGAAGGGAGAGCCGTGGAGAAGCAGCGTTTCTGGCAGAGGGAATGGCAGGTACAGCGGGTCTCGGGTGGAAGCCTGCTTTGAACACTCAAGGAGCAGCACAGAGGCTATTGTGGCTGGAGTAGGGGCAGCCAGAAAGAATGGTGAGGGATGAGGTCAGACATGGACCAGGAGACTTGCTCATTGTAGAGACTGTGGTTTTTAGTCTGAGCTGCACAGCTGGCAGGGGGCTTTGAAAAGAGAAGTCACATGGTCTTATTATATGTTAGAAGGCTCATCTGACTGCCGGGTGGAGGCCAGACTTGAGGGACTGGGATGGGAGCAGGGAGACGATATAGGTCATTGTACGAATCTCGACAGGATGATGGTGGCTATACTTGTGTCGTTAGCAGTGGAGGTGGTGAGCAATCGTCAGTTTCTGTGTATGTGGATATATGTCACACACACACATATATGTCAAAGGAAAATCTATTGCAGAGGTGGGTAAGATTTTTGTCTGGGTTATCAAAGAGTTTAGTGGGGAAAGCAGGTCTATAACAGATAATTTCAGCACACAGTGGTAAGGTGTAGAGGAGAATGGGGGTTACAGAACCCTTTCTGGGGAAATTCGGGGTAGGAAATGACAAAAAGTAAACCAGGAAGGTAGGACCATAGAGGGTCTGTTGGACCACATTAAGAACTTGAGCTTTATCCCAGAGTTGATGGGAAGTTAAACAGTGTTACCTAAGGAGGCAACACGTTCCAATTTATGACTTAAATTCTCCAGGTAACTCAGGTGTGAGAAACAGGGCTCTTGAGAAGTTTAGACTGAAAGCAAGGAAACTGGTTAAGGTTCACAGTTGTCCAGGGTAGAGGCAATGAGCTAATGTTTATTATGTACTTGCTATAAATCAAACACTATTCTAAGAACTTTGTTACTAACTTAATCCTCAAAACAACGCTATCAGGTAGGCACCATTAATATCCACATTTTACAGATGCAAAACTTCAAGCACGAAGAGGGTAAGGAAACTTGCCCAAGTTCATGGGCCACACAGCTCTAAGCAGGAGGATTTGAACACAGGCAGTCTGGCTGGAGAATTCAGGCTCTTGCTCACTGTGTTACACTGCATCTCCTGAAGATAAGCGCCAGAGATTAGGGGGAAATAAAAGGGCACATCTCTTTTATTTTGTCCCAAACTGAATTGTTAATTAGCCCTAATTTTGCATTAGTGTTATAGCAGTATCCATAAGAAACTCACTCTCCTAGCCTCTCCTTTTCTCCTTACTTAGAGCTTGGATTCTCTTTTGGCACCCATGTCTCTTTCTTTGCAATTTCATGCTGCCTTTCTGCACCAATGCAACCTACAGGGTGTGTCTTTGAGTAAAACACATTGTGACATTATCGTCGTCAGGTAACCCAAGTCTACGCTTTTGTCTCACCTTAGAATTTCTTACTAGGGGAATACATCAGCCTTGGGGTTCATTTGGTGTGCTTTTCCCCACAGCTTTTGTTTGAGAAGAGCTCGAATTAAATTAAGTCACCTCCATGAGAACATCAGTACTATATGAGATTGTTGTGAAATACGCTGGTACGTAGGGAGAAAAGTGTATCTTTTGAATAATCACTCAGAATACAAACACAAACTGTAAATAGTCATTATCTAAATGTTACTTTTCCTAACTGTCAAAATGTGCAGAATTTGAGTAGTACAGGGAGATTGTAGAGACAACAGTGTCTGGAGAATGCCTGACTTAGTTTGCCAGAGAAGTGTCACCTCTGCTGCCTGGCCTCTGGTAGATTACCCCTGGGAGACTCTTTATTTCCTTCTCTGTTTAGATTCAGGAGGGTATTGAGCATCAGCATCTTTTTCCATGTGGCTGTTAATGATATTATTACAGCTTCAAAAAGGGCAGTACTTACTGTACATTAGGCCAAATGTTATCCAAAAGAGCAAATAAGAGACTTCCAGCCCTGACAGAGATTCAAGCCTGAAGTGTGATGCAGGGACACAGAAATAGCAAGAAACAGGGCTTCCCTGGTGGCGCAGTGGTTGAGAGTCCGCCTGCCGATGCAGGAGACACGGGTTCGTGCCCCGGTCCGGGAGGATCCCACATGCCGTGGAGCGACTGGGCCCGTGAGCCATGGCCGCTGAGCCTGCGCGTCCAGAGCCTGTGCTCCGCAACGGGAGAGACCACAACAGTGAGAGGCCCGTGTACCGGAAAAAAAAAAAAAAAAAGCAAGAAATAGATGGCTCACACAAAGGTATCATGTACTCCCAGTGGTAGGGCAAGAGGGCCACAATCCCTGGGGCCTTAGTGAGTATCACCTGTGTCCTGTGTGGTCAAGAGACAGAGAAAGCACCGAGACCAAAGACAGTGGGCTGTGGAGCACGGAAGGGACAAGTTCAAGGAATAACACAGAGCCTGCATCAGAAACTAGGGGAATGAGTTCTTGTTTTTGTTTTTTTAACATCTTTATTGGAGTATAATTGCTTTACAATGGTGTGTTAGTTTCTGCTTTACAACAAAGTGAATCAATTATACATATACATATGTTCCCATATCTCTTCCCTCTTGCGTCTCCCTCCCTCCCACCCTCCCTATCCCACCCCTCTAGGTGGTCACAAACCACCTAGCTGATCTCCCTGTGCCATGCGGCTGCTTCCCACAAGCTGTCCACCCTACGTTTAGTAGTGTATACATGTCCATGCCACTCTCTCACTTTGTCACAGCTTACCCTTCCCCCTCCCCATATACTCAAGTCCATGCTCTAGTAGGTCTGTGTCTTTATTCCCGTCCTACCCCTAGGCTCTTCATGACATTTTTTTTCTTAGATTCCACATATATGTGTTAGCATACGGTATATGATTTTCTCCTTCTGACTTACTTCACTCTGTATGACAGACTCCAGGTCCATCCACCTCACTACAAATAACTCAATTTCATTTCTTTTTATGGCTGAGTAATATTCCATTGTATATATGTGCCACATCTTCTTTATCCATCTGATGGTGGACACTCAAGTTGCTTCCATGTCCTGGCTATTGTAAACAGAGCTGCAATGAACATTTTGGTACATGACTCTTTTTGAATTATGGTTTTCTCAGGGTATAGGCCCAGTAGTGGGATTGCTGGGTCATATGGTAGTTCTATTTGTAGTTTTTTAAGGAACCTCCATACTGTTCTCCATAGTGGCTGTACCAATTCACATTCCCACCAGCAGTGCAAGAGTGTTCCCTTTTCTCCACATCCTCTCCAGCATTTATTGTTTATAGATTTTTTGATGATGACCATTCTGACCGGTGTGAGATGATATCTCATTGTAGTTTTGATTTGCATTTCTCTAATGATTAATGGTGTTGAGCATTCTTCCATGTGCTTGCTGGCAGTCTGTATATCTTCTTTGGAGAAATGTCTATTTAGGTCTTCTGCCTATTTTTGGATTGGGTTGTTTGTTCTTTTGTTATTGAGCTGCTTGTAAATTTTGGAGATGAATCCTTTGTCAGTTGCGTCATTTGCAAATATTTTCTTCCATTCTGAGGGTTGTCTTTTGGTCTTGTTTATGGTTTCCTTTGCTGTGCAAAAGCTTTGAAGTTTCATTAGGTCCCATTTGTTTCTTTTTGTTTTTATTTCCATTTCTCTAGGAGGTGGGTCAAAAAGGATCTTGCTGTGATTTATGTCATAGAGTGTTCTGCCTATGTTTTCCTCTAAGAGTTTGATAGTTTCTGGCCTTACATTTAGGTCTTTAATCCATTTTGAGTTTATTTTTGCGTATGGTGTTAGGGAGTGGTCTAATTTCATTCTTTTACATGGAGCAGTCCAGTTTTCCCAGCACCACTTATTGAAGAGGCTGTCTTTTCTCCACTGTATATTCTTGCCTCCTTTATCAAAGATAAGGTGACCATATGTGCGTGGGTTTATCTCTGGGCTTTCTATCCTGTTCCATTGATCTTTCTGTTTTTGTGCCAGTACCATACTGCCTTGATTACTGTAGCTTTGTAGTATAGTCTGAAGTCAGGGAGCCTGATTCCTCCAGCTTCATTTTTCGTTCTCAAGATTGCTTTGGCTATTTGGGGTCTTTTGTGTTTCCATACAAATTGTGAAACTTTTTGTTCTAGGTGTAAAAAATGCCAGTGGTAGTTTGATAGGGACTGCATTGAATCTGTAGATTGCTTTGGGTAGTAGAATCATTTTCACAATGTTGGTTCTTCCAATCCAAGAACGTGGTATATCTATCTCTCCATCTGTTGGTATCATCTTTAATTTCTTTCATCAGTGTCTTATAATTTTCTGCATACAGGTCTTTCGTCTCCTTAGGTAGGTTTATTCCTAGATATTTTATTCTTTTTGTTGCAGTGGTAAATGGGAGTGTTTTCTTAATTTCACTTTCAGATTTTTCATCATTAGTGTATAAGAATGCCAGAGATTTCTGTGCATTAATTTTTGTATCCTGCTACTTTACCATTGATTAGCTCTAGTAGTTTTCTGGTAGCATCCTTAGGATTCCCTATGTATAGTATCATGTCATCTGCAAACAGTGACAGCTTTACTTCTTCTTTTCCAATTTGGATTCCCTTTATTTCTTTTTCTTCTCTGATGGCTGTGGCTAGAACTTCCAAAACTATGTTGAATAAAGGGGAATGAGTTTTATTTGGGTAAGCCAGGAGGGATCAGAAATGACTTGATGGCCACTGAGTAAGCAGGGTTCAGAAGCCCCATAATTTATTTTTGGAGACTAGGGTATCTTAAAACATTAAGCATATACTTGAGGAGCTCTAAAGTAACAGCCAGCCCTACCCAGCCCTTCCTTCTCAGCTCACGTTCTGGGTAAGGAGCGTTTTTATTTTAGAAATCCGGGTGCAGTCAGGAGAAGGGAGGGAAACAGTGACACCCATCTTTTTTAATGAGCATTGCTACTAGAAGAGAAGTTAGCATCACCCTGAATTTTATGTGACATCAGTTAAATGAAGGTATTTTGTAGCACTTTATAACAAATTAGAATCAACGAAATTGAAAATAAGCGTAGCACCTGGGATGAGTAATCAGGTAAGTGGCCAGTTTTGCTATTTTTGCTTTGAGCTGAAGACAGAATTGGAATTTCTAATGTCCCCCGAGGTGTAGGGTTCACAGTTGGGGACATGGTTTCTGGGATGGCTGTTTAAGATGCCAGCAGGTCATTGTTGCCCTCCAGGCTACAACTTGCTTGTAGCCATGTTCCTTAGAAATTGGCCCTACCACAGATGCGTGTCCACCAGAGAGAGGGTTGTGAATTAGTGTAGGACGCAGCTCTGCTTTGGTTGGAACATTAGAGAGCAGACTGGAAATAGATGACCGGAACAAGGCAGTAAGTCATCCACATTCACGGGGAGACTCTAATGAAAGAACTGAAATTCATGTGAAGACTTTACGGCCACTCGTGAAATCAGCCCAAATCCAAGGAACTATTAGAACACTTTTATGCTTTAAGAAAAGGGTGACTCTGCTCAGTTGCTGCAATTTTCATATAGTCAGAATGCCCTGACACCATCAGTACCGGCTTTAGTGGGCAGGATTTTACAGCAGAGCTTTTCACTCCATGAGCCAATGTTTCTTGTGTAGACTACTAGATGATTTTAGTATCTGAGATAAGTTCAGGAAACTGTGGAGGAGGCCAAAAGAAGATTGAGGTTGGTGGCCCAGGGTCTGCACATGATGTGTGTAAGTTTGCTGCGTGGGCAAAAACGAGGGAGAGAAAAAGATGAGTGGGGGAGACGGGTGTTAACAAAAATGAAACTTTGTCTGTTACTAAGATTGGAAGTATTAAGACGGCAACAGATGAAGATAAAATGGTGCTTGTAATTGTGGTTTATGAAGAGAAACAGGCCAGGGCTTCCCCTGGTGGCACAGTGGCTAAGAGTCTGCCTGCCAATGCAGGGGACACGGGTTTGAGCCCTGGTCTGGGAAGACCCCACATTGTTGCAGAGCAACTAAGCCTGTGTGCCACAGCTACTGAGCCCGTGTGCCACAACTACTGAAGCCTGTGCGCCTAGAGCCCGTGCTCTGCAACAAGAGAAGACACCGCAATGAGAAGCCCGCATGCTGCAGTGAAGAGTAGCCCCCGCTCGCTGCAACTAGAGAAAAGCCCATGCAGCAACAGACCCAACGCAGCCAAAGATAAAATAAATAAATTTTTAAAATTTAAAAAAAGAGAAACAGGCCATATTGAATATATAATTTTTTCCCTCCACAGCAGATGGATTAAATGAAACTAATCTGTCGAGAAATTCTTGTGTCTAGGTTTTCAGTCAACCTTAGAGAAAGATAAAATTTGCACAGATTTCTTTCTACTTACAAACCTTCTACTTGAAACACTTTTCTCAAAATATTTATATGTTTACTATTTTCTCCTAAATTGTTTTTCTTTTTCCTTAAAATATTCAGATAACTTTTCAGATGCCTAATTACTGAAGCAGCAGGGGGTTTTCCTCACGAAAAATAAAAATGATGAAGAGGACCTCTCTCCTAATTTCTTCAATAGTAACTTCTCTTTCTTTGACCAATAGTACTTACCTGACATTCAGGTTTGGTCGTGGAAAGAGGAAGGTGTTAAATTTCCATCGGCATCACCTGTTGAGGATTCTGTTCATAAACAGAACAGGATTCTGTTCATAAACAGAGCAGGATGGGGTCTCTGATGAATCTGGCCAATACTAAAAACATATCTGCACTGTTGAGCTCCAAACGGACAGCCTCTAGTGCTTGACCCTGTTCAGCCAATTCCTGTGTTGCTCAAGGTGGTACTTCACTGCTTTGACAGATCATCGTGCCCTGAAAGCACTAAAACACATGCCTGAGTCGTAGAGGTTATCCACTGTATTTTGTTGCTTTGATAAAAATGGGTGCAGAGAATTGAGTGAATTTATAGGGACAGGAGTTTGAAATGCTGACCTATTATTTCCAGAGAAATGGGTCGTTGCAATACCCCTCCTCTGTTTTGTACTGCCCTCTCCTGGCTAATAGATCTCTTAATAATGAGTGTTGAGAAAAACCAGGTGGTGGAAACAGTGGGGGGCTATCATTTCTACTTTCCACTAGAAAGTAATTTCTCATTTTATTGTAGAAAACGTGGGGTCAGTGTATAGTGATTAATTCAGATGTGCTGAAGACGTAGGTTGTGGTAGAAAACGTCTTTATGAGAGTAGTTTGGTCATTTGTATGGACTTTGTAATGTCTGTGAAAGAGATGATTTTGCAGGTTATTGCATCATTAGATTTTCTGAATCATTGATGTGAAAATCCAGTTATTGGAAATAATTTGGACACTTTTTCTCCATGTTTGTATTTTACAGTGGCTGCTAATTTACAGAAGATTGTAGATGATCCCAAAGCTTTAAAAACATTGACATTTAAGTTGGTAAGTGGAAAGTTATGGAACGAAGGTAAATATTTTGCTATACTGTGCCAACAAGGAATAATAATATCATTGTTAAGCTGTTCCGTAATTCTGCTGTTGGTTTTGGGGGTGGGCATCCGTTTTTGCATTCGTCATTTACCTGGTCAACATTTGGGAAGATTTTCTGGGGTTTTTTGTTTTCTTTTGTCTTTTAATTGGAATATAGTTGATCTGCAGTGTTGTGTTAGTTTCAGGTATACAGCAAAGTGAATCAGTTATACATATACATATATCTACTTTTTTTTTAATTCTTTCCCCATATAGGTCGTTACAGATTATTGAGTAGAGTTCCCTGTGCTACAGAGTAGGTCCTTATCAGTTATCTATTTTATATATAGTAGTGTGTATATGTCAATCCCGATCTCGCAATTTATCCCTCCCCTCCCTTTCCCCCCTGGTAACCATAAGTTTGCTTTCTACATCTGTGACTCTGTTTTGTAAATAAGTTCATTTGTACCCTTTTTGTATTTTTGGATTCCACATATAAGCGGTATCATATGATATTTGTCTTTCTCTGTCTGACTTACATCACTCAGTATGACAATCTCTAGGTCCATCCATGTTGCTGCAAATGGCATTATTTTGTTCTTTTTTATGGCTTGGGAACAGTTTCTGATCATGACTGGAAAGTTCCTCTTCCATGAGCATAGCTTGTTCTTTTACCATCACATCTTTAATAAGAGTAGCCATTTGAGAAGTCTTGAAGTCTGTACCCTTTTGCTTCCAGTTTGTATGGCAACTTGACCATAAAGACAAAATTAAACTGAGTTTGAAGCAGCACTCTTAATAAAGCTTTCCTGAAGCAAAAGCCAAGTGGTTCTAACGTTTAAAAATTGAGGCCGATTGTTGTAGAAATGGTTTAAGTAATTGGAAGCGATTGTAGAACAGCCCTCTGAAGGCTAGTGAGCAATGACATAGCATTTTAACTCCACATTTCAAATCACAGTAACAGATTCTTGTGGAGAGGAGATATTCCAGCAGTTTTTCTGCACTAGCAGATTTTAAATTTAAGAACTAGAGTAGCCACAGAGATACAGATACTGACCATTCTGAGGTCCTTGTGAAACTAAGAGATTGTGATCATGGCCAGAAATGGAGAGAAGTCCAAGTAGTCAAAAGTGACGATTTTCCTGAAGGATTTTGCAAGCAGGATGTTAAATGACTCATTTTTTAAATTATAAATTATTCTTATCAAGGGCCAGTCTTGAATGCTGCAAGCAATTTAAGATCTAGATGACCAACACTTTGTTTTGCACAACATACGTTGATGGTCTTTTTTATTTCTCGTGAAAATTTAATGGAAAATGTGCATGGCCAGAAAATGCTAAATGATTCGTTACAGTAAATGTTAACCTGGTGCTAATTAACTTTCTGGGTCTTGCTCCTCATCTAAATTCAGAGGGCCAGGCTGAGTGATAAAAGAAAAACACAAAGATTTTCACAGAAAGAATTTAGCTGAAGAAATTCATTTTGTTTTGATAACAAAAGAACATTTTACTCAGACAAAGAGTGAGAAATTAACAAATTGAAAACTTCATCTTCTAGCTTGGGGCTCCTCTGTCACCTCTGTTATGTTTCTAATTCACCTGCATCTTCATAAACATGTTTCACTTATATGAGGATATATGGATGAGAAAGATGACACCCTGTGTCTGCATTTCAAGCCAGTAGTAATGTTTCATTTTTTTTCTACTGCAAAAAAAGAAGTTACAACATAGCACCTCCTGAACATTTTCCCAATTTTGAACATGTAAACCTAGAGATAAGAGATTAAAACTTTTACGCTGACTTATTCCCATTGTCTATAAACTCGCCTACCTATAAAATAGGAGTAGCAACCCCAGGCCTTTCATAGTACTGAAGGTTTTGTAGAAACACCCACTATACTGTCCCTAGATAAACTATTACTGTCCCTGTGCAGCTAGTTCCCTAGATTCGCTCTCTTGAGTCTGTTCTTCTTCTCATCCCCACTCTCAGCCCCCTAGCGGGATCCTCTTCTGAAACTGAGCTTCCTGCCTACAACTTGCCAGCCTCCAGCTCTGTTTACTACACTGGGGCTCTAGCCCGCGTAATTCTTCCTTAATTCCAAAATGCCCCAAATACTCGACTGGCTCTCCACTGTCCTCTTCTGAAACTCAAACCCTGATCATGGCTAAAGGAAGTCCTCCCCGATCAGACTTTCTTTTAGGTCCTGCTCCACCTTTCTTTATCCCCGCATTCAGTTCTTCCCCTAGTCCTCTCTCCTCCTATTTTCACCAGCTGACCCTTTGTATGTACTCCTCCCTAAAATACCCTTCTCTCCCAACTTCTCCAGGTCTGCTCTCTGTGTCACCAACACCTAGACACGTTCCAGTTCTCTGCCTTAATTTCACTTCTCCAACAAGCTTTTTTCTGGCATCCGATCTTGGCCTCGGTGCTCCTCCTGTATTCTCTCCCCAAAAGGTTATATTATATTGAAATTGTGTAGAATCTTATTTGTGTCTCTGATAAGTTCAGAGGCTCCAGGCAGGCAGGGAATTCTGTTGGATTCCCTTCACGTAGTAGGGACTTGATCATAATTCATAAAATATATCAGACCACAAACCTCATTTAGGAAAATTTCTCTCAAAATGCCTTGGCCTTGCCTGCAGAAATAACAAGAATCATTGCTATTTCATGTGCATCCACCGTTTGCGGGGCATTGCATGAGGTGTTTTACCTACTTCAGCTCAGTTAATTTAGTGCTCACGAGCCTCCAAGATGGTGATGTCGTTGGGTCCATTTTATGCCTTGGGAATCAGAGGCTCTGTGAGGTTAACTTGCCCAGGATCAAGCAGTGCAGAAGCTGGGAATTCAACCCTGATCTAGCATCACGGCCCAGTGCTCAACAACTATTCAGTCTTACAGGCGGGACCTTGCAGCCGTATGGTTTTACAGGTTTCTCTTTGTGGATTCACCTTTTGGATGACTGGACACACTTACCCTGGTTGAGACCAGATCTCCTTTGTACCTTAAGCGGAGTGAGTAATGTTGGCCTCTCTGGCGCAGGAGACCTGCAGGAGAAGCCGTGCAAGTTTTTCTTTCCCCTTATAGCTTGAGAATGGATTGTAATGTGTGGCATTCTCAGTAAATGGAAATTGATGGCTTTCCCCCCAGAGACAGTTAAAGGTGTTAAATAAAGCCAAGCTCAGGAGTGACCTTCTGTTTCTGTCCGTTAACTCTCCATCCATCCCTAGTTAAAACCTGAGAGGGTTTCTTTGTGGCTGTCCGTTGCCAGCCAGTTTGAGACCCATTTGACGGAGCTCATTTGAAGTGCTCCTCGGCTTAATCTTCTGTAGGACACTAATAACATCCTGGTAAAACCACAGAGATCCAGTTTGGTTATTTTATTGAAGACTACAAGATCAAAGTGTTTCGGAAGCATTTTTCCCCCTAAGCGGCTACTGCTATAGCCCTGTTCATGTCTCAGCTGTTTATCATTTTAATCTCAGCGCTTTCGTTGCTTTCTAAAGGAGAATGTAAGGGGCCTGAAAATTATCTAAAGAGTAGTAGCTAGTATTGTGGCTCTTCACCTGGCTGCACAGTGGTTTCACTCAAGGAATGGTGGAGACACTTTAAAAAATTACGAATGCCTGTGTCCCGTTCCACGTAGCCTGATTTAATTGTTCTTCGTGGAGTCTGGGCTCTGGGAACTTGGAAGGCGCCCCTGATGATTCCAGTGTTTAGCCGAGGCTGGGAAGCATTCTATTTGTAGATGACTCCTTCTCCAATCTCTTTCCTCTCCCAGCTCCCGCCACAATGTAGGCTTGAAAAGGCTTGAAAAGGCCTCAGGCTTGAAAAGGTGTCTCTTATCTTATATATCTGCTTATATAAGAAGGACAGTGGCCTGAGGGGCAAGGATATTGGTTATTTAAAGAAGTACATGTACTTTTTTTTCTCCACCCAATGAGATCTTTAGCTTCCTTTGACAGGTAAGATAATAAGTGAAGTATGATTTCCGTTGTTGACGTGGCTGGGAGCCGGGAGATCAGTAAACCTTCTTACCACTTTCAACAAAGTGGTTCAGGCATAGGCGGCATTTCAGCTCAAGTACTATGTGCTTTGAGTTTGACATAGCAGTATGGTTTTATCGTTGTAAGCCTCAAGGCAAGTCTTCATAAATTTTTTTAAGTCATGCTACCTTGCAGTTTTGTAAAGTAGGTAAGTCTTGGCTGCTTTCAGTGTGGGATTTTTAAAATCGTGTTAGTGAAAATGTAAAATGTTTAATTTGTCCTTGAAGAAACAACACAAATTATAAGTACAGTTGACCCTTGAACAGCATGGGTTTGAACTGCACAAATCCAGTTAGACACGAACTTTTTTCAGTAAACACCTACAACAGTACTAACAACCTGTGATTAGTTGAATTCGCAGATGCAGAGGAACCATGTTTAAGGAGGGCCAAATATAAGTTACATTTGGATTTTCGACTGCTTGGACTGTTGGAACCCCCAACCCCTGCATTGTTCAGGGGTCAACTGTGCATGTAATTAACATCCAGTTGGTACACATTTACATGAGCCATATAGATTTTAGTTTCTGAAGTTTAATCACATATATTGCAGATAACTATACTTCAATAAAAAACTGCTGATTTCCAATGTTGTGTTAATGTCTGCTGTACAGCAGAATGATTCAGTTATACGTATTTTTTTAATATTCTTTTCCATTATGGCTTATCATAGGATATTGAATGTAGTTCCCTGTGCTATTAGAGTAGGACCTCGTTGTTTATCCACTCTATATATAAAAGCTTACATCTGCTAACCCTAACCTCCCACTCCATCCCTCCCCCAACCCCTTCTCTGTTGGCAACCACCAGACAATTCTCTATGTCCTTGATTCTGTGTGTTTTGTAGGTAGGTTCATTTGTGTCATATTTTAGATTCCACATATAAGTCATATCACATGGTATTTGTCTTTCTTTTTCTGACTTCACTTAGTATTATGATCATCTCTAGTTGCATCCATGTTGCTGCAAATGGCATTATTTCGTTCTTTTTTATGGCTGAGTAGTATTCCGTTGTATATACATACCACATCTTCTTTATCCATTCATCTGTCAGTGAATATTTAGGTTGTTACCATGTCTTGGCTATTGTGAATAGTGGTGCTGTGAACATAGGGGTGCATGTATCTTTTTGGATTAGAGTTTTGTCCAGATATGGTGCCCAGGAGTGGGGTTGCTAGATCGTATGGTAGCTCTATTTTTAGTTTTCTGAGGATCCCCATACTGTTCTCCATAGCGTCTATACCAACTTACATTCCCACCAGCAGTGCAAGAGGGTTCCCTTTTCTCCACACCCTCTCCGGCATTTGTTATTTGTAGACTTTTTAATGATGGCCATTCTGACTGGTGTGAGGTGTTACCTCATTGTATTATAGTTTTGATTTGCGTTTCTCTAATAATTACTGACGGTGAGCAGCAGATAGCAATTTTATAAGCATTGGTAATTAATGACTAAAGAGCCTTATTTCCCGAGGCTGCACAACTGAGGCAACATTCCCCAAAGTACAGGTAAAGCCAGGACTGAAATGATATAAAAACTAGCTGAGAGTATTAAACTTACTCCCCCTGCCGAAACTGTCAGTTCAAGAAGGTCCATGTAGCATAGCAGCTGTCTCCTGTTCAGTGTGAAACAGTGGTTCTGCAAAGTGTGGTCCCCAGATGGACAGTGTCAGCTTCACCTGGAAACTTGATAAAAATGTGAATTCTGGGGCCCCATCCCAGGCCTAAGGAATCAGAATGTCGGGGGAATGGGGCACAGGAATCCATGTGTTAACACGCTCTCCACGTGATTCTGATGCTGAAGTTTGGGAACCCCCGTTCTAAAGGAAAGGGAGGTTCACACTTTGTGGCGCACTAGGGTAGAACAGAGGTTCTCAAACTGCTGAACCTTTGAATCACCTGAGGAGGTCAGAAACTCTCCAGGTGGTGAGGAATCCTTACGATCGATGCTGGACAACCGCATCTTCAACTCCTCCGCAGGATGTGGGCCACACCTGCTGGTGTGTCAGGAGGGATGGAGAAGTGGGGCTTTCCGGAATCAGTACAGACACTTGAGTGAGAGCAGTGGTGTTACACTATCATGCTACAGTCCTGATAACGGATACATTTTCCTCTGAAGCGGAGTTCTCAAAGTGAGGGTACTGAACTTCTGGGATTCCTTGAAACCATTTTAAGGGACCCTGAGTGTCAAAACTTTTCCTAACAATACTAAGGTGTTACTTGGCCTTTTCCATTGTGTTGACATTTGGTGTAAAAGCCATTGTGGTTAAAGCTCCTGATGTTGGCACACATCAAGGCAGGAACATCAAACCGTGCGTAGTAGTAGGCATCATCTTCAAAGCACTCATTCCATCACTCAGTGAGTAAATAAAATTTTAAGAAGTAAGTGGAACTGGCTCAAGTCCCCACTTGAGAACACGTCTTTTTAGTATTCTGTGTGATGAGGTGGGAAGCATTTCTTCAGTACTGAAGTATGATGGTTGTCTCCAGGAAAAGCACTGGTGAGTTGTTTGAGTTGTGAGCCGAACTAGCCAATATTTTTTTTTCATGGAATATCACTTTTACTTGGAAGAACAACTGACAAACATTGGCTATTCAGACTAGGGATTTGGCAGACTTGTTTTTCAAAATGAACCAAGTAAGCCTGACACGTTAAGGAAAACAACTGACAATATTTGTTGTCGATAAGAAACTTCAGATTTCAAGCAAAAACAGGATTTTAGAAAACTTCTATCTGCCACGGTAAGCTTGACAGAAACACCCCCCCGCCCGACCCCCAGTACTTAAAAGGCATTTCTGATGAGCTTGGTGATGGGTAATATTAATAAATATGATTTGCTGATATTGTTTAATGTCAACATTTGGAAGGTTTGCATAGCTCAGTGATGCTAAAACATCATACACAGGTAACAGATCCATTCAAAGGTAAAATAGACCACTGTTTACTATAATAGAGTTATGAAACGTTGAATGTGATGGTTTCACATTCTACATTGCAACTAAGCTTTAAGAAAATACCACTTGGCAGTCAGCCTCGCAGTGGTCCCCATGGCAGAGAGCACAGTTGAGAGGAAGATCGGGCCTTCTTCCCTGGGCCCTCCAGGTCCTCCTGCCTCGGGGCCAGCAGGAGAGCTGAGGGGCCCGGGGACAGGCTCAGGGCTGTGTCCCCTGGCGTCCTCTCAACGGCCACCCACTGGCTGGGCCCGGGCCTTGAAGCAGCAGCGAACCTCCCTTTCGGCATAGTAACAAATGATATCCACAATTATCTGGAAAGGCTATTAAGATACTCTTCCCTTTTCCAATTACCTATTTGTGAAAGACTGGATTTTCTTTATACACTTTAAGGAAAACAGAGCAATAGAGTGAATGCAGATGCAGGTGTAAGAAGCCAGCCATCTTCTATTAAGCAAAACATTAAAGATTTGCAAGAAGGGAAAAAGTAGTGCCACTCTTCTCAAATGAAACTATGGTTATTTATTTTTCATGAAGATTTTATTTATTAGCACGCAGTGGGTTTACTTCTATAATGTTTAATGAATCAGTAAATGAATACTTTAGAAATAACTATTTTCTAAGATGGTCAGTACCAGATAATCTACATAAACATGTTTTATGTTTTAAAATATATTTAGTACTTTAACATTACTAAAAATATTTTCTATTGAAATACAGTTGATTTACAACTTTGTGTTAATTTCTGCTATACAGCAAAGTGATACATTCTTTTTTTTAATATTCTTTTTCCATTATGGTTTTATCATAGGACACTAAATATAATAGTTCCCTGTGCTATACGGTAGGACCTTGTTGTTTCTCCATTTATATCTATAATAACTTTAACCCCAGCCTCCCACTCCATCCTTCCCCCAACCCTCTCCCCCTTGGCAACCGCAAGTCTGTTCTCCATGTCCATGGGTTTGTTTCTATTTCGCAGATAGGTTCATATTTTAGATTCCACGTAAATGATACCATATGGTATTTGTCTTTCTCCTTCTGATTTACTTAGTACGATAATCTCTAGGTCCGTCCATGTTGCTGCAAATGGCATTATGTCATTCTTTTTTATGGCTGAGTATTTCATTGTATATATGTACCACATCTTTATCCATTCTGTTGATGGACATTTAGGTTGCTTCCATGTCTTGGCTGTTGTGAATAGTGCTATGATCTTTTTTGGATTAGTTTCGTCTGGATATATGCCCAGGAGTGAGACTGCTGGATCATATGGTAACTCTAGTTTTCTGAGGAACATCCATACTGGCTGCACCGACTTACATTCCCACCAACAGTGTAGGAGGGTTCCCTCTTCTCCACATCCTCTCCAGCATTTGTTATTTTCAGACTTTTTAACGATGGCCATTCTGACCGGTGTGAGGTGGTGCCTCATTGTAGTTTTGATTTGCATCTCTCTAATAATTAGCGATTGAGCATCTTTTTGTGTGCCTGTTGGCCATCTGTATGTCTTCTTTGGAGAAATGTCAGTTTAGGTCTTCTGCCCATTTTTTGATTGTTTGTTTCTCTGTTGTTGAGTTGTATGAGCTGTTTGTATAGTTTGGAAAGTTTGTATAGTTTGGAAATTAAGCCCTTGTCGGTGGCATTGTTTGTTTGCAAATATTTTCTCCCATTCTGTAGATTGTCTTTTCGCTTTGTTTATGGTTTCCTTTGCTGTGCAAAAGCTTGTAAGTTTGGCTCTGTCCCATTTGTTTATAAAAATAATTTTTTTAACATCTCTAAGTCGGTACAATAAATGTAACCCACAGAGACATAACTGTTTGGCGTTAGAGACATAACTGTTTGGAGTTCTTGATAAAGTTTGAGAACTGCTGCGTTAAGGGTTTCTGGTCACTTTTCTCTAGATGCATGTTGCCCTCGTGAGCAAGCCGCAAAGAGGCAAGGACTTGGCCTTAAGAGAGAGCTAGCAAGATAGTTGGAGGAGGGAGGGCTGAGTGCCTTGAAGCAAAGCCAAACCCCCTGGCCTGTGCCTCTTTGCCAGGAAACAGAACATAGGACGGGACGTGGGCCCCCTATGCCGTGTACCCACATAATCACTGGTTTGACTGACTACAATTCTCACTTCTATTACTCTTCACTGGAAGGATTTTAATGTTTTTATTTCTAGCCATTTTAACCTCCTGCTATTCACATTTACAAATTTCTGATGTAGCTTTCAAATGCACTGACGTGCTTCACACTTGCTAGTCTGACCTCTTTGTCAACGGCAGCAGCAATAGCTTGACCTCAGATGTTTGTCAATTGTCTACACAGATTGTCTCTGCCCGCATCAGTGCGCTGAGTAAATGACGTTGTTGGCAATAGCGACAAGGAGAGAAGGGAAGTTTAGGAGGACAGATCAAGAAACAGGTAGTAGAAGGAGAAAATTGGTGGGGTGGTATGGTAAGCATTACAGTATCAGTATGACTGCTTTGTTCACAGTGATAAGAAGCACTTCTGACCCTGGCAATGCAAACAATGGAAATTGGAAATGGTATTTTACTGAATATCTTATCTGTCACGTGAAAATATTCCTACTCTTTAGGCTATGGATAACTGCTCACACTGTTATTTTAAGGATAATTATTTTAAAATATTAAGTTATATGTTCTAATTAGCTGCTTATTTTAAAGGAAAATGCTGGGGTTGGCAAAGGACTGGTTTCTGTACGTTTTTTTGGAGCAATGCTAAGCAGCTTCACCGTGATGATTTTGGAAAGGGCTTCGTACCCTGGGAAACTAATTGTTTCAACAATAATTTAGCAGGCAATAATTTAGGCCAAGAAAAGGTTTGTATGGCCCTTTGGTAATTAACTGCCCATTCCCAGGCATTCAAACTTTCTTCACCCCACTCGTAGTACTTACATAATGTCCAGTTGTGATTTTTGTACTACGGGGTGAAGAGGCAACTTAGAATGGTGATCTGAGTACTCTGTGTGCGTGTGTAGGAGAGGGAGGTCAAAAAGAGGAGAATAAGCTGAATTAGGGCCAGTGAAAGCTTTGATGGGCAATGGCTGATTTGCAGTTTCTTTGGATTTTGCAATGATAAAGTATTTGGCACTCTATAACTTGGTAATTTATAAATTGTTTATGGAAAAACTTGTTATGGTACCTTTCCGTGTAAAATCTACACATATTTAAACCAACAGTTGTCTGTCATGAGCTGTTCCACTAACTACTTGGTGACCACTTTTTTTTTTGGCCAGTCTGACAAAGGAAGTGATTTTGATAAAAACCAAATTACCCTTGAGTGTGACCTGTTAGATCTCTTCTGCTCACTTTCATAATATTCTTTTAAAAGTAAAGCATATTTAAAAGCATTTTACTTAGTTGTTGAGATTGTGTATGTACCTTCTGCACAGTCCTGTGGTTCATCGGTGGTTCCAGTGGTGGTGTTTTCACGGGTAACAAATCCCTTCTGTACTGGAGGTCCAGATTTCTCAGGGTAGTTAGCACCCAGTAGTCACTGAAGGATGTCTCCTGGAAGAGACGGGACACCTGGCCCCATGAAGACGGTGCTTGGATCTGCCGTCACACGAACAAGTCTGTAAAAAACCAGTAGCCACCAACCAGCACTGAGCGTTTCTTTTTCCCTTTTCAGGCTTCTGGCTGTGACGGGTCGGAGATTCCCGACGAAGTGAAGCTGATTGGGTTTGCTCAGTTGAGTGTCAGCTGATGTCTGTCCCTTGATGTCGCCCTGATCTGCCATGCCTCCCCCCAACCTTTCCCTCCCCTGCCACTTCCTCCCACCCCCTAGCAAAATCAGAGGATTGTGAAGAGGCCAGCTTCAACATAACGGGATAAAAAAGAATTTTTTTAAACTTAACAACACTGAGTTCTGCTTTATTCTCTAGCAACCCACAGTATGAGAACAAGCAAACACCACAGCTGCACGACTGTTGCTCATTTTTCCAAAAGCTATTTAGTACCCTCAGCAGTCAATTCGGATCTCCCTTACGTGAAAAGAATCTGAAACACACTCAGGTGGTCCTATTTATTGGCAACAAAAGGAATTTTTTCTATCAGAAGCCTATCTCTTCTCTCATTGTTGTCCTTCCTTTCTGTTATAATACTTTATTGTACATCTGACAATACTGCCTCTTCTGTTGTATTTAGAAATTAATATAAAATTAAGATTTATTAGCCGAACTTGAATTCTAGTTTTAAAACTGACTGTGAATTTTATTTTTCATATATTTATGCATTACACACCTTAGCTAGAAGAAAGAAAAAACCGTTTTTGATTATATATGCTTCTTGCAGTTACTCTCTTGTTATTTAAACAAAAAGTTTCAGGTCTATCTTTGGAGTATTTATAACTTGTGAATTTTGAAATGACTGAATTAGGAACTAGGATGCTTACTTACTCTTTTTGGTTTGCCTGAAAACCAGTCCACAAGCTGATTGTCTCTTGGGAGAGGGAGGTGCCTTGCAAAAACAAAAAAACTTTCACATTAAGAATGTGCCTGAGGCTGCTTTACTCTGGAATAGTCTCAGCTCTAAAATTTCCTCTACGTAAAGTGGCATATGTAAGTTTTGCTTCACTGGGACGTTTAGGATGCTCTATAAAACGTTGCCATTCTATTAGATTGCTAATTATGTACCCACCTCTGATTTGACATCTCCTGAAGTGATAGGATCTGTCGTTCCAAAGGTGACAAACTTGAAAGTATACCAGAATCCGTGTTTTACTTGAAATTCTGCAGAATACCCAGATGGAGTGAAAAATAATACAAAGGGTTTTGTGCAATGACCAAAAGGTAAAACGCTGTTAAGTTTCAAGAATAAATACTTTCAACCCAAATAGCCCTCTGCTTGACTATACATTATGGAATAGTAAACCTTAGGATTTTCAAAATTGGAGTCTAAACTTTCAGGGAGGTGGCTCCCAGATGGTAGCATTTGCTCTTTCCTAGCTAACCCTAGATATGGCAGCTCTTTAATGTACTTTAAAAAGCAAATATATATTACTAAGGACAAAAAAGTTATTTATAATTGCCTTGTCATAATTGTTAAGGTGTTCTAGAGCCATTTGCATACAATTTAATGTAATTTCATTCCATTCTATTGTTTACACAACAATTACTCAAAGATGACTGCAAAGGTAAAAGGAAAATAAAAGTGTATTATTGCACAAAGAGGTAGTGTCACATTGTTTCATTCCTCCTCTAGGCAGTGTCTGCATTGCTGCAGTGATATTTAGTGCTTTCATAAAATGCCTAGTGAGAATTAACTGGTGAAAAGTGCCCCGGAGGAAGACTAAGGCATCCATCAGGCATCCGTCCAGTCACAGAAAATCAGGTATGACAATTGCTTGATAAAAGAATGAAAGACAAACATTCACACTCCATGTAGACAGTCTGTCTTTAAATCAAAAACCACAGGGCTGCAGGGGACAAGTGAGAAGAATTCCTTCTATCTGCTAAGGCAGGAGTGGTTACAGGACTTGTCCAGGGCCTTTCAGAGCTTCCTGCAGAGCTGGCCTCCTAGGGCCCTGGCTTCCTGACATCCACTGCACAACTTGTGGCCAAAAACAGTATAAGACAAGACCCTCATATTCTTCTCAGACTAAAACGTACATGAGGAACTGTAGAACTCTCTTTTGCAATATAGCAAAGAATAATGCTATATTTTCTTTACGCCCATATTCCCATATCTTTCCTAATGGTATTTGAGGGGGCTTACATATATTTATATACCAAGATACAGACTTTCAAATACATAAAGAAATTAGGATGAAGGGTCAGTAAGATTTGGCTAACAAGATGAATGCAAGTATGAAGTTAGGACACAGAAGTTCATGATGAGGTCCTGCATCATTGCTAGAGCAGCACACAGATTGGGATTAGAGCTTCCAACACAGCAACAGTGAAGAGGAACACTTTTTTTTCTCAAGGAGAAACACGATTTTTCCTAGTACTAAACCCTGAGATGAAATTCTTCTTGGAAATTTGAGTTATGTATTCAGAAACTTAAAAACTCTCAAAGCATTGATACATATATCGCAAGTTTTGAACACTTACCCTTTCTAGTACTTTCTGCGGGGGCCCAGATGTGTAGGGTGTATGATAGGAAATGCTGGTCAGCCAGGAGCTGAGAGTGTGATCCAAGCAGTTGCTCTCACTTGTGGTCTAGAAAGATATAACACATTTAAAACTGAGTGGAATGAGTGGGCTATGTTTCCTTTAGGCAGTCCTCTGTGACTGTTTCTCCTAATCAGGCTTTTGATTAAACCTGACACATTGTGATGGTGCTCACTGGCAAAGACCTAAACTTCGCTAACACAGATATTTGGCATTATTTATTTGGACAGCTTCACATGCTTTGACAAACAGGAGGGTTTACACTTCTTCGTAAAATCAAGGCACTCACATCTCATACCTAAATACATACAAAAACTGCCCCACATCCCATGTGTCTCTACTGTGGTCAACTTGCAAAGATCTAAAATAAAAGGAAGTTATCATTATCTCTTTTTTTTTTTTTTTTTTTTTTTTTTTTTTTGTGGTACACGGGCCTCTCACTGTTGTGGCCTCTCCTGTTGCGGAGCACAGGCTCAGCGGCCATGGCTCACGGGCCCAGCCGCTTCGTGGCATGTGGGATCTTCCCAGACCGGGGCACAAACCCGTGTCCCCTGCGTCGGCAGGTGGACTCTCAACCACTGCGCCAGCAGGGAAGCCCCAATATATTGTTCTTGTATGAACAAAATGGTTTTCTGTATATAAGACAACTTTTAGAGACACCTACAAATCGTGTGTGATGAAAACTTAATTTCTTTTTCCAAATAATTATCTGTGTAAAGTTATAAATTTCCCTATGTGTTGTTACATACATGCTGGTAAATATGGTATATCTTCATGCCTCTTCTTCATGTGGGAGTAGGGTGAAGTAGCAGTCTTTAGGGGAAGAGCCAAGAATTCTCTCCAAAAACAAATCTAGTCCCATATAGAATCCTAGCATGGGAAATTTTTATATCAGGATTTTCACTCATCTCAACAGTGCACCTGTGGTCTGTTTTGTGTTGAGCAATATACCTTCCTGGTGAACCCTCCAAGTTAAATTGGTAAGCAGAATCTACAGTTAAGTAATTAAATTACAGAGGTGGTGAACATGAGCTAATTAACATTGGAGGACTTCTGCCCAAAGTTAGGATTTGCATTTGATAGTAAATAATCTTAGGTCTTCTTTTGCCTTAGAGGTGTATTTGATAAGAGAAGCTGTCACTTAGTGAGGCCCATTAAGTTTGTGACAGTACAATCATATGATCAGTTTAAAATATTTATCCATTCATATAGCAGAGAGCATGCTTCTAGCTCATCCAAAAGTGGCTTTAGCCAGTTATGATACAATTAAAGGAACTCAAATATATCCCCATTTTTCTGCTGCACACATTTATTGTCTAATTTGTTAGGAAATCCTAGCCCACTTCATACTCTCACCAGGACATTAAGGGGCAGGTTGGGTTTAAGTATAAGTGGTGTGCCAGGGTGGGTGGTACTAGAAACTACCCTCAGGGCCAGAATGTCCCAACCTAGAACTATGTAATGCTTTCTAGGGTTCTAAGTTTCAAGAGGTCTATTACTAGGCCAAATAGGCATAAACAAATGGTTTTCAAATGACAATCTCCATTGTATATTGGCATGAACTAAAATTTCAAGTAATGAGCTTTGATCATACGAGAGTGTTTCCTTTAAGCTGATGCAGTACTTCCTAGAATTAGCTGCTTAGGATGTGCACTACGAAGAATGAGTAAAATGTTTAATGCATATAAAGAATGGAGACTGTAAAGGCATATTTTAAAAATATTAAGTGACTGACTCCCTCAGGGACCCTAGACACAATATCAGCACCCAAAAACACCACATGAAAGGAGCTGGCACTCCACTGGAATAGACACGCCATAAAAAACAGTCAAAAGTACCTGTTTCCAGAAGGTCCCAGTGGTTGCCTCGGTGCTATTTTGCCACAGAGGAAAAGCGTGGTCCAATAACAGTGATGTTTCTTTACCTGTCTTCTTATACCTTGCTCAGCAAACCTAGTCATGGCTGGTTTGGGGCCCTAAAAAAAAGGAGAAAAATTTGCACTGTTAGCATACCAGCTACTGTGCATCTATGTCAAACCAGTGGATGCTAAGAAAGGTACATAAAACTTCCCCACATGAATTGTAGCATACAAAATGAGCATCATTGGCTGAAGAGGTTTGTTGAACCTGTATAATGCAGCTTATAACTCAAAGGGCAAGGAATATTATTTAAAATTACCATCTTATGCTATTATTTGAATTTGCTACAGAATGAAGACAGGTATTATTGTTTAGGTAAAATGTTAGTAAACTAATGAGTCTGTAATCTGGAAGAAGTAGGATAGTGCCCTTTAAAAAATGGTATAGAGGGCTTCCATGGTGGTGGAGTGGTTAAGAATCAGCCTGCCAATGCAGGGGACATGGGTTCAATCCCTGGTCCAGGAAGATGCCACATGCCACGGAGCAACTAAGCCCGTGCACCACAACTACTGAGCCTGCGCTCTAGAGCCCGTGAGCCACAACCACTGAGCCTGTGTGGCACAACTACTGAAGCCTGTGCACCTAGAGCCTGTGCTCCGCAACGAGAAGCCACCGCAATGAGAAGCCCGTCACCACAACTAGAGAAAGCCCGTAAGCAGCAGTGAAGACCCAACGCAGCCAAAAATAAAAAACTAATTTTTTTTTTTAAATGGTATAAACAACACTCCAGTCCAACCTCCACCCAGATGGACAATTTGGTATTGAACGATTCTGGCAGCAGCGCTTAGATGTGTAAAGTAACATTACGTTCAAAATTAGCAGGTGCTCAGAGTGAGATTGAGTACATTCAGGTAGATTTTTCACACACAAAAGTAGTTTTCTTCTCTCTGCAAACTCTATGGGATTCTGAAGAAAGAAAGAAGTGAATTAGGAGGAGGAGATCAAGATGGCAGAGTAGGAGGATGCGGAGCTCACCTCCCCGCCATGAACACATCAGAAATACCTCTACATGTGGAGCAATTCTCACTAGAAACAAACTGGAGACTGGCAGAATGACTTATACAACCAAGGCTGTGAGAAAGATCCACACAGTCAGGCAGGAAGAGGGGAGAAGCAATCAGGTCAGGACCTGTGCCCCTGGGAGGGGACACAAAAGAGGAGGGGGATTACACAGCCTCAGAGATCGTCCCTGGGGAGTGAGGGGTCTGAACCACATATCAGGCACCCCATCCCTGGGGTCCAACACTGGGAGGAAAGGTCCCCTTAGCAGGTTTGAAGGCCAAGGAGACTGACAGCAGGGCTGCCAGAAACCTAGACTACTCTTATGAAATATGCATGCATGCTTACTCCCTCAACAAGGCAGTGGAAGCAGACTGAAATGACCCAGGACTTTGGCTGGTTTTCTGCAACTGCCCCATTGCAGGCCCAAGGCCAAGCTGAGCACCCACCGTGGCCCCTCTTGCTCTGCAGAGCAGCTCCACACTAGGGCAAGGGCTGCTGTAGCTAAGTGCATAGCTGTCAGGGACAGAGTCTGCTCAGACCTGGCAAGGCATCCATCCTGGTGTTCACAGGGGTGAAAGATCAGTGCTCTGACTGGTGCTGGGACCAACCCGGCGCACACTGTGGCCCCCTCTTGCTCCGCAGCACAGCTCCCCACTAAGGCAAAGGCTGCCGCTGCTGAGCAGAGTATGCAGTCGTGGAGGATGGAACCAGCTTGGACCCAGCACTGTATCTGAACAGGGTGAGGATGGCCATCACTGGCAATTGCAGAGGCAGCAGGTTGGGAGTGATCTGGAGCTTTGACTGGTGTGGAACAGTCAAAGCAATGGAACACCCCAGTTCACACCCTGGCCTGCACGGGACACCTACTCCCGCAATGCTCCCCTGCAGGGCAAAGGTGCCCATGCTGGGAGGGAAGAGAGCACACACTTAGAGGGAAGGAACATTAACTGACCCTCAGGGCTTCTGCTCCAGCAACTTTGGACCTGCCCCCTCCCTCGATAGGGTGATGTTGGCCACTGGGCAGAGGAGAAACCCCCTGTCACCCCTGGCTCTAGCTCTAGCCCTCCCCCCTCTCTGCCATCTCCAAGTTCCACCTCCTAGCAAGGTGATAGCTGCCAGCACACCTGGAAGTGGAATGTGACTTATGCTCACTTCAGATCCAGCTCACCCACAAAAGCCCCTGGGCACATGCAGACTGCATAAGGATACTCCCACACAAGGACACCCCGTCAGGACCAGGATAGGTAACTGTTTCATCTAATTTCAGAGACAGAGAAAGATAAGCAAAATGAGAAGACAGAGGAGTTTGTTTCAAATAAAAGAACAAGAAAGAAAAAAAAAACTGAAAAAAAATGAATGGAACAGAGATTGGGGCTTCCCTGGTGGCGCAGTGGTTAAGAATCCACTGGCCACAGGGGACATGAGTTCAAGCCCTGATCTGGGAAGATCCCACATGCCGTGGAGCAGATAAGCCACAACTACTGAGCCTGCGCTCTAGAGCCGGCAAGCCAAACCTACTGAGCCTGCATGCCTAGAGCCCGTGCTCCACAATAAGCCACCGCAATGAGAAGCCCACGCACTGCAACAAAGAGTAGCCCCCACTCACCACAACTGGAGAAAGCCCGCGCACAGTAACAAAGACCCAGTGCAGCCAAAAATATTTTCTTTTTAAATGAATGAAACAGATAAATGATTTGCCGGATAAAGAGTTCAAAGCATTAATAATAAGATGCTAACTGAACTAGGGAAAAGAATAGATGAACACAGTGTGAATTATAACAAGGAACTAGAAAATAAAAAAGAACCAATCAGAACTGAAGTATATGATAACTGAAGTGAAAAACACACTAGAAGGAATTAACAGCAAACCAACTGATACAGAAGAACATATAAGTGATCTGGAAGATAAAATAGTGGAAATCACCCAATCAGGATTGCAAAAAGAAAACATTTTAAAAATGAAATCAGTTTAAGGAAACTCTGGGACAACATCATGTGTACCAACATTTGCATTATAGGGGTCCCAGAAGGAGAAGAGAGAGAAAAAGGGGTTGAAAATGTATTCAGTGAAATTATGGCTGAAAAGTTCCTGAATCTGAAGAAGGAAGTACATCCAGGTACAGGAAGCAGAGAGAGTCCCAAACAAGATGAATCCAAATAGATCCATACCTAGGCATCAAAATTAAAATGGCAAAAGCTAAAGAGAGAATTTTTAAGACAGCAATAGAAAAGCAAGGAGTCACATACAAGGGAACCCCCATTAAGTCTATGAGATAATTTTTCTGCAGAAACATTGCAGACCAGACGGGAATGGCATGACATGTTTAAAGTGTGGAAAGGGAAAAACAAACAATCTAGGATAATCTCCTCAGCAAGATTATCATTCAGAACTGAAGGAGAGATAGAGCTCATCAGTACTACATGAACCCTAAAAGAAATTTTGAAGGGTTTTCTCTAAGTGGAAAAGAAAAGGCTATATAACAAGAAGTTAGAATCTATAGGAAAGGAAAAATCCCACTAGTAAAGACAAGCACATAGTAACAGCTGTGGATCAACCACTTTAATAAGCTATTACAAAGACTGAAAAACAAAGAATTGTAAAAGCAACTATAACTACAACAAACAGTTAAAACATAAAGATATGAAATATGACATCCAAAACACAAAATGGGGGGGAGGGGAGTAAAAAAACAGATCTTTTAGAAAGTATTTGAAATTAAATGACTACCATTTAAAACAAATAGATATAGGTATAGGTCAACATGTATGAATTCCATAATAATCTCAAATCAAAAACTTACAATAGATACACAAAACCTAAAGAGAAACGAACACTAGGATACCATTAAAGAAAATCATCAAACCACAAGGGAAGAAACAAAGAAAAGAACAGAGAAGAACTATAAAACAACCAGGAAACAATTAACAAAATGGCAATAAGTACATATGTATCAATAATCATTTTAATACAGCCACTATGGAGAACAGTATGGAGAGTCCTTAAAAAACTAAAACTAAAACTAGAACTACCATATGACCCAGAAATCCCACTATTGGGCATATATGCAGAGAAAACTATAATTCAAAAAGACACATGCACCCCAATGTTCACTGCAGCTCTATTTACAATAGCCAGGACATGGAAGCAACCTAAATGTCCATCGACAGATGAATAGTAAAGATGATGTGGCACACATATACAATGGAATACTAGCCATAAAAAGGAACAGAACTGGGTCATTTGTAGAGACATGGATGAACATAGAGACTGTCAGACCGAGTGAAGTAACTCAGAAAGAGAAAAACAAATATTGTATATTAACGTGTATATGTGGAATCTGAAAATACTGGTATAGATGATCTTATTTACAAAGCAGAAATAGAGACACAGACATAGAGAACAAACGTATGGATACCAAGGGGGAAAGTGGGGGAGGGTGGGATTAATTGGGAGATTGGGATTGACATATATACACTAACATGTATAAAATAGATAACTAAGAAGAACCTGCTGTATAAAAACTAAAATTCAAAAATAAAATTTGTAAAATGAAGAAAAAAGACATAGAATGGCTGACCAGATTAAAATACAAAACACACGTATATGCTGCTTACCAGAGACTCACTTCAGACCTAAAGGCACACACAGACTGAAAGTCAGGAGATGGGAAAATATATTTCATGCAAACGGAAATGACAAGAAAGCTGTGTCAGCAATACTCATATATCAGGTAAAGTAGACTTTACAACAGAGTCTACAACAAAAGACAAAGAAGGGCATTATATAATAATAAAGGGATCAATACAAGAAGGGGATGAAACATTTGTTAATATATATGCACCTACTATAGGAGTACCTAAATATATAAAGCAAATATTAACAGACATAAAGGGAGAAATTGACAATAATACAATAATTGTAGAGATTTTTAATACCCCACTTACATCAATGGATAGAGCAACCAAACAGAAAAGCAATATGGAAACAGTAGTTTTAAATGACACATTAGACTAGTTGGACTCAGTAGATATTTATAGGACATTATATCCAAAAACAACAGAATACACATTCTTTTCAAGTGCATTTGGAATGTTCTCCAGGACATATCACATCCTATGCTACAAAACCAGTCTCAATAAATTTAAGACGATAGAAACTCTATCAAATAGTTTTTTCCTGACCACAGTGGTATGAAACTAAAAATCAATTACAGGAAGAAAAATGGGGAAAACACAAACACGTCAAGACTAAACAACATGCTACTAAAATAGATAAACTAATAAGGACCTACTGTATAGCACAGGGAACTCTACTCAATACTCTGTAATGGCCTATTTGGGAAAGGAATCTAAAAAAGAGTGGATGTATGTATAACTGATTCACTTTGCTATACACTTGAAACTAACACAACATTGTAAATCAACTATACTTCAAAAACAAACAAACAAACACTAGTGGGTAAATGAAGAAATCAAAGAGGAAATCAGAAAATACCTCAAGACAAATGAAAGTAAAAGCACAACTTTCCAAAGTCTATGGGGTGCAGCAAAAGCAGTTCTAAGAGGGAAGTTTATAGTGATAACAGGCCTACTTCAAGAAACAAGAAAAATTAGAAATAAACAACCTAACATCTAAAATAATTTGTAAAAGAACAAAGCCCCAAGTCACCAGAAAGAAAATAATAAATTTCAAAGAGAAACTAATATAGAGACAAAAGAAAAAGAAAAGAAAAAAGGAAAGATCTGTGAAACCAAGAGCTGTGTTTTTTTTTTAAGACAAACAAAATTGATAAGGCTTATCAAGTAAAACAGAGAGGATCCAAGTAAGTTAAGAAATAAAAGAGGAAAAAGAGAAAATATCACAAAGATACAAAAAAAAATCATAAGAATACTACAAACAGTTATGTGCCAACAAATTGGATAACCTAGAAAAAAAATGGGTACATTTCTAGAACCATGCAATCTTCCAAGATTACATCAGGAAGAAATAGACAATCTGAACAGATCAATCAATAGTAATGAAACTGAATTTGTAATTTTAAAAAACCTCCCAGCAAACACAAGTCCAGGACCAGATGGCTTCACAGGGGAATTGTACCAAACATTCAGAAAAGAATTAATACCAATCTTTCTCAAACTCTTCCAAACACATTTTATGAGACCAGCATTATCCTGATACCAAAACCAGATAAGAATGCCACAAAAAAAGAAAATTACAGGTAAATATTCCTGATGAACATAGATGCAAAAGTCCTCAAAGAAATATTAAGCAAACTGAACTCAACAATACATTAAAAGGCTCATACACCATTATCAAGTTGGATTTATCCCAAGGATACAAGGAAAGTTCAACCTCCACAAACCAGTCAATGTGACACACCACATTAACAAAGGATTAAAATCATATGATCATTTCAGTTGATTCAGAAAAAGCATTTGACCAAGTTCAACATCCATTTATGATAAAAACTCTCAACAAAGTGGGTATAGTGGGAACGTATCTCAACAAAGGCCATAAAAGACAAGCCTACAGGTAGCATCATACTCAAGATGGGAAGCTGAAAGTTTTTTCTCTAAGATCAGGAACAAGAAAAGGATGTCTACTCATCACTTTTATTCAATATAAGAGCACTTAGACAGGAAAAAAAGAAATAAAAGGCATCCAAATTGGAAAGTAAGTAAAACTGTCACTATTTGCAGATGACATGATACTCTATATAAAAAACCCTAAAGTGGCCACAAAAAAACTATTAGAATAAATGAATTCAGTAAAGTTGCAGGATACAAGATTGACATATAGAAATCTGTTGTTTTTCTATACACTAATAATGAACTTTCAGAGAAAGCAAAAAAACAGTCCAGTTTGAAATCACATGAAAAAAAAAAATACCTAGGAATATACTTAACCACGGAATTGAAAGGCCTATGCTCTGAAAATTATAAAACATTAATGACAGAAGTTGAAGATGGTACAAAGAAATGGAAAGATATTTTGTGTTCATTGATTGGAAGAATTAATATTGTTAAATGTTCATACTACCCAAAGCAATTTACAGATTTAATGCAATATCTATTAAAATGCCAAGGACATTTTCACAGAATTAGAAAAAATAATCCTAAAATTTATATGGAACTACAAAAGACCACAAATATCCAAAGAAATCTTGAGAAGAAGAACAAAACTGGAGGTATCACACTCCCAGACTTCAGACTACACTACAAAGCTACAGTAATTGAAACAGTATGGTGTTGGCACAAAAACAGACACATAGATCAAGGGGATAGGATAGAGCGCCCAGAAATAAACCCACACACTTAAGGTCAATTAATGTACAACAAAGGAAGCAAGAATATTCAATGGAGAAAAGACAGTGGTGCTGGGAAAACTGGACAGCTATGTGTAAAAGAATGAAATTACAAAATTTTCTCACATCATATACAAAAATAAACTCAAGATGGATTAAAGACCTAAACGTAAGACGAGGAACCAGAAAACTCCTAGAAAAAAACATAGAACAATCTTTAACATAAACAGGAATATTTTTGGATCTCTTTTTAAGGTGAAGGAAACAAAAGCAAAAGCAAACAAATGGGACCTTGTTAAACTTGAGAGCTTTTGCACAGCAAAAGAAACCATCAACAAAATGAAAAGACAACCTACTGAATGAGAGAAAAATTTCCAAATGACATGACTGACAAGGGGTTAATATCCAAACTATATATAAAGAGCCCATACAACTAAATATTAAAAAAAAAAATTAAAAGTAGGCAAAAGACCAGAATCGACATTTTTCCAAAGAAGATATACAGATGGCCAACAGGTACATGTAAAGATGCTCAACATTGCTAGTCAGAGAAATTCAAATCAAAATCACAATGTGATATCACCTCACACCTGTCAGAGTGGCCATCATCCAAAAGTCTACAAATTACAAATTTTGGTGAGGATGTGGAGAAAAGGGAACCTTAAATATACCATTGGTGGGACTATAAATTTGTGCAACCACTATGGAAAACAACATGGAGATTCCTCAGAAAACTAAAAATAGAAGCAGTTCCACTCCTGGATGCATATCCAAAGAAAATAAAAACACTGATTTGAAAAGATACATGTTCATAGCAGCATTACTTAGAAATAGCCAAGGTATTGAAGCAACCTAAGTGTCCATCAATAGTTGAATGGATAAATGGAATATTACTCAGCCATGGAAAAGAATGAAATTTTGCCATTTGCAACATGGATGTGGCATTTGCAATAACATAGATGCATCTGGAGGGTATTATGCTTAGTGAAATAGGTCGGACAGAGAAAGACAGATACTATATGTTATTACTTATATATGGAATCTAAAGAATAAAACAGATGAATGAATATAACAAAACAGAAATAGACTCACAGATATAGGGAACAAACTAGTGGTTACCAGTGGGGAGAGAGAAGGCAGGAGGAGCAAAATAGGGGTAGGGGATTAAGAGGTACAAATAAATACTATGTATAAACTAAAATAAGCTACAAAGCTATGTTGTACAGCACAGGGAATACAGCCAATATTTTATAATGACTTTAAATGGAGTACAACCTATAAAAATATTGAATCACTATGTTGTACACCTGAAACTAATATTGTAAATCAACTATACTTCAATAAAAATATAAGTGAGCATATCACATACTGGGATGCCAATGCTATTCTTGCATATTTTGGGGAAAGCCTGAATTCGGATTCCACACTCTTATTTTCCCATTCTAGAATATTGTATGAAGCTTGGTCATATAATCAAATTTGATTCACACATTAGTCCTGTAATAAAGTGTATTACACTTTGTACACTGAGAAACAATGAAAGATCCATTTTTTATTGTGGGCTGTAGCCACAAAGTTAACAGCCACTGTTTTGAGCTATTTTAAATGTTTGTTCTTGATGTTACTTGCAGCCAAAAGCAATCACTCTGATAAGCACTTTACATCATCTCACTTAATCTTAAACAACTATTGATTAGGTTTTAGTGAAATAAGTCAGAGAAAAATATGTTAATTGTAATCTTAAACAACTCTATTGATAATCTTAAACATCTCACTTAATCTTAAACAACTCTATTGATTAGGTTTTAATACCCCATCTTAAAGATGAGAAAACTAAGGCTCAGAAATACTGTTGCCCAAGATAATACAGTAAGTATTAGAATATAAAGCAGGAATTTGAATAGAGGTATATCTGGTTCTAAAGCCCACTTTCTTCATCGCTATATCAGACAACCTCCCTACATAATACAAGAGCGCCATTATTGCAGGTTTGCTCTGGCCCAGGCACTAAACCAAAGACTTTTCCCACCTCACCTTGCTTAAGCCATGCAAGAGCTCTAGGAAATCAGTTTCATTATCCGCCTTTTATAAATGAGGAAATAAATGTACCAAGATGTTCAGTAATCTCTCCAAGGTCAGCCAGGTAGTAAGTGACAGAGGGGAGTTGGACCCAATTTGGTCCGACTCCAAAGCATTCTCACTATATCCCTTAGAGAGATGCCTAAGGGCAAATTCAGATTTTGTGGGTCCTGAAGTGTATACACTTTGGAGTAGGAAACTCTTAAGTTTTGTGTGCAAAATCATTCATGGAAAATTAGGTACTGAGTCACACAAAGGGACCTGAAGATTATTCCTGGTAATTCTGCCCCTGAGCCATAGATGTTGCACTTGATTTACATTCATGATTTGTACTATAACTAACTTTTATGTTCATCAGAACCTTTTGTGATGTGGCTTCCAAATCCAGGAAGGTAAATAATTTTCCCAGGATCAAAGAATCAGAAATAGTTGTTTGAGAAGAGACAGTTTCAGTTTGATTCTTTATCTTAAAGTCTTTTAAAAACCCAAAATAAGAAAACAAATTACATTCTTTTTACATTAATGAAATATCAAAACCAAAATGGCTTCTGCTCAGGCTTTGTTGCTGACTGTCAGCATGACCTCACCCAAGTTCTATTCCACTAAGCCTCAGTCTACTCAATTTTATTTATTTATTTATTTATTTATTTTTCGCTGCATTGGGTCTTCGTTGCTGCACATGGGCTTTCTCTAGTTGTGGTGAGTGGGGGCTACTCTTCATTGCGGTGCGCAGGCTTTTCTCATTGCAGTGGCCTCTCTCGTTGCAGAGCACAGGCCCTAGGCGCCAGGCTTCAGTAGTTGTTGCATGAGGGCTCAGTAGTTGTGGCTTGTGAGCTCTAGAGTGCAGGCTCAGTAGTTGTGGTGCATGGGCTTAGTTGCTCTGCAGCATGTGGGATCTTCCCGGACCAGGGCTCGAACCTCTGTCCTCTGCATTGGCAGGCAGATTCTTAACCACTGCGCCACCAGGGAAGTCCCTACTCAATTTTAGATTGAGGGGAATTAATTAGTTAATCATTAACTTCGTTTCCAACGTGAACATTCTAGGGATCTAATTGAGGCAAGGAGCGAATAAACCGCTTGCTGCTTGACTGAACTGGCCATCCATTCAGCTGTAACAGTTGAGCTGTTGGTGGAATTGGGTTTTCAACATTCTAATCAGCTAATTAGGATCTTTTGTTACAGCAAAGAGTCGTGTAGGGAGTCAGGACTCACCTACTGGAAGTTACAAGGATGGTATGTTAATGAAGTTGATTGTGGTGATTATTTCATGATGTATGTGTATATCAAAAACGTCAAGTTGTACCCCTTAAATATACACAATTTTTATTTGTCAATTACACCTCTATAAAGGGAGCGAAAAAAGAGGTGGAGGGTCATTGTTCTACAACGCAGCTTTACTGCTTTCTGATTCTTCCCCAAGAGCCTCTTGAGAGCTGATGGGTGGGAAGGAGACAGCACAATCTTCAGGCTGCAGGAAGCATCACTCAGCTCTGGGCACCTTATCTTCATAAGTATTTTCTCTGAATGTTATATTAGCCAGTGGACATGGTCTTAAAATATTTTAAATATCTACACTTCTGGGGCTATACCCTAAGCACACAGCACTCCGCAGGGGCCATTCCTCCAAGCTCTTTCTTTCTCCACAGAGCTCCCCTTACAGGAAAAGAGGCAGGACGTATGGTGGAAGGAGAGGCAGGGAGGGAGACACCTAACAAATGATCCCAACCACACACCCTGCCAACCCTGAATAACAACAGCCACGGCATCCTTACTGATCCCAGGATCTAAGTCAAAACCAAAGTCTTGAAATTGCATATTCCTAATATTTCTAACATGTTTGTTCTCTGAATAGTTAATATTAAAATTATTAAAAATAGTTACCATTACCTAAAATAGTAACCCAAGTAACTATATTCTAGGTGCTTTTCATACATATTATATCTTCGTCTTATAACTATGCCAAGTAGGTATGCCTATGTCCAATTTACAGATAAAAGAAATGAAATTCAGAGAAGTTAAGTAACTTATCCAAGGTCAACAGCTAGTAAACGGCAGTGCCAGAATTTGAACTTGCCTGTATCTTCCTACCACATCACTTTGCCTCTCAGTTAAATCTGCATTTTCCCTGTATTGCTTAAAATGTTATTTGATTGCCTTTCAACCCAGTAGATTATAAGTTTCTTACAGGGGCTGTTTCAACTGAAGCTTGTAATATTAAATTGTCTGGTACAATTTACACTCAATATGTGTTGGAAAATCCAAAAAAAAAAGTCCATCAGGAGAAATATATTGTTGAAAACCAATGACTGCAGTCAGACCAGCAAAGAATCCAAGCTATAAAAAGTACAAATGGTAGTTGCAGGCTGATCAAGAAAAGGACAGTCTGGCTGGGAAGTAGCATTTTCAGCTGTTCCTCTATGTTGGCAGCCTTTCAAAGCCACACAACCATTAAATGCATTAGTATAAGGAAGACTGTGATAACACCACAGTCAGCTGTGCAAAATGAATCTAAGAGTGATTGACAGATAAGTAGAATTGAAGTAGCAAATTGCTAAAAAGATCAGCCCAGAACTGTGAAACATAAAATGATACTTCAGTGTGGGTTAAAAGAGAAAGAGTTGACTTGTCCATCACTAGAGCCACTTTGGGAGATCAGTCAAGTATTTCTTGAACTTCTCAGAACAAGCAGGGATATTTATACTGAATAAGGTTAAACTTCTCCTTGAAGTATCACCTGGACAATGCTCACTACCATACAAAGATGATCTTTGAGTCTAAATCACTTCTGTCTCCTGTATGTAGCTCTTTCCCTTCATCAGGAAGATAGGAGACTGGTTTTAAAACAATGATATAATGTTGGGCTCTATATGGTAGAGCTCTGTAAATTTCAGGAAATAGTTTGGGATTGCCTCTGAAAAAGAGTATCATCAGTGTCTGGGCTCCATTTGTACAAGGAGACTTTGCATTTGCTCATGGTAGACATGGCTAATCAATCACAGTTATCTTCATCGAGCCTCAGTATTTTCCAACACAGCAATTCAGACAACCCTGACTAATTAGGCACTTACGAAGTGAGCTAAGCCATGAAAACAAGAGCCTCATGCCTATTTTATTAACAACTTTACACGCAAGACTTAGCGTAATTATGCAATAATTGTTGAATGAATGAACGTCATGGCTGACTTATACCAATTCTCTCAAATTTAGACTCATTGAATATACTTCTTAAAAGATCACAGGACTTCGGAATCATCTAATCTAATCTCCTGGCAATCATCCTTGGAACCCAAGCTTTCTAACTCCCAGCATTGTATTTCTTATACTCTACATAAAAAGAATTTCCCTTATTATTAAAGGAGAAAGAGCTTGAAAATAGGAGACCAGACAGTTTTCTGAGTGGGCCAGGGTTTGTGTTTTTGAAGGTTTTAATCAGAGAGAATACGTTAAATGTAAGGTGACACCCAAAATATGACCCCCAGAAACTCCTGGTCTGGAATAAGCACATAAGTACACAGGGACGTAATTTGATAAAGTTTCACCAAATCACCTTGAAGCTTTTAGTTGCAGAGAAACGACTAATTTTTCAACAATGACTGAGCAAGGGAAAGTCCTCTCCACCCACGTTCTGTGTTGAAGACCGCTGAGGCTTTGAAGTCATTCCTCATCCTTGAGTTTGCAGCTGATGGCGATGAGGTGGCCGTATTTGGAGAGCCAACCTCAAAGGAGCCCGTTGACCAAAGCCAGTCCAAAATGAGGAAAGAGAGCCAAGTACTCATCTGTGATGACTTTTTCCTCAAACACATTATTCAAAGAGCAGCATTTTGTCCACCTAGCTCAGAACACATGAGGATGAAAGTGTCGATTTCAATATTTTTTCAACTTCCTGTTCTTATATGGATATAAAGCTCTTATTACCTTCTACGGATCTTGAGAAGATAGTTACTGGTCTACAAAAAAAATTCTTCCATACAAGTTGAATCCTCTGTCTCCCTTTCCCCATTCATGTTTTGTTCCAAAGACCCCTTTGCTGTCCTGGGAGTAGAAGTGCAGAGCTAAGGATCCTTCAGTTGCCTGAAGATGATGGCTCCCATCATCTCTATGACCTCATCTCTTACTATCCTCCTCTATGCTCTCTTGACTTCAGCCACATTGGCCTCCCTGCTATTTGTTCCTTTAACACACCAGGCACTGCTTTATCCATTCCTTCAGAGACAGGGTTCTCCCAGACCCCCTTGGCTAATTCTCTCTTCTTCTCTAAGTCTTTGCATAAATGTTACTTTCTCAATGAGGCCTCCCCGAACTTCACATTTAAAATTACCACCTTCAACCCAATTACCTGGCACTCTTAATCCCCCTTGCTCTGCTACTTTTTTTCCCCAAAGCACGTATCACCCTCTAACAGTCTATAAAATGTACTTATTAGGTCTAGTATATATTCTCTCATTCTGCCTTCCAAGGTTAAAGACCTTTGTTTACTAATGCATTTAAAACTCCCAGAACAGTAATGAGGATATTATAGGTTCGCAAATACTTGTTGATGAATAAATGAATGAATTCTTAAGAAAAAACTTAGGAAAAGCTGTGAAACAACAGCAACAGCTCAGAGAAGCTAACCAAGGGAGCTCCATCTGGAGCTTTTTATGTTCTCTTTCCACTCAGCCTGAAATTTTACCAATTATAGATTTATTTGACATAAGGGATATTATCTTTTTTAACATCTTTATTGGAGTATAATTGCTTTACAATGGTGTGTTAGTTTCTGCTTTATAACAAAGTGAATCAGCTATACATACACATAATATCCCCATATCTCCTCCCTCTTGCGTCACCCTCCCACCTTCCCTATCCCACCGCTGTAGGTGGTCACAAAGCACCCAGCTGATCTCCCTCTGCTATGCGGCTGCTTCCCACTAGCTATCTATTTTACGTTTGATAGTGTATATATGTCCACGCCACTCTCTCACTTCGTCCCAGCTTACCCTTCCCCCTCCCCATATCCTCAAGTCCATTCTCTACGTCTGGGTCTTTATTCCTGTCCTGCCCATAGGTTCTTCAGAACCATTTTTTTTTCTTTTTTAGATTCCATATAAGGGATATTATCTTTTGAAATGCAAATACTGTGGTGTTCGTGCTAAGGACTGTCAGTTACTAACACATCATTGTGAATCAGTGTGAGTTCAGTCACTCTCTCCCAGCTTCTGATGGAGACCAGCTTCCTGATGAGGACAAGAATGGTAGAGGAAGCTAGGACGTTTTGGAACACAATGACTTTAGGGAGTATGGAAGTCCTCGGTGGGCACCAAAGTGGGTAGGTTTAAGGCAGTATAATAGGACTCAGCCTCTAGGGATGGGAATCCACATTTACATATTCATGTTTAGTTTCTGTGATGATCTTTTCAAAATCCCTCGAAGAAAAGTTTGTTTAGATCAATGACCTCTTCCCTTAAATCAATAAGTTCTATTGGCCAAGTAAAGCCTACTTCCCAAAATGTGCCCAGCAGGAGCTTGTTTAAAGGAATAAATGGGAACAGGGATGGTCATTTGGTTTCCTGGATCTCTCACTGTGTCTCTTGCCAAGAGGCTAAAAATGCTTATCAGATTTGCTTCATCTAGAAAGAATGGTTCTATGTTTCCCTTGCAGCTCTCTACAGGCTGGTCCAGCTGATTAGCTATCCAGATTTCACCGCCCAACATTGTGGCACTTCTATAATTTATTTGGCTGCCATGAATAACATAAACATTATAGCCTACACAAACATCACTTTATGGGTATTTTATGACTGTTAGATTGTTGACGGTCAAGCTGTTTTCAGAGTCAACACATCAGTCCGTAGTGTCCAGGGGTTTCAGACCCAATCATAGATCTGAACCAAACAACTTTGGGATAATGGTTGAGGGGCTGTGTGGAGTTGGTATAAGCAGTGGTGCATTGAACTCAAGCTTAAAAGTTTGTGCCCATTAAAGTTATTCATATTCTAAGGCTGCAGAAGCTTAATGAAATCATTTTCCTCCCATCTTTCCTGGATACCAAATGATTCTTTGTAGTGCAATTTGAGATTTGAGAAAACAAGAAAGGATAGGAGGAGAAAGCTATTGACTCTCAAGGCATTGTGTCCCTGTAAGTCAAATGGAGGGGTGTCTTTACAGAAAAACTGAAAATTCCTCTGCAGATTCTTCTGGATTAAACGTCTTCTACAATAAATAATAATAACAGCTACCATTTACGGAATGTGTACTCCTTGTCAAGCACTGTATATGTAAGGTTGCATTTGATCCTCATGATAGCTCCCTAGAGATGGGTGTTAGCTTTGTTCTACAGATGAAACAAATATCTCATTGGATATCTGCCCAGGCTCCCAAAATAAGGAAGGGGCAGAATCAGAGCCCAAATTAATGGCTGAGCTAACATGCATGTGCTTCCTCACTTCATTATACTATCCCCACAGAGGAACCATGAAGGGTATCTGGGTCTCTTGGCGCTATCTAGGGAGAAGATTTCAAGATAGTTGTTTTACACTAGAAATTTCCCCCATTAGAGCGTGGAGTCAGCTTTCAGATTGAGAATTCCCTTCATCTTTGTCTTCTTATCAAGCCCTGTGACAAGAAGAGTGGTGTGGACCCCACCTCCTCCTCCAACCTGGGCAACCAGCTGCCCACAGGAAACATACATTCTTCTCTGCTGCTCAGTGCCATAAGCTTCACATGGAGAGGGCTGCAGGTTATACCTGGAGAGCGAAGGCATCAAGAGGGCGACATAGGTCATCCCTGACTGTGCTCCCCGTCACAAGAAGAACAACAACTCTTCATGAGCAAGACAGCACTAAGGGAATCCTAGAACATGGGGGTGAGGCTGAAGCACCCTCCTCCACCACAGAGACCAAGACACACTGCATTAGAAGGATAAGAGAAGCAGTTACACGTGACTGCATTGCCTCTCTCTCTCGGGCCAGCACAGCACCCTGCTGAGAAGTCTCCCTAGTGCCTTTGATTCCTCCAATGGGAAAAGAGCACAGGGGTTTCAACCCTCTCTCCCGACACTGCGGGTCACTTTGTGGGAGCCCCTACTCTGGTCTCCCCCTTGCGGACTGCAGGGGAATCACTGGGAATCTGAAACTATGATAGAGAAGGGGGAGGGGACACGCAACAACCAGCACTCAGATCTTGGCAGATGGAGCTCATTATCAACCAGCAACTTTGATCACCTGTAGACCCAAGTTGGTGGTCCACTCTGACCAGGGAACCCACTGGGAGGCAGATCTGCCTGCCTCTAGGTCCTCAAATGAGGAATTTTACCATTCTTACAGTCTGGTTTGCCTACACCCATGAAAAAAACCGAGTCATAGCCCCACTCACTGGGGAGAGTGTTGCCTGACCCCATCTGGCCAGAGGGGTTGGTAAGAGCACCTAGGAGCTGGGTAGCCTAGCACTGCTCTAGCTGAGAGGTGAGTGGGAGCCAACTGCCCACAGAGCAAAGCCAATACAGGGAGTTCTTCCACTACGCCCAGGCAGAGGATTCACTCATAGCCAAGGCTGAGGGTGGCTCAACCCCTCGCAAGCAGAAAGCCTGCTTGGAAAAAACTGGAGAGGCCTGGAGTGGCCCCTCTCTCTTCCACCAGACAAGGGAATGGAAACACAGCAGCCCTACCTGCTGTAGAAGGTGTTTCCTGGTCCCATCTGTCAAGAAGGGCTGGTGAGAACACCTGGAGCCTGAATAACGCAGCAGTGTTTGAGCTAAGGGACTGGGAGGCATAGCCAATAATGTGCAGAGCAGAGCCAGTGGCTGTTTTTGGCCAGGGAACTTGGGGCATGGGTTGGCTTAAGGCAACAAATAAAGAGCTTTACCAGTTTTAGAGCTGCTCTTCCAATGCTCCTGGGCAGGGAAACAAATTCATAGCCCCACTCATTGCTGAATACCACTCATTGCCTTCAGCCTGCCTGACCAGGAACCTAACTAGAGCACATGGGATGCAGTGTAGCCCATCCACCAGGCCTGCTTACACTGACACTTGAACAGAGAGCATAGCTCATGGCTTTCCCTGTCTGCAGGACAAAACTGGTGACCTAACCTGACCAGGGAATTAAGTGTACATTCTTGCCTGACATGGGTCTCCAAACAATGTGTGTTAGAGGCCCTGGGCCCCATCCTACTGCCCTGCCATAGCAAGGAAGCTAATTTATAGCCCTATCTACTACTGAATATAGTAGTCAGTCCCAACGATCTAGAAAGCCTGACCAGAGAATCCAGGCAAACATGGAGCCCATTCTATAACCTCACTTGAGAACCAAGCCAGCAGTACTCAACTAATAGGTCCCCATCCCCAGTCAAAGAGCCTGAACAGTTGCCTTGCCCCCAAATAAACCATAATAGCAGGTCCCACCTGCCCAAGAATATTACCAGGAGACACACCCACAACCCAAACTGAGCTGACTAGTGAAAATCTGTCTCTGTCAATGCAAACCTGTAATGTCTCATTACTCAAATGTGCAGATAATGACATAAGGATTCAAGGGTCACAAAAAATCATGTAAACATGACATCAAAGGAAACAAGTAAAGCTCCAACAACTGATGCTAAAGAAATGGAGATCTATGAACTTTCAAAGAATTCAGAATAATCCTTTTTTTGTTTGTTTTTTGTTTTTTTAACATCTTTATTGGAGTATAATTGCTTTACAATGGTGTGTTAGTTTCTGCTTTATAACAAAGTGAATCAGTTATACATATGTTCCCATATCTCTCTCCTCTTGCGTCTCCCTCCCTCCTGCCCTCCCTATCCCACCCCTCTAGGTGGTCACAAAGCACTGAGCTGATCTCCCTGTGCTATGCGGCTGCTTGCCACTAGCTATCTATTTTACGTTTGGTAGTGTATATATGTCCATGCCACTCTCTCACTTTGTCCCAGCTTACCCTTCCCCCTCCCCATATCCTCAAGTCCATTCTCTAGTAGGTCTTTGTCTTTTTTTTTTTTTTTTTAGGTCTGTGTCTTTATTCCTGTCTTACCCCTAGGTTCTTCGTGACCTTTTTTATTTTTTGCGAACTATAAGAACATGCAGACACACAACTAAGCAAAATAAGAAAAAAAATGCATGAACAAAACAAGAAGCTGGGCAAAGAAGTAGAAACCATTAAAAAAAAAAACCAACAGAAACCCTACAGTTGAAAAATATAATAATTAAACTGAAGAATACAATAAAAAGTTTAAAAAGCAAACTTGAAAATGCAGAACTAGTGAAATAGAGGATAAGGAATTTGCAATTACCTTATTAGAGGAACAAAAAGAAAAATAAAAAAGATGAAGAAAGCCTAAAGGACATATAGGACACAATTGAAAAAACAATATTCACATTATGGGATTTCCAGAAGGAGAAAATAGAAAAGGACAGAACGTATATTTAAAGTAATAACAGCTGAAAACTTCCCAAACCTAGAACCAGAAGCTGGAAGCCTCAGCATGAGATAAGTCCTGAAAACCAATTGGACTGGAGGTCAGTGACACCTACCAGACCACCCACAGTAGTTAGTCTGCCACAAGAGAAGGACCCATGTAGCCCACATAGGGGATATCCCTAGAGCATATACCTCTGGTGACCAGAGGGGAGTGTGCAGCTGGTATGTAGCCTACCAGCTACATACATCCTTTTTATAGGATGTCTCCTATGAAAGGCCACTTCTCCAAGGTCAGGAAATGTAAACCTACCAGATACATAGAAATAAAAACAGCAATTAGGCAAAATGAGGCAACAGAGGAACATGTTTCAAACGAAGGAACAAGATAAAACCCCAGAACAACAACTAAGTGAAGTGGAAATACGCAATCTACTCAATAGAGAGTTCAAGGTAATGATCATAAAAGATCAAAGAGCTTGAGAGAAGAATGGATGAACAGAGTGAGAAGTTAGAAGTTTTTAAACAGTTAGAAAATATAAAGAAGAACCAAACAGAGATGAATAATACAATAACTGAAATGAGAAGTACACTAGAAGGAATCCACAGTAGATTAAATGATATAGAGGAATGGATCAGTGAGCTGGAAGAGGGAGTAATGGAAATCACTGAAGCCAAACAGAAAAAAGAGAAAAGAATAAAAAGAAATGAGGACAGCTTAAGAGACCTTTGGGACAACATCAAGCATACTAACACTTGCATTGTAGGGGTCCCAGAAAGAAAAAAGAGAGGCGCAGAGAATATATTTGAAGACATAATAGCTGAAAACTTCCCTAACCTAGGGAAGGAAATAGGCATTCAGGTCCAGAAAGCAGAGAGAGTCCCAAACAGAATCAAGGCAAAGAGGACCGTACAAAGACACATTGTCAAAAATTGTAAAAAATTAAAGATAAAGACAGACTATTAACAGCAGCAGGGAAAAGCAACCAAGTTATATATAAGGGAACTCCCATAAGGCTATCAGATGACTTTTCATCACAAACTCAGTACTCCAGAAGGGAGTGTCATGATATATTTAAAGTAATGAAAAGGAAAAACCTACAACCAAGAATACTCTACCCAGCCAGACTTTAAGACTTGAAGGAGAGATCAAAGTTTTACAGGCAAGATAAAGCTAAAAGAGTTCATCACTACTAAATCAGCTTTATAAGAAATATTAAAGGGACTTCTCTAGGCAAAAAAAAAAAAGGACACAACTAGAAACATGAAAATTACAAAGGAAAAAGCCTGTTGGTAAAGGCAAATATACAGTAAAAGGTTATAAATTAACCACATACAAAGCTAGTAGGAAAGTTAAGAGACAAAAGCAGTAAACATCACCTACACATCTGCAATAAGTAGTTAAGGAATACACAAGACAAAATGATGTCGGGAATTCCCTGGTGGTCCAGTGGTTAGGACTCCGCATGTTCACTGCTGGAGCCTGGGTTCAACCCCTGGTTGGGGAACTAAGATCCCGCAAGCTGCATGCAGCGCGGCCAAGAAAAAACCAAAACAAAACAGAAAGATGTAAAATATTATGTCAAAAACATTCATGGAGGGAGGGGAGTAAAAATGCAGCGTTGTTAAAAGGCCTTTGAAATTGAGAGATATGCAATTTAAAATAATCATGTGTGTATTAAACCTCACGGTAATCACATACCAAAAATCTATAATACGGAAAAGATAAAGGAATCCAAACATAACACTAGAGGTACCGTAGTCATCAAATCACAAGGGAAGAGAACAAAAGAGGAAACAGACAAAAAAGAACAACCCCCAAACAATGAGCAAAATGGTAATAAGTACATGCTTATCAATAATTACTTTAAATGGACTAAATGCTTCAATCAAAGGAAAGAGTGGCTGAATGGATACAAAGACAAAACCCATATATGTGCTGCCTACAAGAAACTCACATCAGATCTAAAGACATACAGACTGAAAGCAAAGGGATGGAAAAAGGTATTTCATGCAAATGGAAATCAAAAGAATGCTGGGGTAGCAATACTTATCAGACAAAATAGACTTTAAAACAAAGACTGTAACAAGAGACAAAGAAGGACATTACATAATGATTAAAGGATCAATACAATGAGATATAACAATTACAAGTATATATGCAGCCAACATAGGAGCACCTAAATACATAAAATATTAACAGACATAAAGGGATAAATTGGCAGTAACAATAATTGTAGGGGACTTTACCGTCCCACTTACAATGGACAGATCATTCAGACCAAAAAAAGAAAAAAATCAATAAGGAAACACTGGCCTTTATATGCCACATTAGACCACGTGGATTTAATAGATCTATATAGACCATTCCAACCAAAAGCAGCTGAATGCAGTTTTTCAATTGCACATGGAACATTCTCCGGGATAAATAACATGCTAGGGCGCAAAAACAAGTCTCAGTAAATTTAAGAAAACTGAAATCATATAAAGCATCTTTCCGACCACAATGCTATGAGACTAGAAATCAACTACAAGGAAAAAAAATTGCAAAAAACAAGTGGAAGCTAAACAACATGCTACTGAACAACCAATGGAGCACCGAAGAAATCAAAGGAGAAAAAAATCAAAAAATAGCTGGAGACAAATGAAATTTAAAAAAAAATCCAAAATCTGTGGGACACAGATCAGAAAAGCAGTTCTAAGAGGCAAGTTTATAGCGATACAAGCCTATATTAGGAAATAAGAAAAATCTCAAACAACCTAACCTTACATCTAAACTAACTAGAAAAAGAACAAACAAAACCCAAAGTTAGCAGAAGGAAAAAAAATCATAAAGATCAGAGCAGAAATAAATGAAATAGAGACTAAAAAACAATAAGATCAATGAAACTAAGAGTTGGTTCTTTGGTTCCTTAAAAAAATAAAAATAGAGCTACCATATGATCCTGCTATCCCACTCCTGGGCATATATCCAGAGAAAAACATGGTTTGAAAGGATACAGGCACCCCAGTGTTCATTGCAGCACTGTTTACGATAGCCAAGACAAAGAAGCAACCTAAATGTCCACCGACAGATGAATGGATAAAGAAGTTGTGGTACATAAACACAATGTAATATTACTCAGCCATTAAAAAGAATGAAATAATGCCATTTGCAGCAACATGGATGGACCTGGCGATTATCATACTAAGGGAAGTAAGTCAGAGAAAGACAAATATTGCATAATATCGCTTAAAAGCAGTATCTTAAAAAATGATATAAATGAACATATTTACAAAACAGAAACAGATTTACAGACTTAGAGAACAAACTTATGGTTACCAAGGGGGAAGGGTGAGGAGGAGGGTTAGACTGGGAGTTTGGGATTGACATGTACACACTGCTATATTTAAAATAGATGACCAACAAGGACCTACTGTATAGCACAGGGAACTCTGCTCAATATTCTGTAACAGCCTAAATCGGAAAAGAATTGGAAACAGAATAGAAACATGTATATATATAACTGAATCACTTTGCAGTACACCTGAAACAACATTGTTATTCAACTATATCCAACATAAAATAAAAATTAAAAAAATAAAAATGAGTTGGTTCTTTGAAAAGCTAAACAAACCTGATAAACCTTTAGCCAAACTCATCAAGAAAAAAAGGAAGGGGCCCCAAATCAATAAAGTTAGAAATGAAAGAGGAGAAGTTATAACTGACACCACAGAAATATAAAGGATCACAAGAGATTACTGTGAACAACTATATGTCAATAAAATGGGCAATATAGAAGAAATAGATTCCTGGAAATGTACAATCTCCCAATACTGAACCAGAAAGAAAAAGAAAAATATGAACAGACCAATTATCAGTAATAAAACTGAATCAGTAATAAAGAAAAAAAAAAACTCCCAACAAACAAAAGTCCAGGACTAGACAGCTAAACAGATGTATTCTATCAAACATTTAGAGAAGAGTTAATACCTATCCTTCTCAAACTATTCCAAAAAATTGCAGAGGAAGGAACACTTCCAAACTTTTTCTATGAGGCTAGCATCACCCTGATACCAAAACCAGACAAAGATATCACACAAAAAGAAAGTTACTGTCTAATATCACTGATGAACATAGATGCAAAAATCCTCAACAAATTAACAAACTGAATCCAACAATATATTAGAAGGATCAGACAATATGATCAAATGGGATTTATCCCAAGAATGCAAGAATGGTTCAATATCTACAACTCATGTGACATACCACATAAAAAATTGAATAAAAGACTAGCCAGAGCAGCTGAAGCCCTGCAGGAACCAAACTGGTGGCTGGCAGTGGACCCTTTCTAGGGCCTAAGATGGATCTTGTACCCAATTGTTTTTTTACACCATATATATATTTGGCCACATGGCCAGAGGATGACATCTTCCGACAAGCTATCAGTCTCCTGATTATAACAAATCTCAGTGCATATAACCTTTATTTCTTCTTTGCAACACTGAGTTATTATTTTGTCTACGATCATTCATTAATGAAACACTCACAATTTTTCAAGAATCAAGTTTATCAAGAGATTATGCATTCTGTCCAGTCAATGCCATGGATCAGCATCCCCAGAGTTTCACTGTTCCTGACAGAGGTTACAGCAAATTGTATGACAGCATAAAGAGTTTCCATACGGCTGGTTTTGACTCATTGCTGGTATCCTGCTCTTTCTCTTTTTCACTGACATGCTGATCTACTGGATTCACAGAGGTCTTCATCATAGACTTGTATGTAAGTGCTTACACAAACATCACACCTGGAAGATTCTGACTCCAAGTCATGCTTTTCACCATCTGGCTGGCGTCCTTCAGAGTCTGCCTTGCCACATATACCTTTTTATTTTCCCCTTACACACGGTAGTTTATTTAGGTTTGTATGTCTTGGTCAATATCTGGACAATTTCCATTCATGATGGTGACTTTCATGTTCCCCAAATCTTAAGGCCATTTATTAATGGCTCAGCTTATCATACAGACCGCCACATGCTCTTTGACCGTAACTATGGACAGTATTTCACATTGTGGGATAGAGTTGGAGGCTCCTTCAAAAATCCCTCCTCCTTTGAAGGGAATGGACCAATTAGTCATGTGAAGATGACAGAAGAAGAGAGCAAGAGACATGCAGGAAATGGTTGTAAAAATGAAAAATTATTCAATGTAGAGTTTACAAAGACTGAGTAGATTATTGCCCAATTATTAAATATTTTTGGTCAAGAAAAATAATCTACATACATACAGCCAAGAGGCATAGCAAGTGAATAGTATCATTTGAAAATCAGTATTGTGGGTATAGCTGAGTAATGATCATAATGGTAGGTCAAGGGAACATGTCCTGAATACCAAGATTTTAACCTCATGCTTGAAATAATGGACGTTGGTCTAAGGGACAAATTGTGTCTTTCTAGCCACCAGATCTGTAATTTGAATAGCTTGAACAATGATTTTTTAAAAGACAGAGGATAAATTATCAAGGGGACTAGGTTATGCCCTTTTGCCTTAATTCATCCATATTCATTAAGTAAAATTCATTGTGCTTAATAGTATCAAGACTAAACACCACAACAAAGAAATATTACTATAAAGATTTTTCGTTGTTTCAGGAATGACTAAGTATTCAGTATTTGTATGATAACGACGACTTGTAGTACTTTGTTCAAGTGGAAACACTGGTGTGAAAAAAACTGTTATATAATGTATTAGCAGCTCAGTGGCCTGATTAATAGCAGGTGGTATAAAATTATCGTCTTCCTACACATAGAAAATTTATTTTCTGGAGATGCTGTCAAATATTACATTTTACTGATGAACAAATAAATTGGAATTTTAGAAAATATTAATACTACCATGATTTAATCCAGATCTGGGATTATTTAAAGATTTTGATGGTTACTGTTTTAAACCATTATTTAATAAGTGTAAAATTATGTGACTGAATATATGTAGAAAGGGAAATTTGATGCCCAAATAATATATTTGATCCTACTGACTTTTTAATTAAATTGATGCATTTATGTTTCAAAGTTACAATCCTGTGATTTTCTATAAAAAGAAATAGTTGCCAAATATTTAGGCCTATCACTGAAGATTAGTTTTGAAATCTTATTTTCCCTCCTCTTTCTTCAATTTTCCCCATTTCCTCTACAAAAAGATTTAACAAATACTTTTATAAAGAAATGTCATGTGTTACAACAAATATGTTGGGAAAACATGGTTTGCAAAGACATTCTATAATCTATTTATGTAAAAATAAAAGTTGATTATGACTGTTTAAAAAATTGAATAAAAATAATATGATCATCTCAATGGATGCAGAAAAAGCCTTTGACAAAATTCAACATTCATTTATGATTAATCCTTTATACCCACTTTGTGAAGAGTTAACACACCGCAATGCAATAAAGGCCATATATGAGAAGTCCACAGCCAACATCATACCCTGATAAAAAGGTGAAAGCATTTCCTCTAAGATCAGGAACGAGACAAGAATATCCACTCTCCCCACTTTTATTCAGCATAGTATTGGAAGTCCTAGCCACAGAAATCAGATAAGAAAAATGGGAAAGAAAGAAGTAAAGCTGCCACTGTTTTCAGATGACATGGTACTATACATAGAAAATCCTGAAGACACCACTGAAAAACTACTAGAGTTCAATGAATTTGGCAAGGTTGCATGCTACAAAATTAATATACAGAAGTATGTTGCATTTCTGTACACTGAGTATGAACTACCAGAAAGACATTTAAAAAATAGTCCCATTTATCATCATATCAAAAAGAATAGGATACCTAGGAATAAGTCTAACTAGGGAGATAAAAAGACTTGTACTTGGAAAACTATAAGACACTGTGAAAGAAACTGAAGATGACACAGATGGAAAGATATACCATGTTCATGGACTTGGAGAATTAATACTGTTAAAATGATCATACTTCCCAAGGCAATCTACAGATTCAACGAAATTCCTACGAAAATACTGAACACATCTCACCCAATTAGAATAAATAATTCTAAAATTTGTATGTAAACACAAAACACCCTGAACAGCCAAAACAATCTTGAGAAAGAAGAACACAGTTAGAGGTATCACATTCCCTGACTTCAGACTATAATACAAAGCTACGATAATCAAAACAGTATAGTGCTGGAACAAAAATATACACATAGATCAAAGGGAAAGAATAGAGAGCTCATAAATAAACCCGCATGGTTAACTAATCTATGATAAAGGAGGCAAGAATTTACAACGGGGAAAAGACAATCTCTTCAATAAGTGGTGCTGAGAAAACTGAACAGCTACAGGTAAAAGAATGAAATTAGAACATTTCTTCACATCTTATACAAAAATGAACTCAACACGGATTAAAGTCCTAAAGATAAGACCAGAAACCATAAAACTCCTAGAAGAAAACATAGGCAGAATACTCCTTGACATAAATCACAGTAATATTTTTTGTTTCCTAAGGCAAAGGAAACAAAAGCAAAAATAAACAAATGGCACCTAATTAAACTTAAAAGCTTTTGCACAGCAAAGGAAACCACTAACAAAATGAAAAACAGCCTACAGACTGGGAGAAAATATTTTCAGGTGATGACTATAACGGGGTTAATATCTAACATATATAAACAGCTCATACTACTAAATATCAAAAAAGCAAACTCAATCAAAAACTGGGCAGAAGACCTGAATAGACATTTTTCCAAACAAGACATACTGATTGCTAACAGGCAAATGAAAAGATGCTTGACATCACTAATCAGGGAAATGCAAATCAGAACGACAGTGAAATATCACCTCACACCTGTCTGAATGGCTATGATCAAAAAGGACCACGAAAAACAAATATTGATGAGGATGTGGAGAAAAGGGAACCCTTGTCTACTGTTGGTGTGAGTGTAATTGGTGTAGCCACTATCAAAAACAGTATGGGGGTTCCTCAACAAACTAAAAATAAAAGTACTAAATGATCCAGCAATTCCACTCCTGAGTATAGATCAAAAGGAAACAAACACACTAATTTGAAGAGATACATGCACACCAATTTTCACAGCAGCATTATTATAATAGCCAAGACATGAAAGCAACCTAACTGTCCATCAACAGATGGGTGAAGAGGTGAGATATCTATATCTAAACACACACACATAGTGGAATGCTATTTAGCCTTAGAAAAGAATGAAATTTTGTCATTTGCAAAAACATGGATGGACCTGAAGGATATTATGCTTAGTAAAGTAAGTCAGACAAAGAAAGACAAATATTGTATGTTACCACTTACAGTGGAATCTAAAAAATACAACAAACTAATGAATATAATAAAACAGAAACAAAGTCACAAACTGGTGGTGACCAGTGGGGAGAGGGAGGAGTGAGGGCAAAAAAGAGTATGGGGAGAGTGGAAGTGAGCCCTGAACCAAGATGGTGGAGTAGAAGGACGTGCTCTCACTCCCTCTTGTGAGAACACCAGAATCACAACTAGCTGCTGGACAATCATTTGAGAGGAAGACAATGAAACTCATCAAAAAAGATACCCCACATCCAAAGACAAAGGAGAAGCCATAATGAGATGGTAGGAGGGGTGCAATCACAGTAAAATCAAATCCCATAACTGCTGGGTGGGTGACTCACAGGCTGGAGAACACTTATACCACAGAAGTCCACCCACTGGAGTGAAGGTTCTGAGCCCCACATCAGGCTTCCCAACCTGGGGGTCCAGCAACGGGAGGAGGAATTCCTAGAGAATCAGACTTTGAAGGCTAGTGGGATTTGATTGCAGGACTTCGACAGGACTGGGGGAAACAGAGACTCCACTCTTGGAGGGCACACACAAAGTAGTGTGCACATCGGGAGGAAGGAGAGTGACCACAGGGGACACTGAACCAGACCTAACTGCTAGTGTTGGAGGGTCTTCTCCACGGGGAGATGGTGGTGGAAGGGGTGGCAATGGCTCACCGTGGGGAGAAGGACACTGGCAGCAGAAGTTATGGGAAGTACTCCTTGGTGTAAGCCCTCCCAGAGTCTGTCATCAGCCCCACCAAAGAGCCCAGATAGGCTCCAGTGTTGGGCTGCCTCAGGCCAAACAACCAACAGGGAGGGAGCCCAGCCCCACCCATCAGCAGTCAAGGGGATTAAAGTTTCACTGAGCTCGGCCCACCAGAACAACAGTCAGCTCTACAAACCACCACTCCCTCCCATCAGGAAACTTGCACAAGCCTCTATAGCCTCATCCACCAGAGAGAAGACAGCAGAAGCAAGAACAACTACAATCCTGCAGCCTGTGGAACAAAAACCACATTCACAGAAAGATAGACAAGATGAAAAGGCAGAGGGCTATGTACCAGATGAAGGAACAAGATAAAACCCCAGAAAAACAACTAAATGAAGTGTAGATAGGCAACCTTCCAGAAAAATAATTCAGAAGAATGATAGTGAAGATGATCCAGGACCTCAGAAAAAGAATGGAGGCAAAGATCCAGAAGATGCAAGAAATGTTTAAGAAAGACCTAGAAGAATTAAAGAACAAACAAACAGAGATGAACAATACAATAACTGAAATGAAAAATACACTAGAAGGAACCAATAGTAGAATACCTGAGGCAGAAGAACAGATAAGTGACCTGGAAGACAGCATGGTGAAATTCACTGCTGTGGAACAAAGAAAAAAGAATGAAAAGAAATGAAGACTGCCTAAGAGACCTCTGGGACAATGTTAAATGCAACAACATTCACATTATATGGGTCCCAGAAGAAGAAGAGAGAGAGAGAGGACCCAAGAAAATATTTGCAGAGATTATAGTCGAAACCTTCGCTAACATGGGAAAGGAAAGAGCCACCCAAGTCCAGGAAGTGCAGAGAGTCCCAGGCAGGATAAACCCAAGGAGAAACACACTGAGACACATATTAATCAAATGGGCAAAAGTTAAAGACAAAGAAAAATTATTGAAAGCAGCAAGGGAAAAATGACAAATAACATACAAGGGAAGTCCAATAAGGTTAACAGCTGATTTCTCAGCAGAAACTCTACAAGCCAGAAGGGAGTGGCATGATATACTTAAAGTGATGAAAGGGAACAACCTACAACCAAGATTACTCTACCCGGCAAGGATCTCATTCAGATTTGATGGAGAAATCAAAAGCTTTACAGACAAGCAAAAGCTAAGAGAATTCAGCACCATAAAACCAGCTCTACAACAAATGCTGAAGGAAATTCTCTAAGTGGGAAACACAAGAGGAGAAAAGGACCTACAAAAAGAAACCCAAAACAATTAGGAAAATGGTCATAGGAACATACATATCGATAATTACCTTAAACATGAATGGATTAAATGCTCCAACCAAAAGACACAGGCTTGCTGAATGGATACAAAAACAGTACCCATATATATGCTGTCTACAAGAGACCCACTTCAGACCTAGGGACACATACACACTGAAAGTGAGGGGATGGAAAAAGATATTCAATGCAAATGGAAATCAGATGAAAGCTGGAGTAGCAATACTCATAACAGATAAAATAGACTTTAAAATAAAGACTGTTACAAGAGACAAGGAAGGACACTACATAATGATCAAGGGATCAATCCAAGAAGATATGACAACTGTAAATATATATGCACCCAACATAGGAGCACCTCAATACATAAAACAACTGCTAACAGCTATAAAAGAGGAAATCGATAGTAACACAGTAATAGTGGAGGACTTTAACACCTCACTTCCACCAATGGACAGATCATCCAAACAGAAAATTAATAAGGAAACACAAGCTTTAAATGACACAAGAGACCAAATAGATTTAATTGATATTTATAGGACATTCCATCCCAAAACAGCAGATTACACTTTCTTCTCAAGCACGCACGGAACATTCTCCAGGATAGATCACATCTTGGGTCACAAATCAAGCCTCAGTAAATTTAAGAAAACTGAAATAATATCAAGCATCTTATCTGACCACAACGCTATGAGATTAGAAATGAATTACAGGGTAAAAAACGTAAAAAACACAAACACATGGAGGCTAAACAATACGTTACTAAAAAGCAAGAGATCACTGAAGAAATCAAACAGGAAATCAAAAAATACCTAGAGACAAATGACAATGAAAACAACGATGATCCAAATCCTATGGGATGCAGCAAAAGCAGTTCTAAGAGGAAAGTTTAAAGCTATACAAGCCTACCTCAAGAAACAAGAAAAATCTCAAATAAACAATCTAACCTTACACCTAAAGGAACTAGAGAAAGAACAACAAACAAAACCCAAAGTTTGCAGAAGGAAAGAAATCATAAAGATCATAGCAGAAATAAATGAAATAGAAACAAAGAAAATAATAGCAAAGATCAGTAAAACTATAAACTGGTTCTTTGAGAAGATAAACAAAACTGATAAACATTTAGCCAGACTCATTAAGAAAAAGAGGGAGAGGACTCAAATCAATAAAATTGGAAATGAAAAAGAAGTTACAACAGACACCACAGAAATACACAGCACCCTAAGAGACTACTACGAGCAGCTCTATGCCAGTAAAATGGACAACCTGGAAGAAATGGACAAATTCTTAGAAAGGTATAACCTTCCAAGACTGAACCAGGAAGAAATAGAAAATATAACAGACCAATTACAAGTAATGAAATTGAAACTGTGATTAAAAACCTTCCAGCAAAGAAAAGTCCAGGACCAGATGGCTTCACAAGTGAATTCTATGAAACGTTAGAGACGAGCTAACACCCATCCTTCTCAAACTCTTCCAAAATATTGCAGATGAAGGAACACTCCCAAACTCATTCTATGAGCCCACCATCACCAGACAAAGATACTACAAAAAAAAGAAAATTTCAGACCAATATCACTGATGAATATAGATGCAAAAATCCTCAACAAAAGACTAGCAAACAGAATCCAACAACACATTAAAAGGATCATACACCTTGATCAAGTGGGATTTACCCCAGGGATGCAAGGATTATTCAATATAGGCAAATCAATCAATGTGATACACCATATTAACAAACTGAAGAAGAAAGACCATATGATCATCTCAATACATGCAGAAAAAGCTTTTGACAAAATTCAACACCCATTTATGATAAAAATTCTCCAGAAAGTGGGCATAGAGGGAACTTTCCTCAACATAATAAAGGCCATATATGACAAACCCACAGCAAACATCATTCTCAATGGTGAATAACTGAAAGCATTTCCGCTAAGATCAGGAACAGGCAAGGATGTCCACTCTCACCGCTATTATTCATCATACTTTTGGAACTCCTAGTCACGGCAATCAGAGAAGAAAAAGAAATGAAAGGAATACAAATTGGAAAAGAAGAAGTAAAACTGTCACTGTTTGCAGATGACATGATACTATACATAGAGAATCCTAAACATGCCAGCAGAAAACTACTAGAGCTCATCAGTGAATTTGGTAAAGTTGCAGGATAGAAAATTAATGCACAGAAGTCTCTTGCATTCCTATATACTAATGATGAAAAATCTGAAAGAGAAATTAAGGAAACACTCCCATTTACCATTGCAACAAAAAGAATAAAATACCTAGGAATAACACTACCTAGGGAGATAAAAGACCTGTATGCAAAAAACTATAAGATACTGATGAAAGAAATTAAAGATGATACCAACAGATGGAGAGGTATACCATGTTCTTGGATTGGAAGAATCAATATTGTGAAAATGACTATACTACCCAAAGCAATCTACAGATTCAATGCAATCCCTATCAAATTACCAATGGCATTTTTTTTACAGAACTAGAAAAAAAAATCTTAAAATTTGTATGGAGACACAAAAGACCCCGAATAGCCAAAGCAGTCTTGAGGGAAAAAAACGGAGCTGGAGGAATCATACTTCCTGACTTCAGACTATACTACAAAGCTACAGTAATCAAGACATTATGGTACTGGCACAAAAACAGAGACACAGATCAATGGAACAAGATAGAAAGCCCAGAGATAAACCCATGCACCTATGGTCAACTAACCTATGACAAAGGAGGCAACAATATACAATGGAGAAAAGTCAGTCTCTTCAATAAGTGGTGCTGGGAAACCTGGACAGCTACATGTAAAAGAATGAAATTAGAACACTCCCTAACACCATACACAAAAATAAACTCAGAATGGATAAGAGACCTAAATGTAAGAACGGACACTATAAAATTCTTAGAGGAAAACATAGGAAGAACATCTTCGACATAAATGATAGGAAGATTTTTTTTTTTGCAGTATGCGGGCCTCTCACTGTTGTGGCCTCTCCCATTGTGGAGCACAGGCTCCGGACGCACAGGCTCAGCGGCCATGGCTCACGGACCTAGCTTCTCCGCCGCATGTGGGATCTTCCCAGACCGGGGCACAAACCCGTGTTCCCTGCATCGGCAGGTGGATGCTCAACCACTGTACCACCAGGGAAGCCCAGGAAGATCTTTTTTTGATCCACCTCCTAGAGTAATGGAAATAACAACAAAAATAAACAAATGGGACCTAATGAAACTTAAAAGCTTTTTCACAGGAAAGGAAACCATAAACAAGATGGAAAGACAACCCTCAGAATGGAAGAAAATATTTGCAAACGAATGAACGGACAAAGGAGTAATCTCCAAAATATATAAACAGCTCATGCAGTTCAATATTAAAAAAACAAACAACCCAATCCAAAAATGGGCAGAATACCTTAATAGACATTTCTCCAAAGAAGACATACGGATGGCCAAGAAGCACATGAAAAGCTGTTCAATACCACTAATCATTAGAGAAATGCAAATCAAAACTACAATGAGATCACCTCACACCAGTTAGAATAGGCATCATCAGACAATCTACAAACAACAAATGCTAGAGAGGGTGTGGAGAAAAGGGAACCCTCTTGTACTGTTGGTGAGAACGTAAATTGATACAGCCACTATGGAGAACAGTATGGAGGTTCCTTAAAAAACTAAAAATAGAAGTACCATATGACCCAGCAATCCCACTACTGGGCATATACCCAGAGAAAAACATAATTCCAAAAGACACATGCACCCCAATGTTCATTGTAGCACTATTTACAATAGCTAGGTCGTGCAAGCAATCTAAATGCCCATCAACAGACGAATGGATAAAGAAGTTGTGGTACATATATACAATGGAATATTACCTAGCCATAAAAAGGAACAAAATTGGGTCATCTGTAGAGACGTGGATGGATCTAGAGACTGTCATACAGAGTGAAGTAAGTGAGAAAGAGAAAAACAAATATCATATATTAACGCATGTATGTGGAACCTAGGAAAATGGTACAGACAAACCGGTTTGCAGGGCAGAAGTTGAGACATAGATGTAGAGAACAAACATATGGACACCAAGGGGGGAAAACGGCGGGGGTGTGGGGATGGTGGTGTGATGAATTGGGCAATTGGGATTGACATGTATACATTGATGTGTATAAAATTGATGACTAATAAGAGCCTGCTGTGTAAAAAATAAAATTCAAAAACTTTTTTAAAAAGTGGAAAGAGTATGGGAACAAGAAGTACAAACTACTATGTATAAAATAAATAAACTACAAGGATATATTGCACAGCACAGGGAATATAGCCAATATTTTATAACTTTAAATGGAGTATAGTCTATAAAATTTTTGAATTACTATGTTGAACACCTGAAACTATTGTGATATTTTTCTATTATGACATTTTAAACTATACCTTGATTAAAAAAATAAAAGAACATAAATAAAAGTAGCAAAAGGGAGACGTTACATACAAGGGAACCCCCACAAGGGGTTTCTGCTGAGAAATATGCCAGCATAAGACTACTGGCATATTTCTCAACAGAAACTTTTCAGGCCGGAAGAGAATGGGATGACAAATACAAAATGTTGAAAGAAAAACTCTCACCATGAATTCTATACTCTTTGAAGCTGTCCTTCAGAAATGAAGGAAGGATAAATAATTTGCCATACAAAAGTTGAGGGAGTTCGTTATCACTAGACCTGTCTTACAAGAAATGGTGAAAGGCAGTTTTGATTGCAAGTAAAAGGATGCTAATTAGCGTCATAAAAACATACAAAGGTAGCATAAAACTCACTAGTAATGATAAATATATAGTGAAAGTTAGAGTCTACAATATATTAATGGGGGTGTATAATATACTAACAACACTAAAAGTTAAAAATAAATGTAGTAAAAATACCCATAAATACAAAAACCTGTTCTTAGTTATACAATGTAAAAGTATGTAAATTTTAACAATAATCTAAAATGTGAGGGATAGGAGAAGTAAAAGTGTAAACTTTAGGAATTCTACTGAAATGAAGTTGTTATCAATTTAAAATAGACTGTTATAATTTTAAGATATTTTAGGTGATCTTCATGGTAATGACAAAGGAAAAATCAGTAACAATTTCACAAAAGAACAAGATAAAGGAGTCAAAGAATACTGATGCCAAAAGACATCAAAACATGAAAAAAGATAGCAGGGTAAGAAACAAGGAACAATGAATCTACAAAACAACCAGAAGACAACAAAATGGCAATAGAAAATTCTTGCCTATCAATAATTACTGTAAACATATTAAATTCTCCAATCAAAAGACACAGAATGGCTGAATGGATAAGAAAACAAGCTCCCAAAATATGCTGCCTTAAAGCGACTCCCTTTAAACATAAAGGCACACACAAACAGAGAGAAGGAATGGAAAAAGACACTCCAAGCAAATGGTAACCCCCCTACTCCCCACAAAAAAAAGTAGGGGTAGCTACACTTACATCAGACAAAATGGACTTTAAACTAAAAATCATATAAATAAATAAATAAATAAGAAGGTCATTATCCATTATATAATTTTTTAAAAGTCAATCCATAATGTCATAGCAATTGTAAATATCTGTGCATCCAACATCAAAGTACCAAAATACATACAACAAAAACTAACAAATCTAAAAGGAGAAATAAACATCAATACAATAATAGTTGGAGATTTTAATACTCCACTCTCAACAATGGATAGATCATTCTGATGGAGAACAAGGAAACAGTCTATTTAAACAACAATACAGTCCAAATGGCCTAACAGACATATGTAGAACATTCTAGTCAACAGCAGAATTCACATTATTCTTGAGTGCACATGGAACATTTTTTAGGAGAGACCAAATGTTAGGCCATAAAACAATTCTTCAATAAGACTGAAATCATAACAAGAGGAAAACTGGAAAAAAATCACAAATACATGGAAATTAAACACTTTCCTGAACAACCAATGGATCGAAGAAGAAATTAAAGATAGAAAAGTTTGAGACAAATCAAAATGTAAACAAAACATACCAGAACTTATGGGATGCAGAGAAAAGCAGTTCTAAGCGTGAAGTTTACAGCAATAAACACTTACATTAAGAAGCAAGAATGATCCCAAATAAACAAACTAATTCTATTCCTTAGGAACTTGAAAAATAACAAGCTGAGCCAAAAGTTAGCAGGAGGAAGAAAATAAAGATTAGAGCAGAAATTAAAGAAACAGAGAACAGGAAAATAGAAACCATTACGCAAACTAGGAGTTGGTTCTTTGAAAAGAAACAAAACTGACAAACTCTAAGCTGGACTATCCAAGGAAAAAGGAGAGAAGACGACCCAAATCAAAATTTTAAATGAAAAAGGAGACATTACAACTGATACCACAGAAATACAAAAGATCATAAGATGCTACTGTGAACAAGTATATGCTAACAAACTGGATAATCTAGAAGAAATGGAAAAATTCTTAGAAACGTACAACCTACCATGGCTGAATCAGGAATAGAAAATCTGAATAGACCAATTACTAGTAAGGAAATTGAATCAGTAATCTAAAACCTCCCCATGAAGAAAAGCCAAGGGCCAAATTGCTTCACTGGTGAATTTTACTGAACATTTTGAGAATAACTAAGACAAATCCTTCTCAAACTCTTCCAAAAAATTGAAGAGGGAACACTTCCAAACTCATTTTACAAGGCCAGCATTATCCTGATACCAAAGCCAGATAAGGACGTTACAAGAAAAGAAAACTACAGCCCAATATCCCTAATGAATGTAGTTGCAAGTATTCTCAACAAAATACTAGCAAAACCAAGTTTAGCAGGCACATTAAAAGGATCATCCACCATGATCAAGTGGAATTTATCCCTGGGATGAAAGGACCATTCAACATATGTAAATCAATGTGGTACATTACGTTAACAGAATGAAAGAAAAGAATAATATGATAATCTCAATGGACAAAGAAAAAGCATTTGATAAAATTCAATATCTGTTCAATTAGGCCTAGAAGGAACATAACTTGACATAATAAAAGACAACAAGTGACAAGCCCACAACCAATATTATACTCGATGGTGAAAAGTTTACAGCTTTTCCTCTAAGATCAGGAAAAAGACAAGTGTGCCCACTCTCACCACACCTAATCAACATAGTACTGGAAGTCTTAGCTAGAGCAGTCAGGCAAGAGAAACAAAGGCATCAGAATTAAAAAGGAAGAAGTCAGATTGTCTCTATTTGCAGATGACATGATTTTATATATAGAAAATCCTAAAAACTCCACCAAAAAACTGTTAGAACTAATCAATGAATTTGGTAAGGTTGCAGGATACAAAATTAACATACAAAAATCAGCAGCGTTTCTATACACTAACAATGAATTTTATGAAAAATAAATAAATCCCATTTATAATAGCATTAAAAACAATAAAATAGTAATAAATTTAACCAAAGAGGTGAAAAATTTCTACTCTGAAAATTACATTTCCATTGATGAAAGAAATAGAAGACACAAATAAATGGAAAGGTATTCATGCTCATGGATTGGAAGATTAATATTGTTGAAATGTCAGTACTACCAAAAGCCACCTGTAGATTCAATGCAATCCCTGGAGTTTGGGATTAAAATATACACACTACTATATACAAATTGGATAACTAACAAGGTCCTATGGTACAGCACAGGGAACTACACTCAATATCTTATGATAACCTATAATGGAAAATAATCTAAATATATATAAATAAAAATCATCTATATATATATGTACATATATCTGAATCACTTTGCTGTACAACTGAAACTAACACATTGTAAATCAACTATATTTCAATAAAAGTTAAAAAAATAAGATTCTAATGGCATTTTTTTTTTTACAGAAATAGAAAAAGACACTCCTAAAATTTGTATAGTACCACCTAAAACCCTGAATAGCCAAAATAATAAGAAAGAAGAACAATGAAGGGGGCATCACACTTCCTGATTTCAAGCTATACTATAAAGATATAGTAATTAAAATAGTATGGTACTGGGATTAAAAAAAGACAAAGAGACCAATGGAACCGAATCAAGCATATGCCTAACAAATTAAGCGTAGAAGGAACATATCTCAACATAATAAAGGCCATAAATGACAAGCACCCAGCCAACATCATAAATCATATAAGGCCAACTAATATTTGACAATGGAGTCAAGAATACTCAATGGAGAAAAGACAGTCTCTTCAATAAATGGCAGTGGGAAAATAGATTATTCACATGTAAAAGAATCAAACTTGACCCCTATCTTATACCACTCACAACCATTAAAATGGATGAAATACTTAAATGTAAGAACTGAAATCATGAAACTTCTAGCAGAAAACATAGGAAAAAAGCTCCTTGACATGGGTCTTGTTAACGAATTGTTTGAAGTCATACCTAACGTACAAGCAACAAAAGCAAAAATAAATACACGGACTACATCGAACTAAAAGGCTTCTGCATACCAAAAGAAACTATCAACAAAGTGAAAAGACAACCTATGGAATAGGAAAATATTTGCAAACCATGTATCTGTTATTTATAAAATATATAAAGAGCTCATACAGTTTAGCAAAAAACCAAGTAATCCAATATAAAAATGGGCAAAAAAAAACCCTCAAAGGACATTTTTTCAAATAAGATATACAAATGGCCAATAGGTACATGAAGGGATGCTCAATATCACTAGTAATTAGGGAACTGCAAATTAAAACTGCAATGAGATATCACCTTACACCTGTTATAACGGTCATCATCCAAAAGACAAGAAACAACAAATGCTGACGTGGATGTGGAGAAAAGGGAACCCTTGTGTTGGTGGGATTGTAAATTGGTGCAGCCACTATGGAAAACAGTACAAAGTTTCCTCAAAAAATTAAAAACGGAACTACCATATGATCCAGCAAGTCCACTTCTGGGAATATATCCAAAGGAAATGAGAACACTAACTCAGATATCTGTAATCCCAGGTTCATAACATTAGTTACAACAGCCAAGACATGAAAACAACCTAATGTCCATCAAGGGATGAATGGATAAAGATGATGTGGTATCATATACAATGGAATATGGTTCAGCCATTAAAAAAATGAGCAAATTCTACCATTTGCAACAACATAGATGGATCTTGTAGGCATTATACTAAGTGAAATAAATTAGAGAAAGACAAATACTGTATGATCTCACTTATACAGGAAATCTAAAAACTAACACACCAAACTCATACAAAAAGATCAGAGATCAGACTGGTTATTAGAGGGGACAATGAGGGGTGAGGGGAGGGGGAATTGGAGGAAGTTGATCAAAAGGTATAAACTTCCAGTTACAAGCAAGTACTAGGAATGTAAGCTACAACATGATACAGTTAACACTGCTGTATGATATACAGTATAGGAAATCTGTTAAAAGAGTAGACCCTAAGAGTTCTCATTACCAGGTGAAATTTTTTTCCTTTTGTTGTGTCTATGAGATGATGGATGTTAGACCTATTGTCATCATTTCAAAATCTATGTAAATCAAACTATATTGTACACTTTAAACTTTATACCATGGTACATGTCAATTATTTCCCAATAAAACTGGAAAAAATAGTTGAATAAATAAAAAAGAGGTGTTTGGTGGGGGACAAAGGGGTTCATATAAAAAATAACTGAATTCACTGGGGTGTATATTTCACTAACATAGGAGGAGTGAGACGAGCTTTTTTGGAAATAAAAAGTGTTTATTCTTAGTCTAAGGTAGACTGTTTATCACAAGTTTTGTCTGGCTTTCCTATCAAGACATTATTCTTTTGATAATTTCTAGAGTTGCCTTTCTATCGTCATTTAGCAAAGCACCCTCACCATTCGTCCCTTTTAAGGAATAAAAGGCCAAGCAGATGAGGCAAAGTCTCAGTTTGTTTCCTTCACAAAGTGAAGCTAATGTTTTCTGAAGCAAGAACCCAGAGAGTTGTCATTAGTTGGTAGCACTGATATAGGGTTTAGGCGACTCACGCTGTCTCCTTAAATGTTTTCAGAATACGTTAACGTGAATGAACATTACAATTCTGTTGCCAAATGCTTTCAGGGATGTGAAAATGAATAATTTGGGTAAAAACTGGGAAATCTCTCAGATAAATGCTTCTCTTTGATTGAACAGGGACAGGATGTAATTGCCCTAGTGTGCTGTAATTTGGAAGGGCTTCTGGAGAAGATCCATGTCTTTTAAAAATTAAGTATATGTTCGGCTTTAACGGTAAGCTTTATAAGGATTCATGCCATTGCGTAGTGCAGAAAGGAAGTTGAATTAGAAAGGCTATAAAACAAGACATGAACAAATGAAAAAATAAAGAGTCAAAGTTCTCTTAATTTTTTTCTTTACCCATAAAATGCCCTGGATCTATTTGACTGTTTCTTGAAGAATTTCTTTACTCCATATGCTTCTCTTGGTATTATTTATGTGGTACAGCTGCCACAGGGTGTTTTTTTTAAAAAACTATTAAATACAAGATATAAAAACCAATCCATATTGAAAACCACAAGGGCCCACAGCTCAGAAATGAAGCATATATATTTCCAAGTATTTTAATTTTTCTGAAAAGTCACATAAGTACAATATTTCTCAACTTCAAAAGGCCAAACTAACCAGGTGGTAGTGAAACACTGTTCTCTAGTGAAGGCATTAAGCCTTTTGTCTGTGACAATCCTAAATAGAGAGCGCTGTTCACTCTTATTTTATTCCTACCATCCTAGCCTGGAACTAGGTCTATGTATATTTTGGTGGATATGTACTTTTTGCTTGTATTACAATGTGTACAGCCAACAACTATTTCTATACAGCACCTAAACTGAGTACCAAGAATCCTTGATGCTTTCAAAGAAACTGATATATAGAACTTTAGGAAATACAGAATGTCTAGCCAGAAAATCTCTGCATTTAACTAAAAGGAACATAAGAGTTCAGGATTTTCAGTTTTGACTGAAAGAATAGGGGAAAGAAAAAAATCTAAACTGGACATAGTCCACCATGAACCTGCTTTTCTGTTCAAAGCATTTTGTTAGAATCGTGCATAAATGGAACTGAAGCTATACATCTGCTTTTTCATCCACAATCTCAATTACCAACATAGAACCGAAGCAAACTTTGGAGATGACATAGTAATTGAGTTTTTCCAAGCTAATTAGGGGCTACGCCAAACAAGTAGACACCCAACAAATGTAAGTCGATTCCTCCTTTTATTCACCAACAGTGAAAAGAGTCAAACTAAGCTCTTTAAAATGTGTCTTCCCATTTTTTGGCTCTTGCAAATAACAGACACATTATAATGCCTGAGAGCTCAGATTCAGGAGAATATTTTGAAAGAAGTCATGAATCTGAGAAATTCTATGCTCTAGTCCTGTCTGTTCGCATATGGAGAAAGCCGGGCCCAGAGGGGTGAAGCTCAGGGCCTGCATCCCACACAGCTTGGCAGTGGCAGAGCCAAGGCAAGAACTTAAATAATTTTACCTTCAGGCTCACGATCTTCCCACTGTGCCATGCTGCCTTCTCTTTACTGTGACAGGTGTGGCAGCCTTAACTACATTATCCCTCCCATACTACTCCAGTGACTTGCTGGTTTTCTATAAATGCTAAGTCATCTGAGGAATTAGTAAAGGGAATACCTCAATGATACACGGAGGCAGTGTATAATCATGCATCATGTTAACTGTGATTCTTTCAGAGTCCCGAACGATAGACCCTTGAATGAACCCACCAAGCTGACCACTGGTACCTGATCAGTTTACATTTGACACGCTTTTTGTAGCTGAGTACATGGTAAACATTTTTCTTTTTCTTTTCTAGCTTTGAGGTATAACTGACAAAAATTATATGTATTTAAGGTCTGCAACTTGATGTCTTGATATACATATACCTTGTGAAGTGATCTACATGGTAAACTTTTCATGCTGGCTTATAATTTTACAAGGTTCAATCACAAAGAAAATACCTTGTTTAGAAATAATATTGAATCTAAAATGACAGTGCTAGAGTAGCAGAAGAAAAACATTTTACCAGGCACATGCTCATGTATAAAAAGAGTTTATTTTTTTGCTTTGGAAGCTCAGTTATGCTTGTTTAGCATAACATGTTTATAGTGAGAGAGCAGTTAATATATTAGCATGTGTCATCCATTACATTCCTGACAGGAAATTGAGCACAGATAAATGGGACCTTAAGGAGCCGTCCAATTCCTGCATTTATACTTAGTCTGGGAGCCAGAGAAGAGGCAAAGCAATGCACATAAGTATAAATATGCATGACCAGTAGAGTGGTGATATTCAGATGACTTTCTGTCATCAACAAGCCAGTTGAACACACACAGACGTTAAAGACTTTTTTTGTTGTTTTTTTTTAACATAGAAGTTTTTTTCCTCCAATGCATCTCTGCCATGTCTGATTGTTTTCATTGGTTGAGTGGGCAGTTTTCTTAAGCTACTTTACATTCTGTATTAGTTTGCTAGGGTTTCCATAAAATACCACAAACTGGGTGGTTAAACAATAGGTGTTCGTTTTCTCGCGGTTCTGGAAGCTAGAAGTCCTAGTTCAGCATGTCAGGAGGGCTAGTTCCTCCTGAGGGCTGTGAGGAGAGGATCTGTTTCATGCCTCTCCTAGCTTCAGAGAGCTTGCTGGTAATTTTTGCTGCTGCAAAACTCCGATCTTCTTCCTTACTGGGCATGGCCATGGAATGATATTCTGGCCAATGAGATGTGAGCAAAAGCACTGAGAGCAGGTTCTGGGCAATATCCTTAATGAAAGTTGCTTTCCCTCCACTTCCTCTGCCTCCCTTCCCTTCACCTGGAACATGGACATGGTATGAGCCCACTTCAACCTTACATATGAGGGAAACATCCTAGGGCAGTAATACTCAAACTTTATGCTTTCTGGATTCCTTTAAACTCTTAAAAATTGAGGACCTCAAAGAGCTTTAATTTATCTATTGATATTCATGATGCTTGATATGAAGTGAGAACATTTAAATATTTATTTTAAAGCAACCATGAATCCATTATATGTTAATGTAAACAAAAGTTTTAGTGGAAGATAACACATAAAACAATTCAGTGAAAAGTGTGGCATTGTTTTACATTTTTGTAAATCTCTTTAAAGTCTAACAATAGAAGACAGCTAGACTCTCAGTTCTGCATTTAGTTTGTTGTGGCATCACGTATCATGTAACCTGTGGAATACTTCACAGCATACCCATGAGAAAATGAAAATGACAGAAATGCCTTAATATTTTTATAAAAATAAGTTCTTTTGAAAATAAGATCACTGATAAAAGAAATCGAAGATGATGCAATCAGATGGAAAAATACCACATTCACAGACTGGAAGAATATTGTTAAATTGACCAGACTACCCAAGGCAAACTACAGATTCAATGCAATCCCTATCAAAATACCAATGGTGGCAGAGCCTCAAGATGGCAGAAGAGTAAGACGTGGAGATCACCTTCTTCCCCACAAATATATCAGAAATACATATACATGTGGAACAACTCCTACAGAACACCTACTGAATGCTGGCAGAAGACCTCAGACCTCCCAAAAGGCAAGAAACGCCCCCACGTACCTGGGTAGGGCAAAAGAAAAAACAGAGACAAAAGAATACGGACGGGACCTACACCAGTGGGAGGGAGCTGTGAAGGAGGAAAGGTTTCCACACACTAGAAGCCCCTTCGTGGGTGGAGACTGCGGGTGGCGGAGGGGGGGGAGCTTCGGAGCCTTGGAGGAGAGCACAGCAACAGGGGTGCGGAGGGCAAAGTGGAGAGATTCCCGCACAGAGGATCGGTGCCAACCAGCACTCACTAGCCCGAGAGGCTTGTCTGCTCACCCCAGGGGGTGGGTGGGGCTGGGAGCTGAGGCCCGGGCTTCGGTAGGATCTGAAGCACCTGCTCCTTTAACCCCGTCCTGTCTGAGCAAAGAACAGACATCCTCAGGCGACCTACACACAGAGGCGGGGCCAAATCCAAAGCTGAAACCTGGGAGCTGTGCGAACAAAGAGAAAGGGAAACCTCTCCCAGCAGCTTCAGGAACAGTGGATTAAATCTCCACCATCAACTTGATGTACCCGGCATCTGTGGAATACCTGAATAGACAACAAATCATCCCAAATTGAGGAGGTGGACTTTGGGAGCAACGATATAAATATATTTTTTCCATTTTCTCATTTTGTGAGTGTGTATGTTTATGCTTCTGTGTGTGATTTTTGTCTGTATAGCTTTGCTTTTACCATTTGTCCTAGGGTTCTGTCGGTCCATTTTTTTTTTTTTTAAAGTATAGTTTTTAGCACTTGTTATCATTGCTGGATTTGTTTTTTGGTTTGGTTGCTCTCTTCTTTCTTTCTTTTTTATTACTTAAAAAATATTTTTTATTTTAATAACTTTATTTTATTTTTACTTTATCTTCTTCCTTCCTTCTTTCTTTTCTCCCTTTTATTCTGAGCTGTATGGATGACAGGCTCTTCGTGCTCCAGCCACACATCAAGGCTGTGCCTCTGAGGTGGGAGAGCCAAGTTCAGGACACTGGTCCACAAGAGACCTTCCAGCTCCACATAATATCAAACGGCAAAAATCTCCCAGAGATCTCCATCTCAACGCCAAGACCCAGCTCCACTCAACGACCAGCAAGCTACAGTGGTGGACGCCCTATGCCAAACAACTAGCAAGACAGGAACACAACCCCATCCATTAGCAGAGAGGCTGCCTAAAACCGTTATAAGACCACAGACACCCCAAAACACACCACCAGACGTGGACCTGCCCACCAGAAAGACAAGATCCAGCCTCATCCATCAGAACACAGGCACCCGTCCCCTCCACCAGGAAGCCTACACAACCCACTGAACCAACCTTAGCCACTGGGGACAGACACCAAAAACAACGGGAACTACAAACCTGCAGCCTGCGAAATGGAGACCCCAAACACAGGAAGCTAAGCAAAATGTGAAGACAGAGAAACAAACAGAAGATGAAGAAGCAAGGCAAAAACGCACCAGACCTTACAAATGAAGAGGATATAGGCAGTCTACCTGAAAAAGAACTCAGAGTAATGACAGTAAAGATGATCCAAAATCTTGGAAATAGAATGGAGAAAATACAAGAAACGTTTAACAAGAACCCAGAACTAAAGAGCAAACAAACAGAGATGAACAACAGAGTAAATGAAATTAAAAATTCTCTAGAAGGGATCAATAGCAGAACAACTGAGGCAGAAGAACAGATAAGTGATCTGGAAGATAAAAGAGTAGAAACAACTACTGCAGAGCAGAATAAAGAAAAAAGAATGAAAAGAATTAAGGACAGTCTCAGAGACCTCTGGGACAACATTAAATGCACCAACATTCAAATTACAGGGGTCCCAGAAGAAGAAGAGAAAAAGAAAGAGACTGAGAAAATATTTGAAGAGATTATAGTTGAAAACTCCCCTAATAAGGGAAAGGAAATAGTCAATCCCATCCAGGAAGCACAGAGAGTCCCATACAGGATAAATCCAAAGAGAAACACGCCAAGACACGTATTAATCAAACTATCAAAATTTAAATACAAAGAAAAAATATTAAAAGCAGCAAGGGTAAAACAACAAGTAACATACAAGAGAATCCCCATAAGGTTAACACCTGATCTTTCAGCAGAAACTCTGCAAGCCAGAAGGGAGTGGCAGGACATATTTAAAGTGATGAAGCAGAAAAAGCTAAAACCAAGATTACTCTACCCAGCAAGGATCTCATTCAGATTTGACAGAGAAATTAAAACCTTTACAGACAAACAAAAGCTAAGAGAATTCAGCACCATTACACCAGCTTTACAACAAATGCTAAAGGAACTTCTCTAGGCAAGAAACACAAGAGAAGGAAAAGAGCTACAATAATAAACCCAAAAAATTAAGAAAATGGTAATAGGAACATACATATTGATAATTACCTTAAATGTAAATGGATTAAATGCTCCCACCAAAAGACATAGACTGGCTGAATGGATACAAAAACAAGACCCGTATATATATGCTGTCTACAAGAGATCCACCTCAGACCTAGGGACACATACAGACTGAAAGTGAGGGGATGGAAAAAGATATTCCATGCAAATGGAAATAAAAGAAAGCTGGGGTAGCAATTCTCATATTAGACAAAATACACTTTAAAACAAAGACTATTACAAGAGACAAAGAAGGACACTACATAATGATCAAGGGATCAATCCAAGAAGAAGATATAACAAATGTAAATATTTATGCACCCAACATAGGAGCACCTCAATACATAAGGCAAATACTAACAGCCATAAAAAGGGACATCGGCAGTAACACAATCATAGTAGGGGACTTTAACACCCCACTTTCACCAATGGACAGATCATCCAAAATGAAAATAAATAAGGAAACACAAGCTTTAAATGATACATTAAACAAGATGGACTTAATTGATATTTATAGGACATTCCATCCAAAAACAACAGAATACACATTCTTCTCAAGTGCTCATGGAACATTCTCGAGGATACATCATATCTTGGGTCACATATCAAGCCTTTGTCAATTTAAGAAAATGAAGAAAATGAAGGAAACGATAGCAAATATCAATAAAACTAACAGCTGGTTCTTTCAAAAGATAAACAAAACTGATAAACCACTAGCCAGACTCATCAAGAAAAAAAGGAAGGGCTTACCTGGTGGCACAGTGGTTGAGAGTCCGCCTGCCGATGCAGGGGACACGGGTTCGTGCCCCGGTCCAGGAAGATCCCACATGCCGCAGAGTGGCTAGGCCCATGAGCCATGGCCGCTGAGCCTGTGCGTCTGGGGCCTGTGCTCCGCAATGGGAGAGGCCACAACAGTGAGAGGCCCGTATACTGCCCCCCCCAAAAAAAAAAAAAAAGAAAAAAAGGGAGAACACTCAAGTCAATAGAATTAGAAATGAAAAAGGAGAAGTAACAACTGGCATTGCAAAAATACAAAGGAACATGAGAGATTACTACAAGCAACTATATGCCAACAAAATGGACAAACTGGAAGAAATGGACAAATTCTTAGAAATGCACAACCTGCCAAGACTGAACAGGGAAGAAACAGAAAATATGAACAGACCAATCACAAGCACTGAAATTGAAACTGTGGTTAAAAATCTTCCAACAAACAAAAGCGCAGGACCAGATGGCTTCACAGGCGAAGTCTACAAACATTTAGAGAAGAGCTAACACCCATCCTTCCCAAACTCTTCCAAAATATAGCAGAAGGTGGAACACTCTCAAAATCATTCTACGAGGCCACCATCACCCTGATACCAAAACCAGACAAAGATGTCACAAAGAAAGAAAACTATAGGCCAATATCACTGATGAACATAGTTGCAAAAATTCTCAAGAAAATACTAGCAAACAGAATCCAACAGCACATTAAAAGGATCATACACCATGATCAAGTGGGGTTTATCCCAGGAATGCAAGGGTTCTTCAATATATGCAAATCAATGTGATACACCATATAACAAACTAAAGAAGAAAAACCATATGATCATCTCAACAGATGCAGAGAAAGCTTCTGACAAAATTCAACACCCATTTATGATAAAAACCCTCCAGAAAGTAGGCATAGAGAGAAGTTTCCTCAACATAATAAAGGCCATATATGACAAATCCACAGCCAACATTGTCCTCAATGGTGAAAACCTGAAACCATTTCCACTAAGATCAGGAACAAGACAAGGTTGCCCACTCTCACCACTATTATTCAACATAAGTTTTGAAGTTTTAGCCACAGCAATCAGAGAAGAAAAAGAAATGAAAGGAATCCAAATCGGAAAAGAAGAAGTAAAGCTGTCACTGTTTGCAGATGACATGATACTATACATAGAGAATCCTAAAGCTGCTACCAGAAAACTACTAGAGCTAATCCATGAATTTGGTAAAGTAGCAGGATACAAAATTAATGCACAGAAATCTCTTGCATTCCTATACACTAATGATGAAAAATCTGAAAGTGAAATTAAGAAAACATTCTCATTTACCATTGCAACAAAAAGAATAAAATATCTAGGAATAAACCTACCTAAAGAGACAAAAGACCTGTATGCAGAAAATTATAAGACACTGATGAAAGAAATTAAAGATGATACAAACAGATGGAGAGATATACCATGTTCTTGGATTGGAAGAATCAACATTGTGAAAATGACTATATGACCCAAAGCAATCTACAGATTCAATGCAATCCCTATCAAACTACCACTGGCATTTTTCACAGAACTATAACAAAGAATTTCACAGTTTGTATGGAAACACAAAGGACTCCGGATAGCCAAAGCAGTCTTGAGAAGGAAACATGGAGCTGGAGGAATCATGCTCCCTGACTTCAGACTATACTACAAAGCTACAGTTATCAAGACAGTATGGTACTGGCACAAACACAGAAATATAGATCAACGGAACAGGACAGAAAGCCCAGAGATAAACCCACACACATATGGTCACTTTATCTTTGATAAAGGAGGCAACAATATACAGTGGAGAAAAGACAGCCTCTTCAATATGTGGTTCTGGGAAAACTGGACAGCTACATGTAAAAGAATGAAATTAGAACACTCCCTAACACCATACACAAAAATAAACTCAAAATGGATTAAAGACCTAAATGTAAGGCCAGACACTATCAAACTCTTAGAGGAAAACATAGGCAGAACACTCTATGACATAAATCACAACAAGATCCCTTTGGACCCACCTCCTAGAGAAATGGAAATAAAAACAAGAATAAACAAATGGGACCTAATGAAACTTCAAAGCTTTTGCACAGCAAACCATAAACAAGATGAGAAGACAACCCTCAGAACGGGAGAAAATATTTGCAAATGAAGCAACTGACAAAGGATTAATCTCCAAAATTCAAAAGCAGCTCATGCAGCTCAATATCAAAAAAGAAACAACCCAATCCAAAAATGGGCAGAAGGCCTAAATAGACATTTCTCCAAAGAAGATATACAGATTGCCAGCAAACACATGAAAGAATGCTCAACATCATTAATCATTACAGAAATGCAAATCAAAACTACAATGAGATACCATCTCCCACTGGTCAGAATGGCCATCATAAAAAATGTACAAACAATAATTGCTGGAGAGGGTGTGGAGAAAAGGCAACCCTATTGCACTGTTGGTGGGAATGTAAATTGATACAGCCACTATGGAGAACTGTATAGAGGTTCCTTAAAAAACTAAAAATAGAACTACCATACGACCCAGCAATCCCATTACTGGGTTATATACCCTGAGAAAACCATAATTCAAAAAGAGTCATGTGCCAAAATGTTCATTGCAGCTCTATTTACAATAGCCAGGACATGGAAGCAACCTAAATGTCCATCAACAGATGAATGGATATAGAAGATGTGTCACATATATACAATAGAATATTACTCAGCCATAAAAAGAAACGAAACTGAGTTATTTGTAGTGAGGTGGATGGACCTAGAGTCTGTCTTACAGAGTGAAGTAAGTCAGAAAGAGAAAGACAAATACTGTATGCTGACACATATATATGGAATGTTAAAAAAAAAAAAAAAAGGTCATGAAGAACCTAGTGGCAAGACGGCAATAAAGATGCAAACCTACTAGAGAATGGACTTGAGGGTACAGGGAGGGGGAAGGGTAAGCTGGGACAAAGTGAGAGAGTGGCATGGACATATATACACTACCAAATGTAAAATAGATAGCTAGTGGGAAGCAGCCGCATAGCACAGGGAGATCAGCTCAGTGCTCTGTGACCACCTAGAGGGGTGGGATAGGGAGGGTTGGAGGGAGGGAGACGCAAGAGGGAAGAGATATGGGGATATATGTATAACTGATTCACTTTGTTATAAAGCAGAAACTAACACACCATTGTAAAGAAATTATACTCAATAAAGATGTTTAAAAAAATACCAATGGCATTTTTCATAGATCTAGAACAAATAATTCTAAAATTTGTACAGAAACAAAAAAGACTCCTAATAGCCAAAGAAATCTTGAGAAAGAAGAACAGAGTGGAGGAATCATGCTCCTTGACTTCAGACCATATTACAAACCTACAAAAATTAAAATAGTGTGCTACTGGCACAAAACCACATGGATCAATGGAACAGAATAAAGAGTCCAGAAACAAACCCACACACCTATAGTTAATTGATCTTAGACAAAGGAGGCAAGAATACATAATGGGGAAAAGACAGTCTCTTCAATAAGTAGTCTTGGTAAAACAGGACAGCTACATGTAAAAGAAAGAAATTAGAACGTTTTCTCACACCATATACAAAAATATACTCAAGAGGGATTGAAGACCTAAATGTAAGACCAGACACCATAAAACTCCTAGAAGAGAACATAGGCAAAACACTCTGACATAAATTGTAGCAGTATTTTTTCAATCTGTCTCCTAAGGCAAAAGAAATTAAAGCAAAAATGAACAAATGGAACCTAATTAAACTTAAAAGCTTTTGCACAGCAAAGGAAATCAACAAAAATACAACCTACTGAATGGGAGAAAATATTTTCAAATGATATGATCAATAAGGGGTTAACATCCAAAATATATAGTCATACAACTCCCTATCAAAAAAACAACCCAGTAAAAAAATGTGTAAAATAGACATTTTTCCAAGGAAGACATACAGATGGCCAATAAGCACATTGAAAGATATTCAGCATCACTAATCAGAGAAATGTGAATCAAAACCACAGTGAGATCATCTCACACTTGTCAGAATGGCCATCATCAAAAAGACCACAAAAAACAAATGTTGGTGAGGATGTGGAGAAAAGGGAACCCTAGTACAGTGTTTGTGGGAATGCAAATTTGTGAAGCCACTATGGAAGACAGTATGATGGTTCCTCAAAAAAACAAAAATAGAAACTACCAGGAAGATCAATCAAGATGGCAAAGTAGGAAGATGTGGAACTCACCTCTCCGCACGAGCACATCAAAAATACATCTGTGTGTGGAAGAATTCTCACTGAAAACTAACTAGAAACTGGCCGAGAGACCACGGCTGTAAGAGCCACACAATCAGGTACAAAGGGAAGAGAAATGATCAGGTCAGAATCTGTGCCCCTGGAAGGGGACTCAGAGCAAAAGTGAGATTACACAGGAGGAGATCCACCATGGGGAGTGCGTGGTTTGAACCACATATTGGGCACCCCAGTCGGGGTGAAGCTGTTCTGCCTGGCCCAAAACCTTGAGGGTGGTAGAAGGTAATAATACTGAGTGATGTCTGCTCTGGCTCCAAAGGGCCAGAGTGAAGCCACAGGCCCACCTCAGAGAAGAGGCATGAGCCCAGATCCCCTGGGCCTATGTGCTGCTGGGGTGGATCTTGTTTCTGGCCCACAGGGATGCCCTGCTGGGCCTGTAGCCAGATCAATGCCTCGACTGGCCTGAGCAAGGTGACTGGGCAGGACTGGCAGGCCTGGAGAGGGGCGGAGGGAGGTGAGGCTGGGGTACCACTACTCCTGCAGCCACGCAGGCTCTGCAGCCACCACTCCAGCTGGTAGACGTACTCTGTGGCCTGGTTGAGTCAGTCAAACTGGCAAGTAGGGCCTCAAACATGGCTTGGAGGCAGGAGGGCTCAGGCTCAGGCTCCCCTCAGGGTCCCGGCTGGCCCAGGCTCATGCTCAGCCCGTCCAGCTGGCTGGAGTTGGTGGAGGTTGAAAGAGGCCCTCTACTGGGTGGGAAGATGAACCCACCTTGACTGGTTGGAGAGCTGGTGAAACTAACAGGAGGGCTGTGGGAAACCCAAACTCCACTCAAGAGGAATATATGCATGTTTGCTTGCTCCTGAGGCAGGGCAGAGTGGCCAGATTGCAAACTGCTGGAGTGGTTGCCCAATTCCCTGCGACCGGCCCTGTGTGTGTGCCCCAGCCTGAGCCCAGTGAACTCTTTAGCCCAACTTATTAAGCACAGCTCCACACTGGAACAAGAGCCATCACAACAAAGGAAAGAGCTAGGCCATAAGATGCAGAGGCCACTCAGACCCAAAGCAGCATCTGAGTAGGGTGGTGGCCGCCATTACTGGCACTTTCACAGGTAGTGTATCAGAAGCATTCCTGATCTCTGATGGCAGGTGGACCACCATAGGCCGTGCATCAACACATGCTGAGTTCACATGGGCCCTGCCTGCCCTGCAGTGCAGCTCCACACCAGGGTGGGGGTGGCAGATGCCAAGGGGAGAGAGCAGATGTGAGGGACGAAAGAGACTCAGACCCGAGCATTGTCTGAGCAGGGCTGAGGAAGCTATTACTGGTGCTTGTTCAGGCAGCACACCAAAAGCAGCCTGGACCACTCTCTGTGGACAGACCACCACACCTCATACCCTGTCACAAACTGAGAGCGCTCACAGGGCCCTCTTGCTCTAGCACTGCTCCTGTCAGGGCCAAGGGTGCTGGTGCTGGCATGGAAGAGAGCTCACATTTAAAAGGGGCAGAGTCAGCTTGGATATGACCCTCAGGGTTTCTGCTCCAATAATTTGGGACCAGGGCCTGGACCTGCCTCTGACAGGTGATGGACCCTGAATAGAGGAGAATCCCTGCCTCACACCTGGATCTGGCCCTAGTGCCCCTCCATCTCCAGCCCCACCTCCTACCAAGGTTATAGCTGCCAGCACACCCTGAGGTAAGATGTGACTAGTGTTCATGTCAAATCCAGCTCTCCTACTAAAGCCACTGGGCACAGGCAGATTGTATAGGGCTACTTCCACATAAGGATACCACTTCAAGACTGCAATATTTAACTGTTTCACCTAAATTCATAGAGACAGAGAAAGTTAAACAAAATGAGAAAACAGAGAAACTAGTCTCCATTGAAAGAACAAGAGAAAATTCCTGAAAACATAATGAAACAGAAACAATTTACCAGATAAAGAGTTCAAAGCATTAGTAATAAGGATGCTAACTGAATTAGATGAATACAGTGAGAATTTTAACAAGGAACTAGGAAATATTAAAAAGAACCCGTCAGAACTGAAGAATACAATAACTGAAATGAAAAACACACTAGAAGGAATTGATAGCAGACCAAGGGATAAGGAAGAATGCATAAGTGACCTAGAAGATAGAATGGAAATCATCCAATCAGAGCAGCAAAAAGGAAAAAAAAAAGTTTAAGAGATCTCTGGGATAACATCAAGCATCCCAACATTCCCATAATAGGGGTCCCAGAAGGCGAAGAGAGAAAGGGGTTGACAAGGTATTTGAGATTATGGCTAAAATCTTCACAAACCTGAAAAAGTATATCCAAGTACAGGAAGCACATAGGGTCCCAAACAAGATGAACCCAAACAGACCCACATCAAAACATATCATAATTAAAACAGCAATAGTTAGAGAATTCTAAAAGTAGGAAGAGAAAAACCAAAGTCACGTGCAAGGGAACCTCCTAAGGCTATCAGCTGATTTCTCTGTAGAAGCTATGCATGCCAGAAGGGAGTGGTATGATATATTCAAAGTGCTGAAAGGGAAAAATCTGTAACCCAGGATACTCTACCCAGCAGGGTCATCATTTAGAATTGAAGGAGAGATAAAGAACTTCTCAGACAACCAAAACTAAGAATTCATCAATACTAAATCTACACTAAAAATATGTTAAATGGTCTTCTTTAAGTGGAAAAGAAAAGGCTATAACAAGAAGTAAGAATCTATAGGAAAGGAAATATTCTATTAGGAAAGGCAAATATATAGTAAAGGCTGAGGATCAACCACTCAAATTAGCTAGTATGAAGATTAAAAGACAAAAAATTATAAAAGCAACTATAACTGCAACAAACAGTGAAGGGATAAACATGAAGATATAAATTATGACATCAAAACACAAAATGTGAAGGAGGGGAGTAAAAAAAATGTAGATATTTTAGAACGTGTTTGAACTTAAATATTTAATTACTTTAAATGTCAATGGACTAAATGCTCCAAAAAGCATGGGGTGGCTGATTGGATGAAAAAACAAGACCCATCCATATGCTACTTACAAGACACTTACTTCAGAGCTAAAGACACATACAGGCTGAAAGTGAGGGAATGCAAAAAGATATTTCATGCAAACAGAAATAAGAAACAGGTGTAGTAACACTCATATCAGACAAAATAGCCCTTAAAACAAAGTCTGTAACAAAAGACAAAAAGGGCATTATATAATGATAAAGGGATCAATACAAGGAGAGGATATTATACTCATTAACATATATGCATCCAGTAGAGGAACACCTAAATATATAAAGCAAACATTAACAGACATAAAGGGAGAAACTGACAATAATACAATAATAGTAGGGCACTTTAATATCCCACTTACATCAATGGAGAGATCATCCAGAAAAAAAAATTCAGTAAGGAATGGTCTTAAATGACAAAATAGACCAGTTAGAATTAACAGATATCTACACGACCTTCCATCCCAAACACAGTAGAATACACATTCTTTAAGTGCACACAGGACATTCTCCAGGATAGATGACATGCTAGGCCATGAAACTATTCTTGACAAAGTTGAGAACATAGAAATTATATCAAGCATTTTTTCGACCGCAATGGTATGAAACTATAAGTCAGTTACAGAAAGAAAAATGGGAAAGCACAAATGCGTGTATACTAACAACATTCTACTAAAAAACAATGGATCAATGATGAAATCAAAGAGGAAATCCAAAAACACCTTGAGACAAATGAAAATGGAAACACAACTTTCCAAAATCTATGCAGCAAAAGCATTTCTAGGAGGGAAGTTTATAGAAATACAGGCCTACCTCAAGAAACAAGAAAAATTTCAAATACACAATCTAAATCTACCATCGAACAAAATTAGAAAAAGAACAAATGAAGCCCAAGGTCAGCAGAAGGAAAGAAATAAGATCAGAGAGGAACTAAATTAAATAGAGACTAAAGAAACAACAGAAAATGATCAATGAAATTAAAAGCTGTTTTTTGGAAAAGATAAACAAAATTGATAAACGTTAGCCAGGCTCATCAAGAAGAAAAGAGAGAGGACCAAGTAAACAAAATAAGAAATGATAGAGGAGAAACAGGAGAAACAATCACCAATACAACAGAGATACAAAAAAATCATAAGAGAATGCTATTCACAGTTATATGCCAACAATTCAAACAACTTGGAAGGAATGGACAATTCAAACAACTTGGAAGGAATGGACAAATTTCTAGAAACATACAACCTACCAAGATGAATCAGAAAGACAATTTGAACTGACAAATCACTAGCAGTGAAATTGAATTTGTAGTTAAAAAAAAAAAAAAAACTCCCAGCAAAAAAACAAAAAAGTCCAGGACTGGATAGCTTGACAGTGGAACTGTATCAAAGTAGAGCTAATACTATCCTTCTCAATCCATTCAAAAAATTGAAGAGGACGGATATTCCCAAATTCATTCTACAAGGCCACCATTACCCCAATACTCAAACCAAACAAAGGCACTACTAAAAAAAAAAAAAGAAAAGAAAAGAAAATCACAGGCCAATATCTTTGATGAATATAGTTGCAAACATCCTCAAAATATCAGCAAACTGATTTTATATATATATGCACACACACACACACACACTATATGTATATACACACACATATATATACAAAAGGGATCATACATCTTGATCAAGTGGGATTTATTTCAGGGATGCAGGGATGATTCAATATTCACAAAAATCAACATGATACATCACAATAACAAAAAGGATAAAAATCACATGATCATCTCAATGGATGCAGAAAAAGCATTTGACAAAATGCAATATCCATTCATGATAAAAACTCTCAAAAATGGTGTAGAGGGGTTCCCTGGTGGCGCAGTGGTTGAGAATCCGCCTGCCGATGCAGGGGACATGGGTTTGTGCCCCGGTCCAGGAAGATCCCACACGCCACGGAGTGGCTAGGCCCATGAGCCATGGCCGCTGAGCCTGAGCGTTTGGAGCCTGTGCTCCACAACGGGAGAGGCCACAACAGTGAGAGGCCCGCGTACCGCAAAAAAAAAAAAAAAAAAAAAAAAATGGTGTAGAGGGAATATATATTGACACAATAAAGGCCATTTATGACAAACCCACAGCTAACATCATACTCAACAGTGAAAAGCTGAAAGCCTTTCCTCTAAAATCAAGAACAAGACAAAAATGTCCACTCTAGCAACTTCTATTTAACATAGTATTGGAAGTCCAAGCCACAGCAATCAGACAAGAAATAAAAGGCATCTAAATTGGAAGGGAAGAAGTAAAACTGTCACTACTTGTAAATAACATGTTAATATAAAAACCCTAAAGTCTCCACCAAAAAATTATTAGAATAAGTGAATTCTGTAAAGTTGCAGGATACAAGATTAATATACATAAATCTCTTTCTTTTCTATGAACTAATAATGAACTATCAGAAATAGAAAGCAAAAAAAAACCCCAATAACTCTAAAAATTGAATTTAAAAAAAACCTGGGAATAAACTTAGGAGGTGAGACAACTATACTCTTAAAACTACAAAACATTGATGAAGGAAATTGATGATATAAAGGGAAAGATATCCCATGTTCTTGGACTGGAAGAATCTGTATTATTAAAATGGCCATACCACCCAAAGCAACCTATGGATTTAATGCAATCCCTATCAAAATACCCAGGACGTTTTTCACAGAACTAGAATAAATAATCCTAAAATTTATATGGAACAACAAAAGACCCCAAATATCCAAAGCAATCTTGAGAAAAAAAGAACAAAGCTGGCAGTATCATGCTCCCTGACTTCAGAACATACTACAAAGTTACAGTGATCAAAACACCATGGTACTGACATAAAACCAGAAACATAGATCCATGGAACAGAATAGGGAGCCCAGAAATAAACCCACACACTATGGTCAATCAATCTACAACAAAGGAGGCAAGAACATACAATGCAGAAAAGACAGTCACTTTAAAAAGTGGTGCTGAGAAAACTGGATAGCTACATGTAAAAGAATGAGCTTAGAGCATTTCCTCACACCAATACAAAAATATACTCAAAATTGATTAAAGACCTAAATGTAAGACCTGAAACCCTAAAACTTCTAGAAGAAAACATAGGCAGAGCACTCTTTGACATAAATTTTAGCAATATTTGTTGTCGTCTCCTAAGGCAAAGGAAATAAGAGCAAAAATGAACAAATGGAAACTAATTAAACTTAAAAGTTTTTATTCAGCAAAGGAAACCTTTGACAAAATGAACCACCTGCTGAATGGGAGAAAGTACTTGCAAATGATATGACAAATGAGGAGTCAATATCCAAAGTATATAAACAGGTCATACGATTCAAAAAAAAAAAAACTCAATTAAAAAATGGGAAGACCTGAATAGACATTTTTCCAAAGAAGACATTCAAATGGCCAATAGGCACATGAAAGATGTTCAACATCACTAATCATGGAAATGCAAATCAAAACCACAATGAGAGATCGCCTCACATCTGTCACAATGGCTATCATCAAAAAGTCTACAAATAACAAATCCTGGAAATGTTGTGGAGAAAAGGGAACCCTCCTACACTATTGGTGGGAATGTAAATTGGTGCAGCCACTATGGAGAACAGTGCAGAGGTTCCTCAAAAAACCAAAAATAGAACTACTATCTGATCTAAGCAATTCCACTTCTGGTTATGTATCCAAAAAAAAGCCCTTGAAAACACTCATTCAAAAAGATACACGCACCCCAATGTTCATAGCAGAATATTTACAATAGCCAAGATATAGAGGCAACCCAAGTGCCAACTGATAGATGAATGGATAAAGATGTTTTATATATATATATATATATATATATACACACACAATGGAGTATTAGTCATAAAAGTGAAATTCTGCCATTTGCAACGACATGGATGAACTTACAGAGTATTATGCTTACTGAAATAAGTCAGAGAAAGACAAATACTGTATGCTATCACTTACACATGGAATCTAAAAAATAAAACAAACAAGTATATATGGGAAAATAGAAACAGACTCAGATATAGGGAACAAATTAGTGGTTACCAATGGGGAGAGGGAGGGGGAATGGAAAAGATAGGGGTAGGGGATTAAGAGGTACAACATACTATGTATAAAATAAGTTACAAGCATATATTGTACAGCACAGGGAATACAGCCAATATTTTATGATTATTTTAAACTGAATATAATCCATAAAAATCTTGAATTACTACATTGTACACCTGAAAATAATATAATACTGTATATCAACTATACCTTATTAAAAATAATTTTGATATTGTAAACCCTTGAAAGTGTCTCAGGGACTCCCCAAAAGTCCTTGGACAAGATACCGAGAACCACTGCAGAGGACAAAAGAGACTGGAGTCCCAATATAACTGCATGGAACAGAATCCTCTAACCCCGACACCCCAGACCACCTACCAACATATACCTTCATGTGAATGATAAATAAATCTTCTATCTTCAGTTAGCCACTGTACTTTGATCTCCATTTATGCAGTCAAACCAAAAACCTAAGACAATCATTTGACTAGCAGGGTTGTTTTTCTTAAAGCAGTTAAGAATGAAGTGATATTTCTCGTACAAAGTGTGAACTAAAAGCGGAAAATAAACTGTAGGTTTAGAAAGCCTCCACTATCAAAATAAATGGAAGGAAGTGCCTCTCCTTATGGAAGTTAGGAATGTTTCCAAGCTTTCAGATCTGAAGTGTGCCTGTTTCATTTCGTCTGGTCCACTTTGCTCACTTAGGATACCTGGTGACCCCAGCAGGTAAATGAGTCAGTGGAGAGCCAGTGGAAGGTTTCTGGTAGGGAAGTGATGTGATCAGAGCAATGTTTCAGAAAGAGCAATCGGATAGCCCTGGGCAAGAGCACTAGAAGAAGAGAGGCTAGCAATGGGAGAGCTGGGCAGACGTAAGGTACCATAAGATTCTAGGAGAATAATGAGTCTGGATTAGGTCAGCGGAGAGGAGGAGGAGAGTGGATTGAGAGTATTAATGCCTGGATCACAGTCCCTACACTGTAATAGTTACAGAGAACCATGGCACAGAGCACAGCCCAACTCTGCACCCAGAATATTCCTTAGGACGGCTTGTTTTCAGAGCCCTGCCTGCTGGTCTGGACCATGTCAGAACATTAAGGATCCCTTTAAGTCTTTCCCGAGGCTGCCTAAAGCTGATCCCATGTTTCCTTCCCCAGAGCCGAATTATCCCATCTCCACCTCCACACGCTGATGGATCTGAAACAGACAGCACACGTGGCCACATCTCACCTCTTAATAGGTGGCAGCGGTAAAAGAGTTGCCCCCTCGGGCTGCTTGCCTTATAAGCCCACCAAAAGTCCCTGCCGGGCTTCCCTGGTGGCGCAGTGGTTGAGAGTCCGCCTGCCGATGCAGGGGACACGGGTTCGTGCCCCGGTCCGGGAAGATCCCACATGCCGCGGAGCGGCTGGGCCCGTGAGCCATGGCCGCTGAGCCTGCGCGTCCGGAGCCTGTGCTCCACAACGGGAGAGGCCACAGCAGTGAGAGGCCCGAGTACCGCCAAAAAAAAAAAAAAAAAGTCCCTGCCTCCCAGTCCTGGGAAGGGAACAAGGGGGTCACTGCCCTGGGCTGTGGCCCTTACCTGTATTCAAGATATCCTCGATGGTTCTTTGAATTTATCACAGTCCTCCTTCCTGCAATCTGGAATGAAATATTAGTGTGCTCAGCAATAGAAGGGATAATAGCCAACGCGTACAGATTGTTTACAATGTGCCAGGTACACCTTTAAGTCCTTTATATACACGAAGTTGTTTAATCCTCCAAACAACCATTGAAGACAGGTAGTAGTATCATCATCATACAGATGATGGAACTTAAGCACAGGATATCGAATAACTTGCTGATATCTAGTAACTGAAGGAGCTTGGATTTAAGCCGGGTCATCTGTCTCCAAAACCCTGCAGTCTTAACCATGACATTCGACCATCTCAAATATGGTGCCCAGGGTTCAAGCCTGGGTTCTGGAGGATAGCCATTCCCAAGAATGTGAGAAAAAGAGAAGGCAGGGAGGGCTTGATATTATATTCACAGCACCTAATACCCAAACAAACAGAACTGGAGAAAAATCAATTTGATTCTCTTTCTGTGCCTTTACAACACATGCCCAAATTCATCGGATCTCTTGTGTCAGAAATAGAATGGAATCAAAGACAAGTCTAAAGTGAGGAGTCTGGAGTGCTGGACTATTGGTTTTAAATCCAATCAGGAGCTTTCATTTATAACTTGCTGAAAAGCAGGGAGAAGTGTTCCTGGTTCTGGGGTGCTACTGGGCTTCTAATTACCCACTCAGAAAGCAATCTCTCACCAGGGCCAACACTGTGGTGCATTCACAGCCTTACTTGTGTGTTCTAAGGAAGATGGCAAAGCCCTCTACTCTCTCTTCACCAGGGGCCGCCTGATAGCCAGGGTCCTTGAATCTTCAGGTTTTATCAGTAGATGAGATAATTAGGCACAGTTGGTCAAAGGCCACCCATGTGTTTTTCTTCCAGAATGATTCTGAGTTTTTATTTGTGGAATCCATGTTTATGCCTTTGGCAGCCAGGCCAGTTTTCTACATATTTAAAATACCAACTCAAACCTTACGAGCACTGATAGCTTTTTTCCTGCAATAGACAGAATCTCCTTCCTGGGGTCTTCACAGTACCTTGATTATACTTTTTAGCACTTACTAAATCACATTATTATTGATTGCTTAAATAACTGTTATTCCACCAGATTATGAGCCTCTCTAAGACAAGTGTTACCAAACCAGGTTTATTTTGCTTGATGAACAGCAAGCCAACACTCTGATACCGAGGTGTGCAAGAGAAGAGAGGGTTTATTCTCAAGGCAGCCAAGCGAGGAGACAGGAGAATAAACCTCTAATTAGCCTACCCCTAAGCAAGGGGCTCAAGGTATTTATGGGGTAAAGGATAAAGAAGCAGGGCATGGGGAGCATGGCAGAAGGTTACTGGAAAAAGTTGTGGTAATAGTCTGTGCAGGTGTAATTAGGCTATGGGCCTCTGCACGTTCTGAAAGGTGGAGGTTTTGGTCCTTTGATGTCAAAAGGTCATCGAGCTCAAACACTCATGCATACCCAGTTAGAGGGTCGGTGTTGATATAGCCCTGATATCTATACATAAAATTGATACTAAAATAAGCACCAGGATTCCAAAAATGCATCAATGGGATATGCAGAATAATCACATTTTTAACCAGCTCAGGTTAATCTAGACACAGCTGACTCCAAGTTCCTGGAAGATAACTCAGGCAAACATTTTATTGTTTAGGCTATGTGCCACTTGGAGGACAGGCAAGTCTTAAAACGACTTTGATTGGTGAAGGCAGGTGAAATGGATTTGACTAATTACCACCCAGGGTTTCACAAGGACTGTGCCCCATCCATCTTCTATACTGAGCACAGGGGCCTTACACATAGTAGGTTCCACGGTTGATGAAAGAAAAACAAAAGAATGGAAAGTGAGAATGAGAGGCAGATAATGGTGTTAACACCTTTATACGATTCAAGATGTCCTGAGAACAACCCTCCTGTCCCCGAGAAATCTTCCTGGCCCTGCTTCTGTGACATTCTACTATAATCAAGGAGTTTTGAAAATACAAGTAGCACTGGGAAAATAATTCTTCCTAACCTATAGCTATTAATATAGGATGGAATGATTTTTCTTTTGCGGTACGTGGGCCTCTCACTGTTGTGGCCTCTCCCGTTGCGAAGCACAGGCTCTGGACGCGCAGGCTCAGTGGCCATGGCTCACGGGTCCAGCCGCTCTGCGGCATGTGGGATCTTCCCAGACCGGGGCACGAACCCATGTCCCCTGCATCGGCAGGCAGGCTCTCAACCACTGCGCCACCAGGGAAGCCCAGATGGAATGATTTATTAAATGGTGCTTTGCAGGGTAGAAAGAGACTGAGAAAGATTGGGCTGTGATGTTGCCCACAATGGGTTGTGTCAGGCAGAGGGAAAAAGCCAGAGACAGTAAATGTCTTGGTAGGTAGAGGAGAGAAGGGTAAGGGAAGGGGACGGGAGGATTTAAGGCAAATTTCCTTACATCATAATTGTCTCTAGAACCAGCCCAGAAGGGAAAAACATATGATTATTCTGCATATCTCATTGATGCATTTTTGGAATCCTGGTGCTTAGTTTAGTATTAATTTTATGTGTAGATATCAGGGTTAGACAAACTAGTCTAATTCTCTTGGAAATGTGGCACCCAATGAACCAAACTGCTGAAGTGTATAATTCAGTGCTTTCAAGGCCAAAGCAAATGCTCCACATTTAGCCTTCTTTTTTCTGAATAAACTAACTAATCAATCCACTGGATGAACCCACATTTCCTTTTCACAGCCAAATCCCAAATAATGATGATTTTTCAGTTCCCAATGGCAGTTTAGTCTGGACCTGGTTGTGCTATATGACTTGGTGGCTTAGAGGGCACTTCGAGACCCCCATAACTGCAGAGACCTGGGAAAACACAGCACATTGAGCTGCTCTGTGCTGTGGACGGGAGGCTCATTTCTGCAGGACGCCACACTTCCCACTCCTTATCCACCACCTCCCTTCCACGGTTGTTTGCTTCTCCCCTCCCCTGTTGCTTACCTTCAGGGTCATTTACTCTTCCAAAGCCACCTGCTCCTCCTTGCCTTTGAGTCTCTAGGTGCCAGCTCTCTAAGATCTGACCTCGGGACCTGCCAAATCAGAGCTGGGATGGCTTTTCCCATCTGCAGCAAAAGCCATTTCAAAGCAGACAGAGTGCTGGGCTTCTCATATCTTCCTTGCTGCATGTGTTTGTGGCCGCAAAAACCAATTACTGAAGCTCAGCTGTAAGAAATGAAATGTATTTAGTCACAGGTGAAGTTCATGAACACGGTATTAGCTGCAGAATGTGTGCGGTGGCATCTTTTACAAATGAATGCATATCCTCAATCCTGCTCCTTTTACAAATAAGCCATCTCCAGAGCGATGTTGTTGGCAAAAACAGAAGTAAGTCTAATGGCCTGGCAGCCGCCAAGCTGCTCAGAATAATGAGCTATGGCACATAGCACTTTATCTTCATCTGATTTCTCCCTCTGCTTGTTTATAGCATCTGAAATGCCCATATTCCCTTGGGATCAAACAGGCTTATAGCCCTGCAGGACAAACTCTCCCCTCTACACTTTCTGAGTTAATATTTGAAGCTGTTGAACCAAGAGGAATTGTTGCATAGAGAGAACACAGAAAGCAAATGAGGGCACATTTGGATACCACTCAGATTTTCCTAGCACCAGTCCTGAGAATGACTGTATACTCTTTTCCAATTGCCCCAGAATGATTTGGAAAACCAAACCATCAGATTTAGTTGACCTGTTTACACTAGATACAAACTTTGGTGGAAATACATTTTTTATTGAGAAAGCAACTTGATTTGATAATTTGTGCTTCCATAGAGAAGTTACACCTGGTAGACCCCTCAATATCAACTGTTATTCTAGGTGAAAAGGGAAAGCTTTTTAAAACCAGATCTAAAAGGACCTTGAAGAGGCCTTGAGAAGTCAGACTTTTCAGGGTGTTGGCTTATTGTTCAAACCATACAAGAGGTATCTGTACGGGTCACTTAGATCCTTGATTGAGCCATGGCCTCTGCTAGTGGTGGCTCTCCTTGGTTTGCCTCCCAACAGAAGGCATGCTGACTTACCAGGTTGAGTGCTGGTTTCCACTGCCAGCTCTCTTATCCATACTGCTGGATAGTACTAGGTTAATCCTACAATATTATCTAACTGCTTTTAACTCTCCTTTGTTCTTTACTTTCTACTTGGAGCCACTATGAGGTTAAAAAAAAAAAAAAGTCTGAAGGAAGCTTAAACTTATAAACAGAGTTTGTTATGAAACTTTGCAAATGCTTGCAGAGACCTTCATCCACTCAGCTCTTCTCACTTTTGGCCAATGCCTCAGTGCTTCCTTTACTGGGAGGAAAAAAATCTACAGTTGTGTGTTTTCTTGTTCACCCTCTGGTCTGTTTAAAATTCTATCTGCACATGAATACCCTGCTCTTTTTTATGATCTCCGGTGGTGTCTAACCCTTCTTTCCCAGGCTAATTAGTCAACTTGAGTTCTTAAATCCATACTCTCCTTTTCCTTGGTGCCTTTGCTCCACTACCTTTCCTCTTCCCTGGTACCTTCAGTTTCTACTCCTGCCCTGGCTCCCCTTCCTAACTGCCTGCAGATATGCACACACCTGTTCCTGGGGAGATTTCCCAAGCTATCCGGCTACTTTACTTCTGCTTTTCCCTACCAAGACTCTTGACCAAATGCCACCCAGCCTCCACCTCCAGAAATAGTAATACTAATAAAGAAATGATGTTACCAAACCAGGTTCATCTTACCTGATGCACAGCAAGCCAAAATGCTAAGACACCGAGGTTTGCAGCAGAGCGGGTATATTCACAAGGCAAACCAAGCAAGGAGACGGAGGATAAGTCTCAGCTCTGCCTCACGGAAAACAAGGGGTATGCGGTATTTATGGGATAAAGAATAAAGAATCAGGGTGGTCTGAGGCGAGGGGAAGGGCGATTGGGAAAAGGGGCAGTAATCACCATTCTGCACAGGCTTAACTATGCTACAAGGCTCTGCCTGTTCGAAAAATGGAGGTACTTGGCACGCTCTGAGGGTGGAGTTTTCGGCCCTCTGACGTCAAAAGACACTTGCGCATGCCCAGCTGGAGGCTCCGTGGTCCTATCCAGTCTTAACCAGCTCAGCTAGAACTAGACTCAGCTGACTCCAAGCTGCCGGAAAACAACTTGGAGAAACTTTTTTTTTTTTTTTTAACATCTTTATTGGGGTATAATTGCTTTACAGTGGTGTGTTAGTTTCTGCTATTGGGCAAACATCTTATTGTTTAGGCTACTTGCCGCTTGGAGGACAAGTCTTTTGTAGATGACCTTGATTAGCGAAGGCAGGTAAAATGAATTTGACTAATGATTACCCACGGTTTCAATGATAAATAACATTTGAGTGCCTACTCTGTGCCTATACTGTCTTAGAACTGTATACACATTGTCCTTTAGCCTCACAAAAACCTTATGAGTTAGCTACTATTATTACCATTATTATCTCCATTTTAAAGATGGGGAGATGGAGGCATAAAGGAGTTAAGCATCTTGCACAAGATCACACAGCAAGCTTGGAGCAGAGATGGGACTGAAATCCAGGTAGTTGGCTCTCAGGGCCCACAGTTTACATCACTATCTTCTCTCTTGTTCTGCAAATGGCCCTCCCAGCATTCTGAACCCATATGCAAGAAGTGCACTGGCCTCATAAGAGTTGAACCCACTGACATTATCAATTTCTTGTTGTCATCAACCTTTCTGCAGTATCTGATATGGTTGATCTTCTGTTCCCATCTTCGTTTTGACCCTCTCCTCTCGTTTGGCTCTCACAGCACCATACTGTTATAGTTCTTATCCATTCTCTCTGACCTTTATTTCTCTGTCCTCTTCACTAACTCCATTTTCTGCCCTTAATATATGTGAGCATGTCTGAGACGTTGCCACTCTTAATATAAAGTCTCTCACCCCATGCCTTCAACTGTGTCTACTGCCACTGAATCTTAGTTCTATAGTTTAGCTCCACTGTCCCTCCTGGCACCAGGCTTGCATTTCCAACTGAATGGTGAACTTTTCCACTAGATTATATCACCTTCACTTCAAATGCACTATGTTAATATAAGTGAATCATATTTTCTGCAAATTACTAAAGCATTGTTCTTCTCTGTCCTCCACCTCTGCTTTTGTTCAATGGTGCTATTACTCATCTAGTCACTGGGCTTAAAATGTGGATGTCATCTCTGAAGACTCCCTCCTTGTCACCATTTAGCATTACCTACTCAAAATTAAGTCTTTTCAGTTCTTACTTCCCTGATGCTCACAACTTTCTCTTCTATTCTATTGTCTTTCCAATGCCAGCACCCTAGAAGATGTCCTTATTAGCTAATGCTTGGCCTACAGTTTTAGCCAGTCTCTGACCTTCTTCCCTCTCTTGCTGACCCCAATCTATATGGCTGGCTGCCAAAATGTCATCAATCCAAAACACTACTTCCATCACATTATAACCCTGCTCATAAATCTAAAGAGGATTCCTATGAGAAAGTCCCACACTCATTAGCCTGGCATTTAATGCCCTCTCTAAGCTGAGCACAGTTTGTCTTTCCAGCTTTCTGCCCTCTACTCCAAGTGGGCTCTGCCTATATCCAAACATATTCAGCACACTGTTTGTCCACACCTTGGCTCTCCCTTCCTGGGATGATGCCCTTGCTTTTCTCCACAGACTACTAACCTTTCAGGATCCAGCTTCAGTTCTTGTTTCTTCAATCAATATGTTATGGCCACATTCTCCTAGAAATGAGCTCCTTCCTCTGCATTCTATAGTAATGATCATCTATGCTATCAATGCAGCACTAAGCATTTCCTGCCTATATTTCATGTGATATGCATTTCCTCCCAAACTCTTTTTTTCAAACACATTGTGCAGTTGTTAGAATCTGGGTACTATATTTGGTGTTTTAAAGTCACCGTATTTTAATAATATATTGAGAAGTAGGTATTTTATCTGTACTTTACAGATAAGGAAACTGAGTCTCTGAGACGTTAAGTAAATTGGCTAAGGAAGCAGCTAACATGAATCTAAGCAGGGATTTTAACCAGGGAATGTGACTCTGGAGCCCATTCTGTTTCTGTTGTACCACATCATGTCCTTTCAACTGCCTTGAGGGCAATGATCCAATTTTACATCTCTCTGTATACGCCATGGTTCCTAGCACAGCTCTTGAACATACTGCTCAAAACTGTTGCTGTGTGAAAGATGGGGCTGCCAAAAAATTAAAATTTCCTAACATAAAAAGCCCGGGTCCTCCATAGGAGCCCATTGTCAACATGGGAAAGGAGGGGCGTCAGTCTGCATTAACAGCCTCATTGTCAGTGGGGTGTAGCTGCAGCCACAGTGGGTTCTGTGAACTCTGTGGGCGTGAACATGCAGAGGTGGGGCTGAAGTATGAGCCAGTTACTGGCAATCCACTGTGGGCCTGGGGGAGGCAGCCCTGTTGGGTTCTCACTCTGGTGGATTTTGGAACCAGGACTGTGTACGTATTCCTGAGTTGATTATCTGTGGGTTCAGGGGACGCAGCTCCCGAGGGTTTATGTGCTGATGGTTTTATGAGTGTGCATGTGTACCTAAGAGACTTCTGAGCCAATGACTGGAGTCCACAAGTGGAGGTGGCTCCCGAGGACAGCATCAGCAACAGTGATCTTTGTGGGCACACACACCAGGTGGCAGGTGGCATCACAGAATCAGATGTCCTGGTGGACATCTCCTGGGGAAGAACACACACAGTCGCTCCTTTCCCAGCGAGAATGCTCTAGTTCTGCCTACCTCACAATGCAGCTTAGAACCAGACCTGGGGGCTTCTATTCCAACAGCTGGAGAGCAGACCCTGACCCCAACAGGGCTGTGACAACCACAGAGCAGAGAGGAAGCCCTGCCCAACATCCACCACAACACCAAACACACCCCCTATCAAGGGGACAAGGGCCAGCACACACTAAGGAAAGATGTGGCAAGAATCCATACCAAAAACAGCCCTCACACCAAAAATACTGGACTCAAGCAGGCTACACAGGGACAGCCCAACATAAAAAACAGCCCTTCAAAACCACGGTTGATAGCTGTTTCTCCTAGATTTATAGAGTCAGAGAAATATAAGAAAAATGAAAAAGCAAAGGAACTATTCCCAACTAAAAGAACAAGAGAAATCCCCTGAAAGGACGAACAATGAAACAGACTGCTCCAGTCTGAAATGCTGAAAGAATTAAGAAAGGCTATCAATAGAAATGTGGATCACTAACAAGGAATTAGAAACTATAAGGAAAAGCCAATCAAACTCAGACAACTCAATTGCTGAAATGAAAACCGAGTTAAAGACAATAAATAGCAAACTAAATAATGCAGAAGGATGAATGAGTGATCTGGAAGAAGAATAACAAATCACCCAATCAGAACAGCAGACAGAAAAACAAAAGAAAAAAAATGAAAGCACCATATGAGATCTATAGGATAATACAAAGCATGACAATCTATACATAATAGGAATCCCAGAAGGAGAAGAAAGAGAAAAGGGGGTCAAAAATGTATTTGAAGAAATTATGGTTAAAAACTTCCCAAACTTAAAAGAGAAAACAGACATCAAGGTATAGGAAGCACAGAGGGTCCCAAAGAAGATGAACCCAAACCAAGACATATTATAATTAAGATGGCAAAAGTTAAAGAGAGAATTCTAAAGGCAGCAAGGGAAAAAGAAAAAGTCAGTTATAAGGGTACCTCCATAAGGCTATCAGCTGATTTCTCTACAGAAACTTTGCAGGCCAGAAAGAAGTGGCAAGATACATTCAAAGTCCTGAGAGGGAAAAACCTGCAACCTAGGATACACTACCCAGCAAGATTATCATTTAGAATACGAGAGAGAAAGAACTTCTCAGACAAGTTAAAAACTAAAAGAATATAGCAGTACTAAACCTATCTTAAAAGAAATATTGAAAGGTCTTCTCTAGAGACAAAAGAAGCAAGAATCTATAGGAAAGGGAAAATCAAAACTGGAAAGGTAAATATGTAAAAGGATTGAAGATTACTTTAAAAAGCCGGTACATAGATTAAAAAACAATCAAAAAATTCTGTGAAAGTAATTATAATTACAATGAGCAGTAAAAGGATAAACATGAAGATATAAAAGAGGACCTCAAAATCACAAAATGTCGGGGAGGGAAGTAAGAATATATAGATCTTTCAGAATGTGTTTGAGCTTATACGACTACCAGTCTAAAGCAAATAGATATAGTTATGTGTTAACATACTTGAAAATCAGGGTAACCACAAATCAAAAACATACAATAGATTCACAAAAAGCAAAACGAAAGGAACTCAGACATAATACAAAAGAAAACCATCAAACCACAAAAGGAAAAATGAAAAGAACAAAGAAGAAATATAAAATCAACTGGAAAACAAGGTCTAAAGTGGCAATAAGTACATACTTATCAATGATTACTTAAATGTTGGGACTTCCCTGGTGGTGCAGTGGTTAAGAATCTGCCTGCCAATGCAGGGGACACAGGTTCAATCCCTGGTCCAGGAAGATCCCATATGCTGCAGAGCAACTAAGCCTGCGAGTCATAACTACTGAGCCCATGTGCCACAACTACTGAGGCCTGCTCACCTAGAGCCCATGCTCTGCAACAAGAGAAGCCCACACACCGCAACAAAGAGTAGCCCCCACTCACTGCAACTAGAGAAAGCCCACACGCAGCAACGCAGCCAAAAATAAATATTTTTAAAAATTACTTAAATGTCAATGGATTAAATGCTCCCATCAAAAGACTCAGAGTGGCAGATTGGATAATGAAACAAAAATCTACAATATGCTGCCTACAGGAGACCCGCTTTAGGGCAAGGACACACAGATTGAAAGTGAGGGGATGGACAAAGTTATTTCACACAAATGGAAATGACAAGAAAGTAGGAGTAGAACTACTCATATCAGACAAAATAGACTTTAAAACAAAGGCCATAAAGAAAGACAAAGAAGGACACTATATCATGATAAAAGGATCAATACAAGAAGAGGATATCGCACTTGTTAACATATATGCACCCAATATAGTGGCACCTAAATACATAAAACAAATACTAACAGATATAAAGGGAGAAATCGATTGGAATACAATAATAGTAGGAGACTTTAACACCCCACTGACATCAATGGACAGATCTTCCAGACAGAAAATCAATAAGGCAACAGAGATCCTGAATGACATAATAGAACAGTTAGACTTAATTAATATCTATAGAACACTACATCCAAAAACACCCAGAATACACATTCTTTTCAAGCACACATGGAACATTCTTTAGGATAGACCACACAGGTCACAAAACATGCCTCAACAAATTTAAGATGATAGAAATTATTTCCAGTGTCTTTTCTGAGCAAAATAGCATGACACTAGAAATCAACCATAGAAAGAGAAATGAGAAAAAAATGATTACATGTAGACTAAACAACATGCTACTAAAAAAACCAATGAGTCAATGATGAAATCAAAGAGGAAGTTAAAAAAATACTTCGAGACAAATGACAATGAAAACACAGCCATACAAAATTTATGGGATGCAGCAAAAGCAGTTCTAAAAGGGAAGTTCATAGCAATACAGGCCTTTCTCAAAAAACAAGAAAAATCTCAAATAAACAATCTAACCAACCACCTAAAAGAATTAGAAAAAGAAGAACAAATAAAGCTTAACGTCAGCAGAAGGAAATAATAAAGATTGTAGAGGTCACAAAGTAGAGATTAAAAAATAGAAAAAATCAATACAACTAAGAGCTGGTTTTTTGAAAGGATTAAAAAATTTGACAAACCTCTGGCCAGGCTCATTAAGAACAAAAGAAACTGGACTGAAATGAACAAAACAAGAAATAAAAGAGGATAAATAACAACTGTTTCTGCAGGAATATAACATACCATAAGAAAATATTATGAACAGTTTATATGCCAACAAAATGGACAACCTAGAAGAAATGGATAAGTTTCTAGAAACATGCAACCTGCCAAAACTGAATCAAGAAGGAACAATGTGAACAGACTGATCCCTAGAAGTAAAATAGAATCTGTGGGCTTCCCTGGTGGTGCAGTGGTTAATCCACCTGCCAATGCAGGGGACACAGGTTCAAGCCCTGGTCTGGGAATATCCCACATGCCATGGAGCAACTAAGCCCATGCGCCACAACTACTGAAGCCCACACGCCTAGAGCCTATGCTCCACAACAAGAGAATCCACCACAATGAGAAGCCTGCACACCACAACGAAGAATAGCCCCTACTTGCTGGAACTAGAGAAAGCCCGTGTGCAGCAACGAAGACCCATTGCAGCCAAAAAATAAATAAATAAATTTTTAAAAATTATTAAAAAAATGGAATCTGTAATTTAAAAACAAACAAAAAAACCTCCTTGTAAACAAAAGTCCAGGACTGGATGGCTTCACTGGGGAATTCTACCAAACATACAAAGAACAACTTATAACTCTCCTCAAACTCTTGCAAAAGATTGAAGAGGAAGGAACACTCTCAAAGTCATTCTATGAAGCCACCATCACCCTTACACCAAACCCAGACACAGATACTACCAAAAAAGAAAACTACAGGCCAATATCACTGATGAATATAGATGCAAAAATCCTCAGCAAAATATTAGCAAACTGAATCTAACAATACATAAAAAGGATCATACACCATGATCGAGTTAGGTTTATTCCAGGATCACAAGGATGGTACAGTGTACTCAAATCAATCAATGTGATATACCACAACAACAAAAGCAGACAAAAACCACATGATCATCTCAATAGATGCAGAAAAAGCATTTGATAAAATTCAACATCCATTCATGATAAAAACTCTTACCGAAGTGAGTATAGAGGGAACATATCTCAACATAATAAAAGCCATTTATGACAAACCCACAGCTGAAATAATACTCAATGGTGAAAAGCTGAAAGCTTTCCCACTAAAATCTGGAACAAGACAAGGATGCCCACTCTCACCACTTCTATTTAACAGAGTATTGGAAGTCCTAGCCATGGTAATCAGACAAGAAAAAGAATTAAAAGGTAGCCAAATCAAAAGGGAAGAGGTAAACTTGTCATTATATGCAGATGACCAGTACTCAATGTAGAAAACCCTAAAGATTCCACACACAAAATAAACTATTAGAACTGATAAATGAATTCAGCAAGGTAGCAGGATATGAGATAAATATACAGAAATCTGTTGCATTTCTTTACACTAATAATGAGATATCAGAAAGAGAAAGTTAAAAAAAAATCCCTTTAAAAATCACATTCAAAAATAAAATACCTGGGAATAAACCTAACCAAGGAGGTTAAAGACATATGCTGAGAACTATAAAACACTGATAAAGGAAATCGAATGTTATTCAAGGAAATGGAAAGATATCCCATGCTCTTGGATTAGAAGAATTAATATAGCTAAAATGGCCACACTACCCGAAGCAATCTACAGATTTAATGTGATCCCTATCAAATTACATGACATTTTTCACACAACTAGAACAAATAATACTAAAATTTATATGGAACAATAAAACAGAATTGCCAAAGCAATCCTCAGGAAAAAGAACAAAGCTGGAGGCACGACCCTTCCAGACTTCAGACAATACAACAAAGCTACAGTAATCAAAACAGCATGGTATTGGTACAAAAACAGACAAATAGGTATTTTTTGATTTCCTCTTTGATTTCTTCAGTGATTACTTCGTTATTAAGTAGTGTATTGTTTGGCCTCCAGGTGTTTGTATGTTTTACAGATTTTTACCTGTAATTGATATCTAGTCTCATAGCATTGTGGTCAGAAAAGATACTTGATACAATTTCAATTTTCTTAAATTTACCAAGGCTTGATTTGTGACCCAAGATATGATCTACCCTGGAGAATGTTCCATGAGCACTTGAGAGAAATGTGTATTCTGTTGTTTTTGGATGGAATGTCCTATAAATATCAATTAAGTCCATCTTGTTTAATGTATCATTTAAAGCTTGTGTTTCCTTATTTATTTTCATTTTGGATGATCTGTCCATTGGTGAAAGTGGGGTGTTAAAGTCCCCTACTATGAATGTGTTACTGTCGATTTCCCCTTTTATGGCTGTTAGTATTTGCCTTATGTATTGAGGTGCTCCTATGTTGGGTGCATAAATATTTACAACTGTTATATCTTCTTCTTGGATCAATCCCTTGATCATTATGTAGTGTCCTTCTTTGTCTCTTGTAATAGTCTTTATTTTAAAGTCTATTTTGTCTGATATGAGAATTGCTACTCTAGCTTTCTTTTGATTTCCATTTGCATGGAATATCTTTTTCCATCCCCTCCCTTTCAGTCTGTATGCGTCCCTAGGCCTGAAGTGGGTCTCTTGTAGATAGCATATATATGCGTCTTGTTTTTGTATCCAGTAAGCCAGTCTGTGTCTTTTGGTGGGAGCATTTAATCAAAAAATACCTAGAGGGCTTCCCTGGTGGTGCAGTGGTTGAGGGTCCGCCTGCTGATGCAGAGGACACGGATACGTGCCCTGGTCCGGGAAGATCCCACATGTCACGGAGTGGCTGTGCCTGTGAGCCATGGCCGCCGAGCCTGTGTGTCCAGAGCCTGTGTTCTGCAACGGGAGAGGCCACAACAGTGAGAGGCCCAGGTACCGCAAAAAAAAAAAAAAAAAAAAGAAAAAGAAAAAAAAACCCTAGAAACAAATGACAATGGAGACACTATGACCCAAAACCTATGGGATGCAGCAAAAGCAGTTCTAAGAGGGAAGTTTGTAGCAATACAATCCTACCTTAAGAAACAGGAAAAAACTCGAATAGACAACCTAACCTTGCACCTAAAGCAATTAGAGAAAGAAGAAAAAAAAACCCCCAAAGTTAGCAGAAGGAAAGAAATCATAAAAATCAGATCAGAAATAAATGAAAAAGAAATGAAGGAAACAATAGCAAAGATCAATAAAACTAAAAGCTGTTTCTTTGAGAAGATAAACAAAATTGATAAACCATTAGCAGACTCATCAAGAAAAAAAGGCAGAAGACTCAAATCAATAGAATTAGGAATGAAAAAGGAGAAGTAACAACTGACACTGCAGAAATACAGAAGATCATGAGAGATTACTACAAGCAACTCTATGCCAATAAAACGCACAACCTGGAAGAAATAGACAAATTCTTAGAAATGCACAACCTGCCAAGACTGAAGAAATAGAAAATATGAACAAACCAATCACAAGCACTGAAATTGAAACTGTGATTAAAAATCTTCCAACAAACAAAAGCCCAGGACCAGATGGCTTGACAGGTGAATTCTACCAAACATTTAGAGAAGAGCTAACACCTATCCTTCTCAAACTCTTCCAAAATATAGCAGAGGGAGGAACACTCCCAAACTCATTCTTTTTTTAAAAAAATTAATTAATTAATTTACTTTTGGCTATGTTGGGTCTTCATTTCTGTGCGATGGCTTTCTTCAGTTGCAGCGAGCAGGGGCCTCTCTTCAATGCAGTGCGTGGGCCTCTCACTGCTGCGGCCTCTCCTGTTGTGGAGCATAGGCTCCAGATGTGCAGGCTCAGTAGTTGTGGCTCACAGGCTTAGTTGCTCTGCGGCATGTGGGATCTTCCCAGACCAGGACTTGAACCCATGTCCCCTACATTGGCAGGCAGATTCCTAACCGCTGCACAACCAGGAGAGCCCCCAAACTCATTCTATGATATCACCATCACCCTGATACCCAAACCAGACAAGGATGTCACAAAGAAAGAAAACTACAGGCCAACATCACTGATGAACATAGATGCAAAAATCCTCAACAAAATACTAGCAAACAGAATCCAACAGCACATTAAAAGGATCATACACCATGATCAAGTGGGGTTTATTCCGGGAATGCAAGGATTCTTCAATATACGCAAATCAATCAACGTGATACACCATATTAACAAATTGAAGGAGAAAAACCATATGATCATCTCAATAGATGCAGAAAAAGCTTTCGACAAAATTCAACACCAATTTATGATAAAAACCATGCAGAAAGTAGGCATAGAGGGAACTTTCCTCAACATAATAAAGGCCATATATGACAAACCCACAGCCAACATTGTCCTCAATGGTGAAAACCTGAAACCATTTCCACTAAGATTAAGAACAAGACAAGGTTGCCCACTCCAGTCTTATTCAACATAGTTTTGGAAGTTTTAGCCACAGCAATCAGAGAAGAAAAAGAAATAAAAGGAATCCAAATCAGAAAAGAAGAAGTAAAGCTGTCACTGTTTGCTGATGACATGATACTATACATAGAGAATCTGAAAGATGCTACCAGAAAACTACTAGAGCTAATCAATGAATTTGGTAAAGTAGCAGGATACAAAATTAATGCACAGAAATCTCTGGCATTCCTATATACTAATGATGAAAAATCTGAAAGTGAAATCAAGAAAACACTCCCATTTACCATTGCAACAAAAAGAATAAAGTATCTAGGAATAAACCTACTTAAGGAGACAAAAGACCTGTATGCAGAAAATTATAAGACACTGATGAAAGAAATTAAAGATGATACAAATAGATGGAGAGATATACCATGTTCTTGGATGGGAAGAATCAACATTGTGAAAATGACTCTACTACCCAAAGCAATCTACAGATTCAATGCAATCCCTATCAAACTACCACTGGCATTTTTCACAGAACTAGAACAAAAAATTTCGCAATTTGTATGGAAACACAAAAGACCCCGAATAGCCAAAGCAATCTTGAGAATGAAAAAAGGAGCTGGAGGAATCAGGCTCCCTGACTTCAGACTATACTACAAAGCTACAGTAATCAAGACAGTATGGTACTGGCACAAAAACAGAAAGATAGATCAATGGAACAGGATAGAAAGCCCAGAGATAAACCCACGCACATATGGACACCTTATCTTTGATAAAGGTGGCAGGAAAGTACAGTGGAGAAAGGACAGCCTCTTCAATAAATGGTGCTGGGAAAACTGGACAGGTACATGTAAAAGTATGAGATTAGATCACTCCCTAACACCATACACAAAAATAAGCTCAAAATGGATTAAAGACCTAAATGTAAGGCCAGAAACTATCAAACTCTTAGAGGAAAACATAGGCAGAACACTCTATGACATAAATCACAGCAAGATCCTTTCTGACCCACCTCCTAGAGAAATGGAAATAAAAACAAAAATAAACAAATGGGACCTAATGAAACTTCAAAGCTTTTGCACAGCAAAGGAAACCATAAACAAGACCAAGAGACCATCCTCCGAATGGGAGAAAATATTTGCAAATGAAGCAACTGACAAAGGATTAATCTCCAAATTTTACATGCAGCTCAATAACAAAAAAACAAACAACACAATCCAAAAATGGGCAGAAGACCTAAATAGACATTTCTCCAAAGTAGATATACAGATTGCCAGCAAACACATGGAAGAATGCTCAACATCATTAATCATTAGAGAAATGCAAATCAAAACTACAATGAGATATCATCTCACACCAGTCAGAATGGCCATCATCAAAAAATCTAGAAACAATAAATGCTGGAGAGGGTGTGGAGAAAATGGAACACTCTTGCACTGCTGTGGGAATGTGAATTGGTACAGCCACTATGGAGACAAGTATGGAGGTTCCTTAAAAAACAGCACATAGAACTACCATATGAACCAGCAAGTGCACTACTGGGCATATACCCTGAGAAAACCATAATTCAAAAAGAGTCATGTCCCAAAATGTTCATTGCAGCTCTATTTACAATAGCCAGGACATGGAAGTAACCTAAGTGTCCATCATCAGATGAATGGATAAAGAAGATGTGGCACATACATACAATGGAATATTACTCAGCCATAAAAAGAAACGAAATTGAGTTATTTGTAGTGAGGTAGATGGACCTGGAGTCTGTCATACAGAGTGAAGTAAGTCAGAAAGAGAAAGACAAATACCATATGCTAACACATATATATGGAATCTAAGAAAAAAAAGTCATGAAGAACCTAGGGGTAAGATGGGAATAAAGACACAGACCTACTAGAGAATGGACTTGAGGATATGGGGAGAGGGAACGGTAAGCTGTGACAAAGTGAGAGAGTCGCATGGACATATATATATATACTACCAAATGTAAAATAGATAGCTAGTGGGAAGCAGCTGCATAGCACAGGGAGATCAGCTCGGTGCTTTTTGACCACCTAGAGGGGTGGGAGGAAGGGAGACGCAAGAGGGAAGAGATATGGGAACATATGTATATGTATAACTGATTCACTTTGTTGTAAAGCAGAAACTAACACACTATTGTAAAGCGATTATACTCCAATAAAGATGTAAAAACAAAAACAAAGACAAAAACAAAAAAAACCCCAGGCATATAGATCAATGGAACAGAATAGAGAGCCCAGAAATAAACCCACATACCTACAGTCAATTAATCTTTGACAAAGGAGGCAAGAATATGCAATGGAGAAATGACAATCTCTTGAGCAAGTCGTGTTGGGGAAGCTGGACAGCCACATGTAAATCAATGATTTTAGAACACACCCTCACACCATACACAAAAATAAACTCAAAATGGCTTAAAGACTTAACTATGACATGACACCATAAAATTCCTAGAGGAGAATATAGGCAAAACATTCTCTGACATATATTGTAGCAATGTTATCTTATGTCCGTCTCCCAAGGCAATAGAAATAAAAACAAAAATAAACAAATGGGAACTAATCAAACTTATAAGCTTTTGCACAGCTAAAGGAACCATAAACAAAGCAAAAAGACAACCCACAGACTGGGAGAAAATATTTGCAAATGATGCAGCTGACAAGGGATTAATTTCCAAAATATACAAATAGCTCATACAACTTAATAACAAAAAAACCAAACAACCCAATCAAAAAATGGGCAGAAGACCTAAATAGACATTTCTCCAAAGAAGACATATAGATGGCCGACAGGCACATGAAAGGATGCTCAACATTGCTAATTATTAGAGAAATGCAAATCAAAACCTCAATCAGACACCAGTCTGAATGGCTATCATCAAAACATCTATAAATAATAAGTGCTTGGAGAGGGTATGGAGAAAAGGGAGCCCTCCTACACTGCTGGTGGGAATGTAAGTTGGTGCAGCCACTTTGGAAAACAGTATGGAAATTCCTCAAAAAACTAAAAATAGAGTTACCATATGATCCAGCAGTTCCACTCCTGGGCATATAACCAGAAAAGACAAAAGTTCTAATTTGAAAAGATACATGCACTCCAATGTTCATAGCAGTACTATTTACAACAGCCAAGACATGGAAGCAACCTAAATGTCCATCAACAGATGAATGGATAAAGAAGATGTGGCATACATACACACATGCACACATATACACAATGGAATACTACACAGCCATAAAAAAAGAATGAAATAATGCCATTTGCAGCAACACAGGTGGACCTAGAGATTATCATACTAAGTGAAGGAGACAAAAACAAATATTATATGATTTCACTTACATGTGGAATCTAATAAATAGTACAAATGAACTTATTTACAAAACAGAAACGGGCTCACAGGTAAAGAAAACAAATTTATGGTTACCAAAGGGGAATGTGGGGGAGGGATTGACTGGGAGTAGGGAATTAACAGATGTTTAAAACTGATAAACAATAAGGATTTACTGTAGGGAACTATATTCAATATTTTGTGATAAACTATGATGGAATTGAATCGAAAAATGAAGAATACAGATATATACATATAACCAAATCATTTTGCTGTATACCTGAAACTAACACAATATTGTAAATCAACTATGCTTCCATTAAAAGTCATATTAAATTTATTTATTAATTTAGGGAGAATCGATATCTTTAGTTATGATGTTGAATCTTCTATCCAAAAACAAGTTATACTTTTTTATTAGGTCAAAACAATATATTTGCTTCTCTTAAGAGAATTCTTAAGTTTTATTAATAGAGATTTTATACATTAATTTTTAACTTCACTTTTAATTATTTTATTTTTAGCTTTAATTTTTGTGTTTAATTTTCAATTTTCAGTTGAAATTATAAATGGGATCTTTACTTCCATTATATTTTGTACCTAGTTCTTCTTTATTATATAAAGGCTGTTAATTTCTGTCTGTTAATCTTATGGTCAGAACTTTTACTGAATCCTCTATTGTTTGTAGGCAATTTTCAGATTATTCTCTTGTATATTCCAGGTATAAATTATATCATTTATATTTAGTTTTATCTCTTACTGTCCAGTTTTCATACACCTAATTTATTTTTCATCTCTAATTTCATTGTCTAATACATGCAAAAACTCTTAAATTTTAGTGATGATAGTGAAGACATTTGTTTTATCACTAAATTTAATGGGGATGATTTTAGTATTTCTCTATTGGCCTAATGATAGATGTATTTTAACTAGTTAAGGAAATATTCATCTATTTCTAGTTGATTAAGATTCTTCAGCATCACAAATGGGCTTTGAAACTTACCAAATGCATTTCCAGAAACTCTAGAGGTGATTTTATATGATTTATCCAATCTTAGATTTATTGCTGTAGTGAATTACATAAATAGCTTTCCCAAAACTAAAATTTCTTACATTACTGGAAAAATCTTACTTGGCTAGTATGTCATTTTCTTATAATGTGGTGTTTAGGTCTGCTAATATTTTATTTAGAAGTATTTTGCATTGATAATCATAAGAGAGATTGACCTATAAAGATTTTCATTTTGGAAATTTTTGTTGAATGTCGATATTAATTATTGCATCATAAAAGAAACCACTGAAACTTTTCTTCTTTTCCTATGCTATATAATTATTTGTTATTTCAAAATTTATAAGAAATCCACCACAAAACCATTTGACCTTTGTGTTTTTGGGGGAGTAAGGTAGGGATAGCTCTTTGAAAACGTTCTCTATTTCTTTTATTTAATTGATATGTTTACATATTTTATCTTTACTTAAATATGTTTTGAGACAAAAATTATATTTACTTAGAAAATTATTTAGTTTATCTGGATTTTTAAATTTAGTTGACTGTAATTAAGTAATACTATGTTTTATGATTACTTTAACTATTTCTGTAAATATAATTCTTTCCCCCTTATTATTCCTTACTTTGTGTATTTGTGCTTCCTCCTATTTTTTTGATTAATTTGTTATGAGCTTACCTATTTTATATTTCCAAAAACTGGATTCTGTATTTATTTATTAGTTTTATTATTTGTTTCTTAATTTATTATTTTCTGTGTTTATCTTTATTGATTTTGTTCTGCTTTCCTTTGATTTATTTTATTTTGTTGCTCTTTTTCTAAATTCTTATGTTGGATGTTTAGTGGATATTTCTATTAATAGTTATTGAAGTTTTTGCATTTTCTTTTGAGTGCTGCTCTACACAATCACACAGATTCTGACATGTAGTCTTTTTATTTTTTTCCCCCAGATACCCTAAAACTTGTTTTGGAGTTTTTCTTTTTCCCAACAGTTGGTTAAGAGAAAGTGTTTGAATTTCCATGTAGTTTTCTGGTTTTGGTGTTTGTTTCAAGTTTTAATACACTATGGCCAGTGATTATACTATTTCTAAAAACTTTAGAACATAAAGAGGGTTTTTTATGACTTAATAAGTTTTTATAACCATTCCATAGATTCTTGAAAAGCAGAAATGTTCTGTTTCTTGAATACAGCATTGATGTCCATTTTTATTGTTTTATCATTTGCTCAGTCATGGCCTGAGAGAAATATATTAAAGTTTTCTCTTATTAATATACTTCTGCCTTTATCTTCTTTAATTCCTGAAGTTTATGATTTATGAATATTGCTGCCAAGTTACTTGCTTCATAGATATTCATACTTATTACAACCCTATTATGCGCCCTTAATATTATAAATACCTGTCTGCTTTGTGCCCTGTTTATTGCTTTTGGTCCTGAATGATACCTTTTCTGATATTGAGATTGTGACACCTGCTTTCCTTTTGTTTGCTCTCCTGTGGTGCCCTAAACTCTTCTTTCATTTTCAACTTGGTTTAGCAATTCCAATTCAATGATTCATCCAATTAAAAAATCCACTTCCTAGAGTAATGGAAATAAAAACAAAAATAAACAAATGGGACCTAATGAAACTTCAAAGCTTTTGCACAGCAAAGGAAACCATAAACAAAACGAAAAGACAACCCTCAGAATGGGGGAAAATATTTGCAAACGAATCAACGGACAAAGGATTAGTCTCCAAAATATATAAACAGCTCATGCAGCTCAATATTAAAGAAACAAACAACCCAATCCAAAAATGGGCAGAAGACCTAAATAGACATTTCTCCAAAGAAGACATACAGATGGCCAAGAAGCACACGAAAAGCTGCTCAACATCACTAGTTATTAGAGAAATGCAAATCAAAACTACAATGAGGTATCACCTCACACCAGTTAGAATGGGCATCATCAGAAAATCTACAAACAACAAATGCTGGAGAGGGTGTGGAGAAAAGGGAACCCTCTTGCACTGTTGGTGGGAATGTAAATTGATGCAGCCACTATGGAGAACACTATGGAGGTTCCTTAAAAAACTAAAAATAGAATTACCATATGATCCAGCAATCCCACTACTGGGCATATACCCAGAGAAAAACATAATTCCAAAAGACACATGCACCCCAATGTTCACTGCAGCACTATTTACAATAGCCAGGTCATGGAAGCAACCTAAATGCCCATCGATAGACGAATGGATAAAGAAGATGTGGCACATATATACAATGGATTATTACTCAGCCATAAAAAGGAACGAAATTGGGTCATTTGTTGGGACATGGATGGATCTAGAGACTGTCATACAGAGTGAAGTAAGTCAGAAAGAGAAAACCAAATATCGTATATTAATGCATGTATATGGAACCTAGAAAAATGGTACAGATGAACCGGTTTGCAGGGCAGAAGTTGAGACACAGATGTAGAGAACAAAGATATGGACACCAAGGGGGCAAAGCTGTTGGGGGTTGGATGGTGGTGTGATGAATTGGGCGATTGGGATTGACATGTATACACCGATGTGTATAAAATTGATGACTAATAAGAACCTGCTGTATAAAAAAATAAAATTAAATTAAAAAATTAAAAAAATCAGTTATTTACAAAGATTCATGTCTAAGAATAATCGTTAAAAGAGGAGGTTGATTAAATAAATTATTCTATACTCACAATGTGTAATAACATATGTGCTAAAAGCAGATTGAATAAAAATACTTAATGACAATGATGTTTAAAACATAAAGATATTTTATATGCTTTATAAAATACTTTCTGATAAAGCCAGTTATCAAATAGATTGTAGTTTGATCCCAACATAAGTATCCATTCCCATATCTTTAATCATACCTATGTATCTATACAATATAGCTCTATAAAAATTGGACAAGTGTGTATAAAATACTAAGTTATTATATCTAAGTAGGAGTAGAAGTATAGATGGTTTTAATTTTCTTCTTTGTGCTTTTCTATATTTTCTGAGGTTTTAATATTTACATATTTTTTATAATCTCAAAATATGTGATTTTTTTCCCTAAAAATGAAGAAAAAAAAAGCTTATTGTCTAATAATTTGACACTAAAATCCTGGCAACAGTTAATGATAGGTCTCCTTATTACCTGCCTTACTCCCCCAGCATTCTGAGTAGAGTTCTAGAAAGTATCTAGTTTTCCATTAGTAGATTCCTTAAGACTTTGGCATGTAAAGGAAACTCAATCACTGTTCTCTCTCTCTCTGTCTCAGGCTTCCCTCTGCCTGCCTGGAAGGGGGAGGGCTGCCTTAATCCTCTCCTAGGGTCCCCGTTGCCCTTCAGGCCCAGGGCATGTAGCTTTCTTTTACCTACAGGTTTCTGTAGCTGTTAAGAATTCCTCACAGACTAGCTCCCAGAGGAACAGCATGTTCTTTTTCTTCCTTTTATTCACTCACTAGTCTTTGTTTACTTAGGCGACATGAACACTCCTTTGACTAAAAACCTGTCAATTTTGCTTTTCAACTCCTTCAATGGCTAATTTAACTGGCTCATTAGTGTTTTTAATGTGTGGATTTTTACTAGAATCTCTCGGAGTTTTTGTTGTCCCAGTTGATGTGGAGACACAAGCTGTCATTATAAAGCCTCTTAAGAAATTAAAACCATTTCTCTGAAACAATCTCCATAACGAACTCCCAGGATTTGTGTTTTACATCTCAGGCAGGACTTCTCTCTGATTAGATTCTTCATTTGTAAGCTTCTGAGGTTGAAATGAAGTTTCTTAGAGCCTTGGTTATGTGTCCAACTTGGAGAGGGGTGTCATGAAAGCACTTGCAGTGTATGGTTTTTGTTTTTTTAGTTTGATTTTTGCTTCTCTTTTGCTTTGTTGTTATTGTTGTTTTTAAAGATGTGGCTATTTCCACAAAGGTTTGGGCAATTACATAACCACTGAAGGAGAAGAACTATCTAAAAACAAAACTGGGCAAAACAAAATTCAGTCTCTCAAACTATTAATTTCAACTTCTCACAGTATAATTTGGGGCTGAGGTGATATTCAGAGTAAAAACCTATAATTTTAAGTGTATTATACTCCTTCCTCTCGTTAAATTTCTATATCCAATTCCTCAGTGAGTTCTTAAAGCAAGTAGTGTATTGATTAGGTTTTCATATCAAATCTACTGCTAGACTGAGATAAAACTGACCTAACTGATAAAACCAAAGACTTCCTTCTTTTTTTTTTTCTCATAACCAGGGTCAATCCTAGGAAAAAATGTCAAGTAGGCACAGAGTGTCACTGTCTCTCCTCCTGTTTGGGTCCTTCCTTGGGGTCCCCAACAATAAACTCCAAGTGTCTGTGTTGCCACGGATGACCCCCTAAAGAAAACATTGACCACAGGCTGCATTTGCCTGGCAGATATACTTTATGAGGCCTGTACAGAGTTAATAATTGGTAAATGTCACATCAAAATTCAAGTATCAGAATCTCTTAGAAAACTAAAAAATTTGGCCTAGAGTCTTGCAGAAAAGCAGCTCACTTCTTCTTTTTGATTTATTTTTATTTATTTATTTTGGACAAATAAAAATCGTATATATTTAAGCTATACAATGTGATGTTTGATACATGCATATGTTGTAAAATGATTACCACAATGAAACTAATTACAATATCCATCATCCCCCATAGTTACTTTTGTGTGTGTGTGTGGTAAGAACACTTGAGATCTACTTCATTTTTTCTTAATGTAAGCATTTATCACTCACTATAAACTTTCCTCTTGGAACTGCTTTTGTTGCATCTCATAAGTTTTGGTATGTTGTGTTTCCATTTTTGTTTGTCTCAAGATATTTTTTATTTGTCACTTTCGACATCTTCTTTGACTCATTGTTTGTTTAGAAGCATGTTGTTCAGTCTCCATATATTTGTGAATTTTCCATGTTTTCTCCTGTTATTGATTTCTAGTTTCATACCATTGTGGTGGGAAAAGATACATAATATGATTTCAATCAATTTTCTTACATTTGTTAACTTGTTTTGTAGCCTAACATATTATTTATCCTGGAGAGTGTTTCATGTTCACTTGAGAAGAATGTGTATTCTGCTGCTGGCCTGCAAGGTATGTGTTGAGAAATCAGCTGATAGCCTCATGGGGTGTTCTCCTGTATGTGATGAGCTTCTTTTCTTTCTCTGCTTTCAAGATTCTGTCTTTATTTTTGACAGTTTTATAATAAAGTGCCTCAGTGAAGTCTTCTTTAGGTTGAACTTGATTAGACACTTTTGAGCTTCATACACCTGGATGTCGGTATCATTCCCCAGATTTGGGAAGTTTTTGGCCATTATTTCTTTAAAGAAGCTTTCTAACCCTTCCTCTCTCTCCACTATCTGGGGCTTCTATAATGTAAACATTGTTTTGCTTGTGTCCCATAAGTTCTATGGGCTTTCTTCAGTCTTTTTCATTCTTTTTTCTTTTTATTTCTCTGACTGCATAATCTCAAATTACCTGTTTTCAAGCTCACTGATTCTTTCTTCTGCTTGATTGAGTCTCCTACTGAAGCTCTCTATTGCATTTATTTTTAGTTCAGTCATTATATTCTTCAGCTCCAAAATTTCTGTTTTGTTATTTTTTATGTTTTCTGTCTCTTTGTTGAACTTCTAATTTTTTCTGATATTGCTTTCCTAATTTTGTTAAATTGTTTATCTGTGTTCTCTTGTAGCTCTCTGAGCTTCTTTTGGACAATTATTTTGAATTCTTTGTTGGACAATTTGTGGATCTCTATTTTTTGTGGTCCGTTATTGAAAATGTATTGTTTGGTGGTGTTATTTTCCCAGCTCTTCATGATCTCTGTAGCCTTGCGTGGGTGTTTGCACATTTGAGGGAGCAGTCACCTCTTCTAGACTTTAGGGACTGCCTTTGGTAAGGAAAAACCTTCCCTGTTGTGTGGGGCCATGCTGGAATGTGCTGCGGCCCTGGGTCTAGTTGTGAAGGGTGCCAAGTATGGGCATGAGTGGTGGCTGTGGGTCTGGGGGGGTATAGTGTCTTGTTGGCTCAGGCAGCTGGGCTCCACAACATCGAATCTGCATTCTGACAAACTCTGAGATGATCCAGATACTGCTGTTCCAGGAGCCACACTTTTTGAGAACCACTGCTTCAAGGTATTATTCCTCTGAGGGTTATTTAGATTTTCATTCATTCATCCATTCATATACTCAATTTTTACTACAAAGTACTTCACTCTACATTGAAGATTCATTACTGATCAAATACATACGGTTCTTAATTGATAATCAGGCAAAATTTTAAACTTTATAATTATATATATATAATTACAGCTGTTACAGTGTTGTGAAGAGTATTCAGTATGGCTTCTTTGAAGAATAACATTAAGCTAATCTATGGATCTAGTCCTAAGTAGGGCTTGGTCAGATTAGGGAGGAGAGGGGACCGTTTTAGGTCATAGGAAGAATGTCTATGAAGCTAGGCAAAGCAGCCTCCCGGATCTAAATGATGAATCTCTGTTGGGGATTTGAGAGACTATGGGAGATATTTCAGGTTGGGATACTGCCCAGTCATCATTCCAAGGAGCCAGGTGCCTATTCTGATGACTTCTGAGGCTAATTGTTTCTAAAATTGCAGGGAACAGAGCCAGGAGAGAAGGAATTGTCAGTCCTGGCGACCTGATCCATCAGTCCTAATGTAGTGGTCTACACAAGGGAACAGTGGCAAAAGTTATTTTGAGATCCTCCTGTTCTGGGGGAAATCTCAGTGGCATGTTGGCAACTCATCCCAGTTTTTCTCTACTCCAGTTTCTAGGCCTCTGAGCATTGCCAGGATAAAAAAAAAAAAAAAAAGATAGCAAATTGCAAGATCAGATCATTAAAATTTCAGGCTCAGCTCACCTGAGCCTCTGCCCTGGCTCATCACATAAGCCTTGGATGTCAGTTTCTCCTCTCCTCACATCTCCAATCTCATCTCCTTCCTCTCACCTGTGCCTAGGCCTCCCACATCATCTGTGGATTCTCCTCCTGTGCCATCTGAAAGTATGTATGTATGTATGTATGTATTGTCTCACAGCTCTTTTATCTTATTCTCAGACGTCTAAACATAAAATGCATTGTTTTTGTCTGCCCTCTATTTCCTTTTCTCTTTTTGCCACCATCTATAAACAAGAATACCTTCTACTTCAAAAATATTTTTCTATATTTCTTCTCTTCATCTATTTATTCTATTTATACACATAAAATTTATTTGCAAATAGGAATATCTAATTCAGATCTCCAAGCCTTTGTTTTTACTCTTTGAGCAAATGGAATGGTTTTGACATGGTCAACCACTGTTGGCTCTTTTGGAGGCTGATTTGTTTTCTGCCCCTTCATTATTCCTCATAGATTATCTTATGTCTTAATTTTCTAATATAGCAGTCATATGGAATGTTTTTTTTTTTTTGGTGGTAGGCGGGCCTCTCGCTGTTGTGGCCTCTCCCGTTGCAGAGCACAGGCTCCGGACGCACAGGCTCAGCGGCCATGGCTCACGGGCCCAGCCGCTCTGCGGCATGTGGGATCCTCCCGGACCGGGGCACGAACCCACGTCCCCTGCATTGGCAGGTGTACTCTCAACCACTGCACCACCAGGGAAGCCCATATGGAATGTTTTTTAAGGCCATCTTTAGTTCTGAAATATAATAAATTTGCTCTGCTTCCACATAAATTTTTATTGAATCCCCAGGTTTTAATAAACTAATTGTGATTGTTCTCATAGCATCATCAAAAAAAAAAAAAAAAAAAAAGAGACACGTCTTTCACTTTACATTTTACAACTTCTCTTCTCCTTTCAAATTAATTGTACCAATGCTCTTGGCCAACTTCTTTTTATGTGATTTTTTTCTGGATTCTAAATACCTAAAAATGGTTCCTTTTCTAAAAGTGTATCTTACACACTGATTTTAAATATTTAACTTTGGAGGTTACTTTTATGCCCATCCAGATTTTTCCCAAGGTGGTGGAATCCTTGTGCCATTTTTCTTTTATGCAGAAAGCATAGCAGGTCCTTAAATAATTTTCTTCTCACACTTCTTTTGGGAGTACATGCATTTTACACATCTAAACTTGTGCCCTTCCCAATTCATATCCATGCATTCTCTTTCCAATACAGATCTCATGGATCTTTCAGTATTTGACTGATAATCCAAAACTTCATCCAGAAATAATCTTCCTTGTTCTGGAGGAGGTGCAAATCCCAGTCCCTAGTCCTCTTGTAGCCAGTAAAATTTTCTGTCTCTTTTCTCAAATATGACATTTGCCATTTTCTTTTCTCAAGGTCTGATAGCACTGACAGTTTTGAGTTTTGTTTCCTTGTTTGTATTATTTTCCAATTTAGGTAATTTTTATTTATTCGGTTAAGATTTTCTTTAACCTCACTCTTTTGACTCCTTGAGTTCTAACTCTTTGCCTTATTGAAAATACGGTGTTATTCCCTTCTCCTGTGTTTGAATTTCATTTATAGTCTGCCCTATTATCTCCATTTTCTATGATATTTTTCTCAATGTTCTTGCCTTTTCTTTCTCCCCCATAAATTTTGAGTGGAGATGTGTCATTATTCTCTGATAACTTGCAATGCATTCATATAATCTTAAATTCTATTACTTTTGTTTAAAGTGATTTTAAATAATTAATTTATTTATTATTTTTGGCTGCGTTAGGTCTTTGTTGCTGTGCATGGGCTTTCTCTCGTTGCGGCGAGTGGGGGCTATTATTTGTTGCAGTGTGCGGGCTTCTCATTGCAGTGGCTTCTCTTGTTGTGGAGCATGGGCTCTAGGCATGCAGGCTTCAGTAGTTGTGGCATGCGGGTTCAGTAGTTGTGGCTTGTGGGCTCTAGAGCACAGGCTCAGTAGTTGTGGCGCATGGGCTTAGTTGCTCTGTGGCATGTGGGATCTTCCTGGACTAGGGATTGAACCCATGTCCCCTGCATTGGCAGGTGTATTCTTAACCACTGTGTCACCAGGGAAGTCCCTATTACTGCTAATCTTTTTCTTTCGGTACGCGGGCCTCTCACTGTTGTGGCCTCTCCCATTGCAGAGCACAGGCTCCAGACGCGCAGGCTCAGCAGCCATGGCCCACGGGCCTAGCCGCTCCGCGGCATGTGGGATCTTCCCGGACCGGGGCACGAACCCGTGTCCCCTGCATCGGCAAGCGGACTCTCAACCACTGCGCCACCAGGGAAGCCCTACTGCTAATCTTTATGTTGACATGTTTTGATTCGTATTTCTTAAATTGTCAAAAACATGAAAAACATAAAGACTTCTGACTCTTCATAGACTAAGGAATTTAGCAAATTCTTATTTCTCCTCATCTTTTTAAAAATGCATTCTTGTGGTTTTTATAATATCTGAACTCTTTCATTTAGATTGTTTTCAAATCACTATTTAGTATTGTGTGTCTTCTCTTAATTTCTATTTTTGAAATATGTATTTAGTTATGTAGCCATATAATAACAATTATTTTATTTAACCTTTTGTTTACCATGTTCAATGCTAACCATCAAGACTTTTTAATCGTGTGTTCAATATTTTTATTCATCTCAAGAACAAAAAGAATATATTTTAAATTTTATCAAAGGAGTTCAGTCAAAATACCTGGGAATCTCTTACTGTTAACTTCTCCTAAGAAAGACAACTTACACAGGAATAGATTTTTCACCTTGAAATCTGTACTAGGTGGAAAGAGCACAGATATTCATCGACATGGAGTTAGTTAACTATATACTGGTCCATCAATACAACAAAATGCTATGATACTATTTTTTTTAGAAAAGAAACAAAAAGCTCTCTATACATAATATGGAAAGATCTCCAATTTATAACACTGATGAAATGAAAACATCATGGCACACTGCACATCCATGTTCAGAGCAGCACTATTCACAACAATTAAGAGGTGGGAGCAACCCAAAAATCCACCCATGGATTAATAGATAAATGAAATGTGGTATATACATACAGTGGGATATTATTCAGCCTTTAAAGGAAGGAAATTCTTCTATGCTGCAACACAGATGAATCTTGATGATATTAGCTAGTCACAAAATGACACTGTATGATTCTACTTATATGAGGTATCTAAGGTAGTCAAATTCATATCAACAGAAAGTAGAATGGTAGTTGCCTGGCACTGGCGGGGGTGAAGAGAGTGGGGAGTTATTTAATGGGTATAGAGTTCAGTTTTGTAAGACGAAAATATTCTGGAGATTGGTTCCACAATAATGTAAATTTTACCTAACACTACTAAACTGTACACTTAGAAATGGTTAAGATGGTAAATGTCATGTCATGCGTTTTTTACCACCATATAAAGATCATGGTACAGGGTATGAAAACTTCAAGGTAAAAAAAAATGGGTTCAAAACATAAATATATTTGTAATTACCTGAATATGCACAAACAGTATAACATTCAAAGGAATATATCAATAGTAGTTATAAGTGGGTAGAAGTTTAGAACATGCAGATGTGTGCATCAGCATTGGGAGGGAGATTTTTCACTGGATAGTTTTTTTTTTTTTTAACATCTTTATTGGGGTATAATTGCTTTACGATGGTGTGTTAGTTTCTGCTTTATAACAAAGTGAATCAGTTATACATATACATATGTTCCCATATCTCTTCCCTCTTGCGTCTCCAAAGAGTGTGGGAGGCGTCCAGAAGCTGGAAAAGGTGAGGAAATGGATTCTACTCTAGAGTTTCCAGAAGGAACACAGACTGCCAACACCGTGATTTTAGCCCAACGACACCTGGGTAGGACTTCTGACCTACAGGAGTGTAAGATAATAAATTTGTATTTTTTTTGAAGTTTGAACTTTTAAAAATTAATTAATTATTGAAGTATAGTTGATTTACAATGTTGTGTTAGTTTCAGGTGTAGAGCAAAGTGATTCAGAGATAAATCTATTCATTTTCAGATTCTTTTCCCATATAGGTTATTACAAAATACTGAGTATAGCTCCCTGTGCTAAACCATAGTTCCTTGTTGTTTGTCTATTTTATATATAGTAGTGTGTATATGTTACTTTTAGGCCACTAAGTCTGTAGTCTTTTGTTACAGCACTCATAGGATACAGTGACTATGGAGTGGGCTGAGGAAACAAAATAATCCAACTCCAACTAGTCTCTCTAAAAACCTAAGTGTTTATTCATTTTATGAATTAAATTGGGATAAAGATGAATAAGAAAAAACCCCACAGATACTGGCACATCATCATCTATTCTTCAATGTAGGAAAGAAGACTGAAATCAGAGTGATTCTCTTCCTTTAAAAGTAACATATTTTTCTAATTGTGTGATTTTTCCCTCTCCCTTAATCCTTGAAAAAGAAAACCCAAAACGGTCACTACCCAATCAGCAAATAGAAAATACAAAAGAACAAAACATCACTCTTGAAATTAAACACAAATCAGGACATGCCTAGGTGGGATCTTTTTTTGCACTGAGGTATTTTGCAGTTTTTCCTTGGTGTCAAGCACAATGCTTTAATTCTGAAAACCACATCAAGTAGGAATGATCAGTATCCCCATTTTATTGATGATAAAACCAAAGCTTAAAACAGCTGAGTAATTTTTCCTGATCAGTTTTGAACCCACATCTGTTGACTCAAGGGCCCACGTTCTTACGCACCAAAGTTCCCTGCTCTCATGTCCTACTTCCATTCCTCCTGGCTGTTCTCCAGAAGCATTGCCCTTTATATCTTGCTTCTGTGGCCCCTGGCCTCTCCCTATGATATATTTCTCATCCACAGGCTTTATCATGTTATCTTTTCCCCTCACATTTGGTCTTTCAAATCATTGATCCCTATTTTTCTAATATTACCTCTACTCTTTACTACTTTCAACAAAGATTTTAGTATACTATTGTACTTTTAGTGTCCTTGTGTGTGTGTGCAAGTTTGGCTTTTTTTGAGGCTGATCATTTAAAATAATTCTATACTGACACTTATTTGCTCTTTCATCTCTTGATTCATAGAAACACATAGGAAAATACAAAGTGAATAAAAACACAAAGTAAATGCTTTCTAATTTTTTCCTCTGTTTTCTATGACAGATTCCCCTCCCCTCTTCAAATCTATGGCATCTTTTCACTTCTCTTGGGTTCTATATTCCACAGAAGAGAAGATAGCCCTACAAGTACAAAATGTTAAGAACTAACCATTCCCCCAGCTTCCACGTGTAAACTGGTGGCATCCCTCTGGTGGGTCTTTACTTGCAGGGACCACCCAGTGCTGATTCTGACCAACGTGATCTAATGCACCTTTCCTGAACTAAGGAAGCATTGTTTACTGCTTCCTGCTCTTCTGGTTCAGTGCAAAGCAATTTGTCTTTTCATATTAGAAGTTGTTTGAAATTCTTCTCTGGAATTTTCTCAAAAACTTAAGCAGAAGCATGAAAAATACAATCCCCAGAGTGCATTAATCCCTGAAGCTTCCTGTTTATATCCCTTCTTGAAGCCTCCTTCACATGCTACAATGTCATTGATCACCTGTCTGCTTTTAACATTGCCTAAATGCCCAATAGGACATCTTTAGGGACATGGAGAAAGAGGGAGTGATGAAGTTTCTATAAGTGGACGCACATTGTGTGTGCATGCTTCACTCTGTTTGTCTTAGCATTTACGTCTTTTTTTTTTTTTTTTTTTGTGGTACGCGGGCCTCTCACTGTTGTGGCCTCTCCCGTTGCGGAGCACAGGCTCTGGACGCGCAGGCTCAGCGGCCATGGCTCACGGGTCCAGCCGCTCCACGGCATGTGGGATCTTCCCGGACCGGGGCACGAACCCGTGTCCCCTGCATCGGCAGGCGGACTCTCAACCACCGCGCCACCAGGGAAGCCCAGCACTTACGTCTTTGAGGTAAGGATCCATGTAGGACAAAGGGCATGTGTAGGAGTCTCTTACTCCCTCTCCTCCCCTCCACTCCTCTCTCCTGCAGGAACCTACTGTATGACTCATAGGGTACAGCATTCTCTCGCCACTGTTATTTTTCTCACCTGACCTTCTCTGGGCTTTGTCTAGTAGAAATTCCTTTCAGAGTATCAAATTGTTGATATTCATTTTTGCTTTTCAGTGCTGTTGCAACTTTGCAACTCATTGTAACCTTTCATTGTTATTGCAGTGGGAAAGGTGAGAAGAGTGAATGGGTACCACTCCCATAACCCAGAAGTCAGCTCCAGGAAGACATTTTTGCTACCTACGTGCTTCTGGTTTTCATCCTCAGCAGGAGCCATCATCTCTGCATGCTACTTTTCCATCCCTAGCGACTTGCTCTATTTTCTTTTGTCTTCCTCTTCTTTACTTCCTTTCCATTTCTTTCTGAAGCCCACGTAGGCTCTGTCCTCTTACAGCACCAAAGATTTTCTGTGTTCAGGTGGCAACTCTGTTCTGCTATCTATCGCTTGTCATCTTTAATTGCAGGCCTTTGAAACTGGCACTGGTTGCCTGTCTCCCAGTCAGGACCTTGAGCACTTTGCTTGTATGTAGCCCCCTTTCATCCCAAAGGATGCATGCGATGTTCTTCCCAGGAGGCCCTGCTGTGCCCTTTCCTCCATCCGAACATGCTTTCCCAACTGTAGGTTATACTCAGGTGATTTATTGAGCCTCATCTGTAACATGTCTTTGATTCCCATATACTCACTGAGAACGCTCTGTGTCCCTAAATGAAAAGCACTTGGCAGGTAGTTAACCTTATCTTCCTTCGCCACAGTTCTATTTCATGCCTGTGTCAGCGAGACCAACTCCTAAACTGTTTGCTCCTTCTACTGAAATCATCCATATGTCACAACTGCTTCTTAACAAGTCACAGAATCATTGATCCTTAGGGTTGAAGAGGCTCTTAAAAGTAATTTAGCTATATATAATGACATTGGGATAACATGACATAAAATTAAGCAGTCATGATGTGAAATTAAATATACAATATGACCTTGTGTGTGTGTGTCCTGAAAAATGTAGACATCACAATGTTAACAGGGTTGTCTCTGGGTGTAGAATTACTGTTGCTTTTAGTCTTTTTTCCTACACTTATTCACATGTTCTTTAATAAGTAATACCAGATTATAGGAAGCACTGGAGAATCACTTTTAAAATTCCAAGGGGAAAATTTTTCAGCCTAGAATTCTATACCGATCCAATTAATTACCAATAGCATGCTGAAATGCAGACATGTTAGACATGAAACTACTAAAAAATGTATCTTCAACTTGTCCTTTTAGGAAGCTCAGTGAAAATGATTTATGACAAAACAAGGGAATAAGCCAGTGAAGCAGAAGACATGGGATGTAGGAAACAAAAAACCCAAACCAAAAAATCTTTGAAGAAATAACTAGGAAAGTGGACATGAAAACAGTTATGGAAAGAAATCACCTTAGAAAGGAGAAGAGGCTGAATGGGAGAGCTTGTTGTTGTTTTTTTTTCCTTTGGGAGAAATAATTAAGAAGAAATTAGCTCTGATATGTCCCTAGATGTCATTTTCAATGTATAGAGTTATTCACACATTCACTCACACAGCACCTATTTACTAAGCATATATTATGTGCCATTGCTATGCTAAGCGCTACTTAGAATAGACAACCAAAAAATCATCTTTTTCTATGTAGCATAAGAAAACAATGGTTAATATCTCCTTTAATTTCCCCCCACAGCCCCATTTTATAAATGAAATCTTCTCTCCTTGTAATAAATAAGGATGTCAAGTTCAGGGGGTTTGCATAACTTTCTTAAGGTTGCCAATTAACAAGTGCCAGGGCTGACATTGAAACAAGGACTTAAAGCCTGTGTTGTCTTTCCTCTGTTCAAAGTTTTCCCTTCTTCTTCTTCTCCTTCTCCTTCTCCTTCTTCTCTCTTCTTCCTCTTCTTCTGGAAAAGAAGTCTCTGCTAGGAAATCCGCTTTCTTAGAATTGTATACTTAGCAAAAATGGTGAGGAAAAGAATTTTGAAATCTCTCCTGGCTGGCCACTTTGCAGATGGTGTGTCTCGATAAACCTGCACCTGATTGTCTATGACAACCCGCTCCTGTATAGATGGATGCCCAGCAGACGATGCTGCAGCTCGCAGCCTGAATTACTGCCGCACTTCGCAGAATGTCTGCTCAGCGTAACCGCAAATGGAAAACAAACTTGTAAACCATCGTCAGCGATGTAGCTCAAAGACTTGACGTGCTGAAGTGTCTTTAAAGTTGTTCATTACAGAATGCCCTTTTTCAATGGGCAGAATTCATTTTCTCCTCCTTAAGTGTGCTCAGTGAGGGGAAAACGGATTGCGAAAGGAAGATGAAGGTCTGATTTCCTGGTGCCCTGTGTGAAATACATCGTCTCCTTCAAAGCGAGGATCATTCTCTTCCTTCTTCTCCTCACCCCGTGACCTCACCCCACTCCACAAAATTCCTACTCCAACAGTCAGTCACTCTCAGGCAAGCTGCTCCAAGGTACCCAAACTCTGCGTCCAGCTGTGAGAGATTTGCTGGGTGTGGACAGGTGTGCAGTCTCTCTGATGTTAGGTTTGATACAAGCCCTCAACTAACCTCAGGTTTGGTTAGCACAGTGGTTTCAGGTTTCAACTCTGCAAACCAGGACTGCCTTGGTTCTGATCTCAGCTCTATCTCCACCGAGCTCTGTGACTCTGAACAAGCTATGTAATTTCTCTGTGCCTTGGCTTAGGAATGATAACAATAGCCCTTTGTAGGATTTTAATGGGCACTAAGTGAGGTCATGTATGTAAAGCACTATTGGCAAAGCATGTGGGTGATTTGGGGTTTTACCAACTTCCTTTTCACCTGTCTTCCTAGCCTCAAAATCATATGTCCCAGGATTACAAACGAAAGATTCCCACAGTATGATCTGTCTCCATGTAACTGACTCTGGATTCGATAAGCAGTTTTCATTCCCAATCTCTTCTCCCTGATCAGACGCTGTGTCCTCTATAGAAATGCACTCAGCTCTGATGCCTCACGTCTGCAGTTCCATGACTCTGCTGGTGCTGAATGCTTAGACTCCAGACACTTCTTTCCTGCCCAAGAGTGAGCGCCTTTCTCTTTCTACAGTTGTTCCTGCCCTGGCACCTCACAAAACCTGCTAACTTGGAAATCTGTGTCAGGATTCCGGCGAAAATTTAATTGGTAACTTTCTCAAAGTTATATATTATTAAGAGGTTCTTAATGGCCAAACAAGGTTTCCAAAAGGGAAATACTTCCCCTCAAACCCAGAAAATGCAACTAATGCTCTATGTCAGCTGTCTGGGCTACTGTATCTCCAGTCCTGAGCACAAAGGACAATTCCCCCACTTACCAAACCTCCTCCATGCATGTCCAGGGCAAGCCTGAGTCCCCTGCGGTTCACTCATCAGGGATAAGGAGACAAGCCTGTGTCCAGCCTGCTTTTAACCTTCAAGGACGCTGAAAACCAAAACCAACAAAACCTGTGAAGGAAAAGAAAGCCTACCTTTTCCTTAAAGATTGGGGCAACCCCAGGATCTATCCTAGGTGTGTCTCTATCTTCCTCCATTTCTCTTTCCTCTCCTCCTCTCTCCTCACTTTACACACATCCACGGCTTAATAACCATCTCTAAATGTGTAGACCTCTGGGAGAGGGGTAGCCCCACCCTCTCCATACTCTCCGAGGAGGAGGAATGCTCACCTGACGACTGCGCCCTTCCGAGAGTAAGCAGAATCACTGCGTCTTCAAAGACCAGTTCATGGGGTGCCTCTTTCACTGGTTTCTTCCTTTCTCCTGGCTTGGCTATTAAAGACGAATTCGCAATCACTCAGGAGGGGAGGCTCTGGAACCTTCCTCTGTCTCTGCTCTCTGTGCAGCTGCCCTGCTTGGCTGCTCCAGGGCCTGCTGCTTCCAGGTAGACCGGGCTACCCCCTGCTGCTCTTGTTGACTTTCCCTGGACTTCCGTCTTTCTCTTCACCATGCTTGCGTGGGGTAGAGATTCAGCCATCACCCCTTTCTCTTTCAGCCTCTCTCTCCCTCTCCTTTTTCTCTTTCTGCCAGATAGCAGCTGCTGTAGTTGGGGCCTTGTTTGGTTAAGCAACAGGACTTGGGAAATAATGTCCATTTTAAAACAATTTTTTTTGAATTTTTGAATTTTTTTTTACACAGTAGGTTCTTATTAGTCATCAATTTTATACACATCAGTGTATACATGGCAATCCCAATCGCCCGATTCATCACATAACCACCACCCACCCCGCTGCCTTCCCCCCTTGGTGTTCATACGTTTGTTCTCTACATCTGTGTTTCAACTTCTGCCCTGCAAACTGGTTCATCTGTACCTTTTTCTAGGTGCCACATACATGTGTTAATATACGATATTTGTTTTTCTCTTTCTGACATACTTCACTCTGTATGACAGTCTCTAGATCCATCCACGTCTCTACAAATGACCCAATTTCATTCCTTTTTATGGCTGCATAATATTCCATTGCATATATGTACCACAACTTCTTTATCCAGTTGTCTGTCAATGGGCATTTAGGTTGCTTCCATGGCCTGGCTATTGTAAATACCGCAGCAATGAACATTGGAGTGCCTGTGTCTTTTTGAATTATGGTTTTCTCAGGGTATATGCCCAGGAGTGGGATTGCTGGGTCATATGGTAGTTCTATTTTTAGTTTTTTAAGGAACCTCCATACTGTTCTCCATAGTGGCTGCATCAATTTACATTCCCACCAACAGTGCAAGAGGGTTCCCTTTCCTCCACACCCTCTCCAGCATTTGTTGTTTGTAGATTTTCTGATGATGCCCATTCTAACTGGTGTGAGGTGATACCTCATTGCAGTTTTGATTTTCATTTCCCAAAAAATTAGTGACGTTGAGCAGCTTTTCATGTGCTTCTTGGCCATCTGTATGTCTTCTTTGGAGAAATGTCAATCAAAAATGCTGATTTTTGGATTGGGTTGTTTCTTTTTTTAATATTGAGCTGCATGAGCTGTTTATATATTTTGGAGATCAATCCTCTGTCCGTTGATTCATTTATAAATATTTTCTCCCATTCTGAGGGTTGTCTTTTCATTTTGTTTATGGTTTCCTTTGCTGTGCAAAAGCTTTGAAGTTTCATTAGGTCCCATTTGTTTATTTTTGTTTTCATTACTATTACTCTAGGAGGTGGATCAAAAAAGATCTTGCTGTGATTTATGTCAAAGAGTGTTCTTCCTATGTTTTCCTCTAAGGAATTTTATAGTGTCCGGTCTTACATTTAGGTCCCTAATCTATTTTGAGTTTATTTTTGTGTATGGTGTTAGGGAGTGTTCTAATTTCATTCTTCTACATGTAGCTGTCCAGTTTTCCCAACACCACTTATTGAAGAGACTGTCTTTTCTCCATTGTATGTCCTTGCCTCCTTTGTCATAGACTAGGTGACCATAGGTGGGGGGGTTTATCTCTGGGCTTTCTATCTTGTTTCATCGATCTATATTTCTGTTTTTGTGCCAGTACCATATTGTCTTGATTACTGTAGCTTTGTAGTATACTCTGAAGTCAGGGAGTCTGATTACTCCAGCTCTGCTTTTTTCCCTCAAGACTGCTTTGGCAATTCGGGGTCTTTTGTGTCTCCATCCAAATTTTAAGATTTTTTGTTCTAGCTCCGTAAAAAATGCCATTGGTAATTTGATAGGGATTGCATTGAATCTGTAGATTGCTTTGGGTAGTATAATCATTTTCACAATATTGATTCTTCCAATCCAAGAACATGGTATATCTATCTCTCCATCTGTTGGTATCATCTTTAATTTCTTTCATCAGTGTCTTATAGTTTTCTGCATACAGGTCTTTGGTCTCCCTAGGTAGGTTTATTCCTAGGTATTTTATTATTTTTGTTGCAGTGGTAAATGGGAGTGTTTCCTTAATTTCTCTTTCAGATTTTTCATCATTAGTATATAGGAATGCAAGAGATTTCTGTGCATTAATTTTGTATCCTGCTACTTTACCAAATTCATTGATTAGCTCTAGTAATTTTCTGGTGGCATCTTTAGGATTCTCTATGTATAGTATCATGTCATCTGCAAACAGTGACACTCTTACTTCTTCTTTTCCGATTTGTATTCCTTTTATTTCTTTTTCTTCTCTGACTGCCATGGCTAGGACTTCCAAAACTATGTTGAATGATAGTGGTGAGAGTGGACATCCTTGTCTTGTTCCTGATCTTAGAGGAAATGCTTTCAGTTTTTCACCATTGAGAATGATGCTTGCTGTGGGTTTGTCGTATATGGCCTTTATTATGTTGAGGCAGGTTCCCTCTTTGCCCACTTTCTGGAGAGTTTTTATCATAAATCGGTGTTGAATTTTGTCAAAAGCTTTTTCTGCATCTATTGAGATGATCATATGGTTTTTCTTCTTCAATTTGTTAATATGGTGTATCACATTGATTGATTGGCCTATATTGAAGAATCCTTGCATCCCTGGGATAATTCTCACTTGATCATGGTGTATGATACTTTTAATGTGTTCTTGGATTATGTGTGCTGGTATTTTGTTGAGGCTTTTTGCATCTATATTCATCAGTGATATTGGTCTGTAATTTTCTTTTTTTGTAGTATCTTTGTCTGGTTTTAGTATCAAGATGATGGTGGCCTCATAGAATGAGTTTGGGAGTGTTCCTTCCTCTGCAATTTTTTGGAAGAGTTTGAGAAGGATTGGTGTTAACTCTTCTCTAAATCTTTGATAGAATTCACTTGTGAAGCCATCTGGTCCTGGACTTTTGTTTGTTGGAAGATTTTTAATCACAGTTTCAATTTCATTACTTGTGATTGGTCTGTTCATATTTTCCATTTATTCCTGGTTCAGTCTTGGAAGGTTATATCTTTCTAAGAATTTGTCCATTTCTTCCAGGTTGTCTATTTTATTGGCATAGAGCTGCTGGTAGTAGTCTCTTAGGATGCCCTATATTTCTGCGGTGTCTGTTGTAACTTCTCCTTTTTCATTTCTAATTTTATTGATTTGAGTCCTCTCCCTCTTTTTCTTGATGAGTCTGGCTAATGGTTTATCAATTTTTTTAATCTTCTCAAAGAACTAGCTTTTATTTTATTGATCTTTGCTATTGTTTCTTTGTTTCTATTTCATTTATTTCTTCTCTGATCTTTATGATTTCTTTCCTTCTGCTAACTTTGGTTTTTGTTTGTTCATCTTTCTCTAGTTTCTTTAGGTGTAACATTAGATTGTTTATTTGAGATTTTTCTTGTTTCTTGAGGTAGGCTTGTATAGCTATAAACTTCCCTCTTAGAACTGCTTCTGCTGCATCCCACAGGTTTTGGATTGTTGTGTTTTCATTGTCATTTGTCTCTAGGTATGTTTTGATTTCGTCTCTGATTTCTTCAGTGATCTCTTGGTTATTTAGTAACGTATTATTTAGCCTCCATATGTTTGTGTTTTTCACGTTTTTTTCCCTGTAATTCTAATCTCATAGCGTTGTGGTCAGAAAAGATGCTTGATATTATTTCAGTTTTCTTAAATTTACTGAGGCTTGATTTGTGACCCAAGATGTGATCTATCCTGGAGAATGTTCCGTGAGCACTTGAGAAGAAAGTGTAATCTGCTGTTTTTGGATGGAATGTCCTGTAAATCTGTCTGGTCTATTGTGTCATTTAGAGCTTGTGTTTCCTTATTAATTTTCTGTTTGGATGATCTGTACATTGGTGTAAGTGAGGTGTTAAAGTCCCCCACTGTTATTGTGTTATGGTCGATTTCCTCTTTTAGAGCTATTAGCAGTTGCCTTATGTATTGAAGTGCTCCTATGTTGGGTGCATATATATTTATAATTGTTATATCTTCTTCTTGGATTGATCCCTTGATCATTATGTAGTGTCCTTCCTGGTCTCTTGTAACATTCTTTATTTTAAAGTCTATTTTATCTGATATGAGTATTGCTACTCCAGTGCTCTTTTGATTTCCATTTGCATGGCATATCTTTTTCCATCCCCCGACTTTCAGTCTGTATGTGGCCCTAGGTCTGAAGTGGGTCTCTTGTAGACAGCATACAGATGGGTCTTGCTTTTGTATCCATTCAGTGAGCCTGTGTCTTTTGGTTGGAGCATTTAATCCACTCACGTTTAAGGTAATTATCGATATGTATGTTCCTATGACCATTTTCCTAATTGTTTTGGGTTTGTTTTTGTAGGTCCTTTTCTTCTCTTGTGTTTCACACTTAGAGAAGTTCCTTTAGCATTTGTTGTAGAGCTGGTTTGGTGGTGCTGAATTCTCTTAGCTTTTGCTTGTCTGTAAAGCTTTTGATTTCTCCATCAAATCTGAATGAGATCCTTACCGGGTAGAGTAATCTTGGTTGTAGGTTGTTCCCTTTCATCACTTTAA